>NC_046164.1:60282514-60591336 GCF_011064425.1 Rattus rattus | reverse complement strand
TGAGATGAATTTCCATGAAACACAGAATTTCCAAGTTCGACTTCCTTAAGATAAATTTCAAAAAACTATTCAAAATTTTTAGACATATTAAAGGCAGAAATTATTTTTAGCAGTTTCTACCTTGCATAGTAGAAATTCCAAGGAATAAAGCATCTCTTATCTTTACAAATAGTTGTCACAAACCATAAGCTAGCATCCTTTCTTGCTGAAAAGTCTCTTGCACACTCTTTAAAACTGTACCTACCACAGTGCTTTATAAATCATTATCTAATAAGACTGTTAACACTTCTGGTACTTACTAATAACACATTTATGTATTTAAAATCTTGGCCTTGTGAATTTTCATATCTGTGGATGTTTGTATGTGTAAGTGGTTCTTGAACCAAGTCCCTAAGAATGTTAAGGTTGTGGCTAAATCTAGCTGGTCTTCAACTATTATGGCATTCAGATACAAGTTCTAGGATGCTGTCATGAGAAGACACATTTCTTCCTAAGGTTTAGTAATTCCTTGTATATTTATTCATTCAACCATCGACAGACACTCCTGCAGTTTTCACATCTTGGCTATTGCAACTAATGTTATAATGAATGTAGGAATTCAGATGTCTCTTTAACATATTTATTCAATTTCTTTGTGATATATACTTAGTAGTGAGATCCCAAATGAGATGTTGATTTATGTCTGAACCTACCAATATTCCAAGATCTTATCAAATCTTACTAAGAGATGTTTAATAAGATATCAAGCAATTATTTACTTAGTTATTCATGTATTGAAACATTTGGAGCACAGTAAAATTAGGAATAAAGCAAGGAGCAAGAACAGGTCGCAACCTCCTTGAGTTCAGTGGCCAGCAGGGAACAGCAACCTTACAACTGAATACATGAAGACACACTAGGCACATTGTAACACTTGGAGAGATGCACAGACAAGTCTTTATATATTAATAAGATCCCTAAGAAAATGGTATTTAGCTAAAGAAAACCAGATGATGAATGAGGAGGAGGAAATGTGTTCTGAGATGGTCCAAGATAGTATTATACTTCTGAAATAAGAAAATATTGAACTCTATCCAAGCACAGTGAAGAAACATTGAGTTGACAGGAAAAAGAATGGAAAGAACACTGGAGGATAAGTACCAAGGCACATGAGCAAGTTCAAGCATTCTGAAGGGAGGGGGGGGGCAGAAGGAGGGGCATGGAAGGAGAGAAGAGAGGGAAGGAAGAGGGGTTATAGGGAGGGAGGGAGAGGGAGAAAGGGACGGAGGAGGCAGAATGCCAGGGTTCTGAGCCTCACTCTAATGGCAGGAAGAACCCAGAAGGATTGAAATGTGTTTCCTAATGCCACAAGTTACCACTTAAGCTTAACACAACAGAAACGGATTCTTGCTTCTGTAGCAGATGAAAGCCTGAAGCCAACATATCCATGGTGCTGCCTGCCCCCGAAAACCTCCAGGGAAGATGCTGCATAGCTGCTTTCAGGTTGCTAGAATTGGCTGCCAAACTTTGCTCATAGACCTATTACTTCATCCTCTGCCTTTGTCAGCATCTGGCCTTCTCTGTGCCTCTGCCTCTGCTCTGCCTCTGCCTCTGCCTATCTGTGTCTCTGTCTCTCTGCCACCGGCTCTCTGCCTCTCTGCCTCTGCCTCTGCCTCTCTCCCTCTGCCTCTCTCTCCTCTCCCTCTCTCTCCCTCTCCCTCTCCCTCTCTCCCCCTCTCCCTCTCTCTCTCTCTCTCTCTCTCTCCCTATCTCTCTCTCCCTCTCTCTCTCTCTCTCTCTCTCTCTCTCTCTCTCTCTCTCTCTCTCTCTCTCCCCCCCTCTCTTTCTCCTCTCATTCCCCCTCTCTCTCCACCAAGTCACAGGATGGACTTGGGTCCCTGATCAATATGATTCATTTAATTTGATCCTCATAGAAAAAAGTCTGTTTTTCAAATAAAGTCAAATTCATATGTTCTAGCTGGTCCACCATTCAGGAGAACCACAGCTCAACCCACTCTTTTTAGAAAAATTATTTTGAGGGAAAAAGGTGGGGAGAAATGAAAGAAGGAACAAAGATTAGAAGGAAGAAGATTAACTTCTTGTTCATCTTTATTTTGGAACTGTGAAGATTGTCCTGAGGTCCTAGGCATAGCTCCGAGCCAAGAGCTATTTCCAAGCTGCTCTTCAGTCCTTACCCCAAGGGGTAAAGATGAGAGTGGCGACTTCACCTGTCCATGATGACTGAAGATCAGGTCTTCACCCGCCTCAGGATGGCAGCTGAAGACACCTCAAAGTAAAGGCCTTCTGTGTGTGGATTTCTAGAATGTCAGAAAAGACTGTGCGTGGCACCATTCTGGCTCAAAGCACTTTATATTCCTTAGCAAAGCCAGGGCAAAAGGTGAATGGTTAACATCATAAAAAAAAAGCAAGGCTGTGTCCCAAAACAGACAGTCGGAGGGTTCCCCTGCACGCTGCACTGTGTCCACTTATTCAACAACAGGTCAAAATGTTCTTTTTAAAGATAAAACTAGCAAGACCCATGCTCACACATACATGCCCATACTTAAAGATGCCTGCTTATTTTTAAAGAGACTCTTATCTGAAACATCCAGTCACAGAAATGAATTCTGAGACAAAGAGGGGTCAACTGAGGGAAACAGTTCAGACAGATGGCCGCTGGTGTCAACGGAAGCACAGACAGCCTCCATCCTTCCCCTCATCCCCCCGTTGCCTCCATCATCCATGTTTGTAAGGGTGTCCTGAATTGTTGAGAAAAGGCGAAACTTAGTATGTCTCAGGGAGAAACATGAATCCTGAGGCACAGGCTATGGATTTCACAATGCATGGCCCTGCTGCCACCTCAAAAATCCTATCAGAACACTTAACCCTCAGTCTTCTCTTTTCTATGTCTTTTTTCTTCAATGTTAAAATAGAATTGGATAGGGGATGGAGGGAGGGAAGGAGGGAAGAAGGGAGAGGGGAAAATGAGGAAAGGAGGCAGCAAGGGAGGCAGAGGGAGGGAGGGAGTGGAGAGAGAGAGAGAGAGAGAGAGAGAGAGAGAGAGAGAGAGAGAGAGAATATGAAATGAACCTGAAATGATGAGATTGATAATCCAAAAATGAAAAAGACAATGGTCCAATTGATTATTTGAATATTTATTACTGGTGAGAAAAGAAAGAAAAAGGAAGGGGAAATAACTTTAAATCAGTTCACAAATCATAAACCTGTTCCTGAAAAATAAAAAATGAAACCATGTTTGAAAGCAGTTAATAAGCAATTTTTTTTCACTAGGAAGAGGGTGCTTTTTGTGCATGGGGAAAACGGCTCAAGGCTTTGCCTCATCTCCTAGAAGCATCCCATATTCTGAGATGTGACGTTGCCTTGGAAACCACAACTTGGTGACCTCGTTATTTCAACCTAATCCTGCTTTGAAATTATAGTTGCTCCACCCTTTTGCCTGGCTAACCTGATAACATAATCATTGTAAATGAGGATGGGAAAAAAACAGCATGCTATGGTCCCTCCGGTGACACTAGACAGGTCTTACCTTATCGTGGAAACAGACGAACAATTAAACGCTATGAATCAAACACCCTAAAAGTAAATTTTCTTATTTTTTTAATGGTTTGTTACGCTTACTTTTCAAAACGTACTAGTGGATTCAGTATAGCAGGGTATTTTTTATCACTAAATGAAATGAAAAATTTCCATTTTTGCTTTTTGAAAAAACATATCAAAAGGTGAGGTACTTAATTGGCATTTGTTTTCCCAATAGCCAAATACAAACCAGAATGAGGAACATAATTTTTTGAATGAATAGACTGACGTAGTATTTAGGGTTATTTGTCCTACTTACCTCCTCTTACTAAAGCCCCACTAGTCATTGTCATCTTAAGTTCATGTTCCTTTCAGAACAAAGGTGCCTTAGAGACAACATTTAAATTCAGAAAGCATCAAGTGTAGATGCAGTTTAATGAAAATGCAACTTACTTATTTATTTCCGTTTAGATGCATTGAGATCAGTGCTTAGAAAGAAGGGAAATTCTGTTCTCTGTCTCATTCACCACCACCCCCTACTCTAAAGAACTTGTATCTCAGTAACACTTCCATACTTAATAAATTCAAATGCTTACAGCCCAAATAGCTATGAAATATGGTGTTGCCCCAGGCTCCTGGGTGTCCCTCACCTGCTGCAAGCCAGTCACCTATTGTCACCCAAAGATGCTCAACTGTGGCATGGGAAGATCAAACTCATATCTGCATACAGCCCATCCTCTTGGTAGTAATTTGCCTTGCCCTTCTGCCTGATTGCCGTGTACTTCCCTCAATATATAAACGTTGGGGTTTTTATTTTTTTTTTCATCTTTACGAACTTGGGTATTTCTTTTTTTTTTTTTTTTTTTTTTTTGGTTCTTTTTTTTTTGGAGCTGGGGACCCGAACAGGGCCTTCGCTTCCTAGGTAAAAGCGCTCTACCGCTGAGCTAAATCCCAGCCCCCGGTATTTCTTATTTACATTTTGATTGTTATTCCCTTTCCCGGTTTCTGGGCCAACATCCCCTAACCCCTCCCCATCCCCTTCTATATGGGTGTTCTCCTCCCCCTCCTCCCCCCATTACCACCCTCCCCCCAACAATCACATTCACTGGGGGTTCAGTCTTGGCAGGACCGAGGGCTTCCCTTTCCACTGGTGCTCTTACTAAGCTATTCATTGCTACCTATGAGGTTGGAGCCCAGGGTCAGTCCACGTATAGTCTTTGGGTAGTGGCTTAGTCCCTGGAAGCTCTGGTTGGTTGGCATTGTTGTTCATATGGGGTCTCGAGCCCCTTCGAGCTCTTTCAGTCCTTTCTCTGATTCCTTCACACGGGGGTCCCATTCTCAGTTCAGTGGTTTAATGATGGCATTCGCCTATGTATTTGCCATACTCTGGCTGTGTCTCTCAGGGGAGATCTACATCCAGTTCCTATCGAGCCTGCACTTCTTTCCTTCATCCATCTTATCTAGCTTGGTGGCTGTATATGTATGGGCCACATGTGGGGCAGGCTCTGAATGGGTGTTCCTTCTGCCTCTGTTTTAAACTTTGCCTCCCTATTCCCTGCCAAGGGTATTCTTGTTCCCCTTTTAAAGAAGGAATGAGGCATTTGAATTTTGGTCATCCTTCTTGAGTTTCATGTGTTCTGTGCATCTAGGGTAATTCAAGCATTTGGGCTAATAGCCACTTGTCAATGAGTGCATACCATGTGTGCTTTTCTGTGATTGGGTTACCTCAGGATGATATTTTCCAGTTCCATCCATTTGCCTATGAATTTCATAAAGTCGTTGTTTTTGATAGCTGAGTAGTATTCCATTGTGTACAAGTACCACATTTTCTGTATCCATTCCTCTGTTGAAGGGCATCTGGGTTCTTTCCAGCTTCTGGCTATTATAAATAAGGCTGCGATGAACATAGTGGAGCACGTGTCTTTGTTATATGTTGGGGCATCTTTTGGGTATATGCCCAAGAGAGGTATAGCTGGATCCTCAGGCAGTTCAATGTCCAATTTTCTGAGGAATCTCCAGACTGATTTCCAGAATGGTTGTACCAGTCTGCAATCCCACCAACAATGGAGGAGTGTTCCTCTTTCTCCCCATCCTCGCCAGCATTTGCTGTCACCTGAGTTTTTGATCTTAGCCATTCTCACTGGTGTGAGGTGAAATCTCAGGGTTGTTTTGATTTGCATTTCCCTTATGGCTAAAGATGTTGAACATTTCTTTAGGTGTTTCTCAGCCATTCAGCATTCCCCAGCTGAGAATTCTTTGTTTAGCTCTGAACCCCATTTTTAATAGGGTTGTCTCCCTGCCATCTAACTTCATGAGTTCTTTGTATCCAAAATATACAAAAATAAACGTTTTAAGACAGACCTCACTTTGTAGCCTTGACTGGCCTGGATCTTACTGTGTAGACCAGGCTGACCTGGAAGTCACAGAACTCCTTCTGCCTTTGCCACCTTAACGCTGGGATTAAAGTATGCACCACCACACTTGGCCCCAAAATAATTATTTGATGCTGAAAATTTTAGTGCTGGTCTCAACGCTGAGTACCACGGACAGGGAGAGTTAGCCTCCTATTAAGAGTCATTTTCCAATTAGAAACCTGGACCACACTTGAATGTGAGCAGGGCGTCCGAGCATCCATGCTGACATCCCCTGTCCCTGCCAGCAGAGCGATTTCTTCTGCCTCCTTCTTTCATCTACCAGCAGCAGAGTGGACAGCTTAAAAATGTAAGGAAGGACTGAAGCTACTCAAGAAACCTCCTAAGTTAACACTTTAGTGCCCCACCAAATTGCCTTTGAGATAGAATTTGAAGGGAGGTGCATTCCAATTAAAGGTATATTCTCCTTTTGCAGGGAGGTAAGTAAATAGAAACATTTTACAAAATGGAAGCTCAAGACACAGAACCCAGAGCCATTATAAACTCCCCTCACTATGGCCACAAGAAGTTCCAGGCTGGGGCCGGAGTGATGGTTCAGCAGTTATAAGCAATGACTGCTCTTCTCCAACCCAGGTTCAGTTTCAAGAACCCACATGGCAGCTCACAACTGTCTGCAACTCCAGCCTCAGGTTATCCAGCACCTTCTTCTGGCCTCTAGGGGCATCGGGCACTCACATGGCACTCGGACATACATGCAGGCAAAACACCCATACATATAAAAATAAATTAATAGTTTAAAAAAAGAAGTGTAGGCAGTGGTGGTGGTGGTGGTGGTGGTGGTGGTGGTGGTGGTGGTGGTGGTGGTGGTAGTGATGGTGTAGTGGTGGTGGCGGTGGTGGTGGTGGTGGTGGTGATGGTGGTGGAGGTGGTGGTGGTGGTGGTGTGGTGATGGTGATGGTGGTGATGGTGATGGTGGTGATGATGGTGGTGGTGATGGTGGTGGTGATGGTGGTGGAGGTGGAGGTGGAGGTGGAGGTGGCAATAATGATGGTGATCACAGCAGCTAACATTAGTGAGTTCTTAGACCACTTTTGGGTATATTTTACAGAGAAGAAACTGAAACACATCCCATGAAGCAACTTACACAGAATCCCAAGGCTCAAATGAACTTGTCTATTCTGTTATTCTATCTGCCCTTTTCCTGTAATCTCAAGATGTGAAGAAAAGGGACAATTGCACGGACCCTGTTAAAAACTCACATCGAAAACTCACTCTGGGAACAAAGTTCTAAGTAGTTCAAACTGTCTGTAGATGCGAGGAACCAAAGAAACATAAATTCTAAAAACAAATATCCATCGATTCCCAGAACGGAGCTAAGTGTGCTCCTCTGTCCTGCCAGTCTTATCAGATGGGATGTTCTCTGATTGGTGCTCTTAATATGCATATTGCATGGGTGAGGGGAGTGAAAACTTCTTTGGCAGATACAAAAATGTATGCGTAGAACGGGAAAAAAAGCAATAGTTATGAGAACGGTTGTACTCTGAAGATGTGTGATGAATAAAAGACAAGGATCAGGCGGGGAAGTAGCAGAAGTTTGTGAGCATGAGGAACTTATGGTATCATGAAAATAGCAGAGGTGGACGAAAGTCCTGAGATAAATGTGAGGAACTTTAACACAGACTGTGGGAGGCCTGAGGGCTCCTGAGCAAGCAAAGCCATGTATTCTGACTGAAAACCTGATTCTCCTCAACAAAAATAAGCCAGGAATCAACGGGGACCCATAGGAGGCCTCAGGGACAATGATGGTGACAGGGCTGCCTTCAGGTGAAGAACAAAATCTCTGAAGAAGAGGTCTGACATCACTGGGGCTCATCGCAAATCACTTCTAGCTCCTCTCTGCAGGTATGGACTTGACAATAACCAAACAGTGGTGCCTTCCCCATCCCCGTCCTCCTCTTTCCACAGACTCTTTTCCCCTGTGAGAGGTTTCTGTGCCAAAATAAAGTTCCTTGTGGCAAACCTTAATAAAAGCATGCACCGCCAAGAGGCACTGAGAGAGGAGTCTTCACTCATGTATATTTTAGCAAGAAACATCACAGGAGACTCAGCTGGGGCCACAGCCATATACACAGATGCCACAACCTTACACAGAACAGACTCCTGTCAGAACATGCTCCTGTCCATTTACAGCTATCAGTTCATCCCCCAACCAATGCCAGTTTACAACTGATTCTGCGCTCCTGATACTAATATTGCTGGCTAAGGACTATTGATTTAGAATAACTTACTGGACCCCCCCAAACTTCTCTTTAAGGTGTTCACTCTTTATAGACTATGGTTCATGGTTCCCACAACATGCGCATTTCAGTTTTGTCATAGCTTATTCCTAAACGGGTGCCTTTATTCTTTAGGTATGTTTTGCTAAAATTCTACCCACCCCCAATTCCTCACCTGGTTCCTCCTTCAGCTTGGCTGTCTCTCCCATGTATAGCCTTCTTCTGATGGTCACATGCTGTAGAAATTCCTCCTGGCACTAAGTGCTAAGCCTCTGTTTGCTCTCCAAACATTGTGTTTTCTCCTCCTCTTTACTGCCAGGACTCTTACAATGTGTCCCTCATCCCCTCCACCCCATAGAAACTATGAATGCTATGACAGGAAGGACAAAATAGAGACTCCACAAATTCGTTCATTCATTCATTCATCCATTCATTCATTCACTTGACACATATTTACCAAATAAATATGTTCTACCCCAGACACTGAAGGCAAGAGCTGAACAAGCCACAAAAAATAGACCCTCATCTTTCATCCTTTGGAAAACAAAAAGGGTGTGTGTGTCAGTGAGTGTGTGTGTGTGTGTGTGTGTGTGCATGTGTGTGTGTTAAATTAAGTGAATAAAACCAAACAGGATTACAGATTGTTTAAGTGGTGTGACAAAAGCAATATGATACCATAACAGAGGAAAATCTATTAATCCTATTTGGCCTCAATCTTTGGATCCTGGCAAAATATATCCCCTGCATCTGGAGCCCTGCTCTCTGGCATTGGGCTCTAATGATGGGGATGTCTTAGAAAGCACCATCACTGAGGTCCTGGGGAAATCATAGGGTCAGTAGGGGGTGCTGATAATGGAACCAGAGAAGTCAAACACAAGTGATGGGATTCAGACAGACGCTCATGTGAGTCTGGCATGGTGGAAGGAAAAGTAAGAAGTATTTGAAGACTGAAGAAAAGTATGCTAGAACAACTCTTGGTAAAGGAGACTTGCCACCCTGTGACTCAGAAATCAACAATCCTGAGACTTCTTGTACTGCCTGGGTTGGAAACTGGCCTCTCCACTTACTAACTATGTGATCTTGGCTACATTCTTCATCTCCCCATGCCTGGGTCCTCATCTGTGAAATGAGAGAAATGTGAGGATTAAGTCATCAAATCATGGGAGGATTAAACCAGTCCACATATATAAATCATTCAAATCAGGAGAAGCACATAATAAGTGACCGTGTTTATGAATCTGCTCCATGAGAAGGAGAGGCAATGGAGTGTTACAGGAAAAGCAAACGTCTGTACATGAGAAAAAAATGGTGAATGACTCCAAGGTCCTGCTTCAGTGTTCAGCAGCTTTGCCTTTGTCCATGAGTGATCCTAGGGAGAATCCAGTGTTTCCAGAGCTATCTAATAGGTTAGGAGCAAGCCAGGAACAGCAAATGACAGGACCTCCATTCTCTACAGCATGTTTACAACACTAAGCACCAGGAAGGAAGGCTAGACAAACAGGAAGGATACAAGCCAGCAGGTAACCAGTGCTGAACTATGTAACCGGACTCCGGAGATGGTAACAAAGGAGGGTTTATCTGTGTTTATAATATGCCAGACATTACACACGGTCTTTTCCATTGCTTTCCTGATCAAATTCAACCAAGGGATATGCATTATACTACTTCCTCCTAAAATAAAACTTCTAAGAGGCCCCAGAAAAGGCAGAAAGATAGCCCCATAAAGGTGCAAAGTTTGAGCTCAGCCCTAAAGGAAGAAAATCATGTTTAACATAAATAGATTTTTAATGTTTTTGCTGGTTTGTGTGATGTATGCATGCATATGAATGCACATTTCATGCAGGTTAACACACATACATACCTGTGCATCCTTGTGCAGGCCATTGGTCTACTGCAGTGTCTTCCTCAGTTGCCCTCTGCCTTATATTCTCCTGCCTCTGATAACTGAGTACTAGGATAGGCTACCTCACCCACCCAGTGTTTACATGGGTACTGGAGATCAGAATTCTGGTCTTCATGCTTTCATAGTAAGCTTGTTACCCACTGAGTCATCTCCCTGGTCTCTATTTAATTAATTTACTAAGCCTACTTGCAACGTAATGGATTTTACCATGGAATCTCCATACTTCTGTGTTCTTATTGTTAATCTCATTTTCTCCACTGCTCCAACTATGTTCCTCCCTCCTCTAGCTGCTCTCTGTCTTCTCCCAGATAACTCCTTCTTCTGATTTCCTATTATATGCATTCTGTTACCTGATTTCTTACCTACCTTAAGTTTTCTCCTCTCCTCTCATAATCTTCTTTTCGGCTCATGCTGTGCAAAAAACATAATGCATATATACGGTCTTAGCCTATCTGAGTCTAGTTTCCTTGACATAAAGATTTCAGACAGTACTCCATTTTCTGCAAATATCATGATTTCATTATTCTTCGTGGCTATATAAAATTCCATTGCATATATGTGCCATACCTTTCTAATTTTGATCAATTTATTAGTTGATGGGAGGCATCTAAGTTAGATCCATGTCCTAGCTGTCGTGAGTAGAGCAGCAATAGGCACGGATGCACAGTTATCTCTGTGGTATGTGGACACAGACTTCTTTGAGTATAGATCTAAAAGCAATGTAGCTGGGTCACAGGGAAGTTCTATTTTCAGTGTTTAGGGAGCCTCCATGCTGATTTCCATAATGACTATACATTACAAGTTTACATTCTTGCCTTCGGTGAAGGAGGACTCTTTTCCCACACCATCACCAGTGTTTGGGGGCTGTTTATGACTGCTGTGGATGGGACCTGAAAACACTTGGGATTTGCATTTCGCTGGTGTCCTAGGTGCTAAATGTTTTTTGACCACTGCCTACTCAATTTTCAAAACTGGTCGTTTGGAATAGTGTCTACCCTACTTGTTGACTGGAACATTTTGGTTTGGATGCTTAAGTTTTGCAGTTCCTTATATACCCTATGTATCCCATCTCATGCAAAGTTGGCAAAGATTTCTTTCCTATTCTGTAGGATGTCTCTTCTCTGTCATGATTGTTACCCTTTCCTGTGCAGTTTTTTAATCCCATCTGTCAGTTCTCGGTAGTATTTTAGTGTCCCATACAGAACGTCCTTGCCAGTACCTCCATAGTCTTTCCCCTATGGTTTCTGCTAGCAGTTTCAAAGTCCTTTTATTTTTAGAAATCCATTTTTCCTAGCACTGGGTTAAGAGGTTGCCAGTTTGCCTATGTCAAAAATTAGGCGTAAGGGCTTGCAGGGACCTCTAGTCTATCCCTCTCCTCTACACGTCTGTTTTTGTGCTGTGTATTCTTGTCATCATGGGTCTGTAAAACAATTTGAGACAGGCACCTCCAAGCAACGCTTTCCACTAAGAATTATTTCATAAATTTATGGTCTTTTGCATCTCCATATAAGTTTTAGAGTTGCTTTAGGAATTTTCTAGTTCTGTGGAGAATGCCATCATAGTTTTGATGGCAGTTCCATTTAACCTACATTTTAATATAACAATTACTTTTAGTAGCAGGATCATTTTCACAATATTAATTCTGCTGATCCATGACCATGAGTGGTCTTTCCAGTGTCTAGTATCTTCTACACTTTGTTCTTCAGTGTCTTCATGCCTTGGCTGCAGAGGTCTTTCCCTTCCTTGGCTAGACTTATTTCTGGATTTTTGTTGCTTTATTTTCCGAAGCTACTGTGAATGAGTCTCTCCCCCTAAGCAAGTTAATTCTGATGTATAGAAAAGCCAAGGGGTTTCCTATGTTGATTTTGTACAATGCTACTTTGCTGACCATATCTATCAAGTCTAAGAGTTTTCTGGTGGAGTATTTAGACTCTTCTAAGTATAGAACCACAAGGTTCACAAATAGGGATGATTTAGGTTCCTCCCTTCTGATTTGCATCTCATATCTTTCTCTTGTCTTACTGCTGAGGCTTAGACCTCAAGTAGTGACAAGAATGAAGAGAGAAGGTATCCTTGTCCTATTCCAGATTTTAGAAGAAATGTTTTCAGTTTTCCCTTATTTAGTACAATATTGGCTGTGTGTTTTTCATATATATCCTTTTTATGTCTAGGTACGTTCTTTCTATTCCCAGTTTCTTCACAGCTTTTATCATGGAGGGATGTTTCTTGAAAGTCTTTGCCCTATGGATTGAGATTACCTGTGACTGCTGTCCTTTTGCACTTACTGATTTGCATATATTCAACCAGCCTTGGGCTGAAACCAACTCGGTCACAGTGTAGGATGTTCTTAATGTGTTCTTGAATCCAAGTATTTGCAAGTATTTTATTGAGTTTTTTAAAATAATTACCAAGGAAATTAGCCTACAGTTTTCTTTCTTTCCTTCCTTTCTTCCTTTCTTCCTTTCTTCCTTTCTTCTTTTCTTTCTTTCTTTCTTTCTTTCTTTCTTTCTTTCTTTCTTTCTTTCTTTCTTTCTTGTTATGCTACCAAGTAATGTCAACTCTGCAAAATGAGTTTGGTAGTGTTGAATAGTAGTATTTTAGTAGATGAATGAGTCCTACTGGGTTTAGGGTAACAAAATCAAGGAGAAATAAAGTGAGCTACAAATATAAGCCATTTGTAAAATATTATATAATGATTATTTGTGTAATAATTTCCTAATGGCCATATTTTCAAAAAGTAGCATGATATTAACTTTTGCAAGGCACTTTATTCAGTCCCATATTTGAAACCAATTACAACGTAAACTTGGGATCTGTGTAAAAAAAAATTGCTGGAGATGTTGCACAGCGTTTTCAGGGGAGTCTGTGATATCAGTGCACAAGTAGCCACATTTTAAATGTTCTGTAGTTACACATGCTACACATGCAGTCCATCTTGGACTGCAAAGTTCAAGGAATAGTACCTTTCAAAGTGTCACCAAGTTTGGGTCACCTTACACAACAACGTTGCTACACTCTACCCATCACATCCTTAGGGAAATACTAACATCATTCCATTTTACACAAGATAGCAATATAAAGAGGTTAACTCCTTAAAAGTCCACCCAGTGTGTTCCCAGGCTTAAAATATCGCTAGAACTATGTCAGGCACATACCAGAGGGAATCGTGAACATACACAGTATGGGTGCGATGGTACTGATTGGGAAGAAACTGCAAAGACACTGAAGTCTCGAGTCACCAGCAACCAACAGTTTGCCAGAGACTGGACTTGGAGGTTCGGAGGGGCAAGGAAAGCCCCCAACAATGGTAGAAACCCTTTCTCGTGTCTGTAAACTGCTCCCCAACAGCAAAGCTTCAAAGGGGTACCTCTGATGGCCTCTGTAGGGCACCTGGGGGCATAGATATTTCGCCTCTGTTGCAGAAGACCTCCATCTGAAGCAGCCCCTAGTTAGGGCTCTTTGACCAGCCTGGAAGGTGGATTTCCCAAGTTTTGCCGACTCTTTGTTGTCATTCTCTAAAACGATGAGAAGAAGAGGGGTGAGTGTAACAGTAATTCAAGACCTGGAAGAGGACAGTGGGAGTTCCAAATGTGTCTCTATCAAGATCCTCCTCGCTCCTCCTCTACTCCTCCTCCTCTTCCACTCAAGCTTCTCCGGGTTTAGCAGGCAGGAAGGCTAGTGGAAAAGGCTGTTTACACAGCACTGCAGAAGCTATTCTCATGCCCTGAGCAGGATGCCGGTCTTCTGGACAGGGTTATGCAGAGCTTGTCAGCTCCACGTGCGAAGATGCTGGGCCCTTTGGATTTCTCTTTTGTTTATTTCTTGCTAGAAGATCCCTCACTGGATTCCACCGGGACTTTTGAGTCTTTCTCCACTACATTTTCCCCATCAACAGAGCCCATCATGAAAACCCCCTACCTCAGCGGCTTCAGTGGGAATTCAATTCTCTCTGCCTTTGATGATTCGGAATTCTATGGGACAAACTACACAACCTCGAAGTCAGGTTTTATGCTACCCGGCTTAACCTTGCAGAATCTGCTTTTCAAGTCGAGGCACACGGAGGACCAGCTGCATCCCGGATTTTTTTTTTTTTCTGTTTTTCTTTTCCTTTACTCCCCTTTCCTGTGCTTCCTTTTCTTTTCTTTTTCTTTTTTCTTTTCTTTTCCTTTCTTTCTTCTCTTCTCTTCTCTTTCAGGGTGGGCATGACTGCCTTGTCACCGCCCTGGCTCTGTACAGTCCTTCTGGCACGTGCTTAAGAGCTGCTCAACACTAATGATGCGATCAAGTTTTCTGCCAAATTCTGGAACTAAAGGGAGAGACAAAAAAGAAAATTTCATCAACCGCCCCCAGAATCCATTCCCCGAGGCACTCTGTCGTCCTTATCAGCCAGTCTCGGGTCGCTAGCGACCCCAAGTGGCCAATTTAAAATAACAGTCCCATCCTGGTCCTCTTCGTCCCCATCACACGCCCCTTCTTTCTGCAGACAAGAAACACTTCAAGGTTTTATACTCCCAAATCTGGATAGAATTTTAAAACTGAAAAGCTTGAAGAGTCGCTAATGCCACCTGGCCTAGCCACCTCATTTTACTTTATTCTTGTAATTTGATCAAATTCAAGACCAGGACCTCATACCAGGGAGGTTTAACACTAAGCGATGTCCTCAGACCCATCTTATTTCATAGGAAACAGAGATTAAGACAGGTAAAATTGTGTTCCAAAGGTTGCACAGCACATTAGAGTCAATTTTAGGAACCAAATACAAGAGATGGCTCTAGAGATTCTTTGCTCCTAGATCTCGGTCTCCTAACCAAGAAGGGAAGGCTTTTGTTTCTCCAGACCACAAAAGAAGAGCTAGTTTAACAGTTGGTGACATGCATGGTGATAGCATGCCTTAAGGGAGTCAAAGTTCAGCCTCGTACACACGCACATCCTCTCTTTTCCTTTCTACACCCACAACTGAGCGGGAAACATGAAATTAAGTCATGGCAAAGAGTCTGGCAGACATATTTATTATATTTGGTAAACACACACTAGATTCTTATTCTTGTAGCCTGGCTTTTGAGTGAAGGGGCAATTTGGATTATATTTCCACCCTCATAACAGCACAGAGCAGTTATTCCTATTTTTACAAATGGGAAAACTAGGGCTCATGGGCATGAAGTTCCTTGTCTATAATCAGGCAATGGCTAAATTGCAAAACTTATTTTCATAGTTTTACTTATGAATGTCTCGATTTACCAGCCATCAAATGGGATAATAAAGTCAGTGTCTAGATTAAAAAGATATAAATGTTCAAGGGGGTCCTTTGTAGAGACCTTCTTCAAGCAAAATGAATACACAAGATAAAAATGACTGGTGTCAACCTGCATACATAGTCAGGCTCAACACCCTTCATCCACAGATGCAAGCTGATGTGGTTCAAAATCTCAGGGAGGGGTGGATGACGGATCTGAACTGAGCATGAGTGAACTCTTTTGTTCTTGTGATCATTGCCTGAGCACCAGAGTGGAGAAACCAACTACACTGTAGTTACAGTAAGAGTAAAAGTGACCTAGAGGTGAGTTTAAATATATGACAAGATGTGGGTGGTGACTCGCATTTCACCTGGGAGCCTGGACAGTCTCCATATTTAAATATCCACGGATCCTCTCACTAACATTCTGTGGATCTACAGGGGCAACAGACTTCCATGCATCCAACCCGGGCTCCACTTCGTGTTTGTTTTGTTTACTCTGTAATGTGAGTTCTAGGATTTGTTTCATTTAGGTTTGGCGGTCACCATTGCCATATTGCTGTTGTTCAAACTACAGTGTAGTTCTTGCCTTTTGAAGATATTTGTGCATGTGTACTGAGGGGGGAAGGCAAGTGCAACGCTTATGGAAACCAGAAAGGCTTTGGCTCCCGAGGTTGGAGTTGCAGACTACCTGACATGGGAACTCCAACTCTGGCCTTCTACAAGAGCAGTATGTGCTGTTACCCACTGAGCTATCTCTCAGGCACCTCAAAATGCCCTTCTTTCTGAGACACACAGAAACGTATCATTCAAACTTTGTCCCCAGACCACTTAAAGAGAGCCCCAGGGCCTCTATAAATTTTAAATATTGCATTCTAGATTAAATTTTAATTGTGTATGTTGTCATTTTTTGCCACAACTAGAATAGTTTCAATTAGACGCAGTTGACTTTTAACTCAAATACTACCACAGTGTCCAAAAGTTTCAAGAGAAGGAAGGAAAATTTGAAAATCCCTCTACCAGGCCTGGGTATACATCCAAAGAACTTTTAACACTTCACAGAGATCCCCGTGCCCCACATTTATTGCAGCACTATTCACAGCAGCCACGTTATGGAATCATCCTAGGTGTCCATCAACAGATGAGTGGATAGAGGAATACAATATTCCTTATTCAGCCATAAAAAAGAATGAAATTATGTTACCTGCTGGAAAGGGGAAGCAACTGGAGACTATCACATTAGGCAAAATAAGCCAGACTCACAATGACAAATATTATATGTTGTTTCTCATTTGTGGATCATAGAATGCATGTAGAAGCAAACAAACATACCCACACACTCACACACATACACACAGACACACACAAACAAACACACAGAGAGACAGACATGTATAAACACACACACACACATGTGTATACATACATGAATGTGAGAGCACACATACACACATATACACAGACAGACACACACAGATACACATAGAGATAGAAATACATATATACATACACATCTATACACATACAGAGACAGACACACACTCATACACATACACACAGAGACAGACATATAAACACATACCCACACTCACACACTCATATACATACATGAGCATGCATACACACATACAAACACATATAAACAGAGACAGACATACATATACACATACACACTCACACACACTCATACATGTACACACATATACACAGATTCACACACATACACATTTACACACAACACACACACACATGCATGCATGCACTTACACACACACACACACAGGTCATGAAAGCAGATGAAAGACCAGGAGAAAGAAAGAAACTAGTGAGAATGACCAAGGGAGGGTGAGAAGAATGGGGAGGACCTGGGGAATGAATGTAGTCAAAGTTGAAATAAATTTAACTTGAAATAAATTATCTTAATAAACCTGTCACTATGTACAATGAATATACACAAGTACTGGGTTGGGGGAGGTACTGTCTAATTCAGTCTGCTCCCAGGAGATCCCATTTTCTCTAAAACAAAACCAGACCTCTTGACTTGGCTGAAAAACAAAATAGAAACACCAATTCCCTACCCCATGTGTCACCTTTCAGTGACACCTCTCACTCTGTGCCCTTTCATCAAGTGAGCTGCCCCTCCCCCCAGCAGGACACTGCCCACACTGGCAGCTCTTTCCCAGGCTCAGACAGAACAACCCTTGCTGTCTGCCCAAGCACCATGGAGACCATCTGGAATTTTCTCAGTGCAGATACTGAAGTTACTGCAGGAGACTAGGAGGGAATAGGAAAGGCAGAAACATGAAGTCAGCCTGATTTATGAGGCATGCCATTCCGATCCAACGCTTGCCAGAGGCATGCTCTCTGGAGACAGCAAGTCACCCTGTTCTAGGAGAAGACCAAGAGAGAGAAGTTCATGGAAATAGTCACAACCCTTGTTTCAAAATCATGCATGCACCGTGTTTCAAGCTCTGTAACAAATATTACAACGTTTAAATCCTGAAATTCCACTACTACCAATTCCACCAACTGAAATAATCGAACAGGGTGGGTAGTGACTTACAAACAAAGATGCTCCTTAATAACTTACTTATAGTTGCAAAAAGTCAAAATAAAACAATGGATCAATCCAAGAAACACAGTACTCAGTAACCAGGCTCAGAGTGCTGTCACAATAGAGAATAAAAAAAATGTAGAGAGCAAAGGGATTTTCAATAAAAACAGGGGCTTTTGTGATAATAAATGAAAAATAAAACAGAATTTGAAGGATGTTAGTGGAAAAGGCAAGGCGGAAATGGTACCCATGCTGGGCCGACATTTTGAACTGATGTAAGAAAGAAGCATCGCCACACAGAGGAGGTTAGTAGGTCAATGTAGCTACCTGCTCCCACTACCAGGCTGTCCTTCCCAAATGCCTGTCACACATGACCACAGGCTGAGTGCTCTGAACTCACGAGCCAAAGCAAAACATTCTTCCTATTGTTCTCTCAGATGTGCAGACTCACACAGCTCAGACACTACTGCCTCGTCTTGGTTTCTTAGCATTAAATGGATTAACTGGGTAAAAAGTCATATGCCTTCATTATCTGAGAATACCATTTTCCTTCTCCCTGCTTGACAGACAGGGTATGCCAGTTAGCTTCCACTGTCAATTTGACACACCCTAGAGTTCATTGAGGCATTGCCTAGATCAGAATAGCCTGTGAGCATATCATACAGGAAATTGCCTTGACTGTTAACCGAAGGTCCCCGAGCACACCGTGGGTGGTAGTATCCCTAGGGAGGTGGCCTTGAGTTGTATTAGAAAGGTGGCTAAAGATGAGCCTGAGTGAGCAAGCCAGCAGGTAGCTACATGGCACTTTAATGCTCAAATATTTAGAGAGGTTCACCTTCTTCAAGGCTCGCGCATTGGTGATGAATGCTGGAAGCTCTGTGGAAGAGCATTGCAGACAATATGTAAAAGCAAACAGGCTCACACTAGCCAGGGCCAGCAGACTCACATGACTGGGAGACATTCCCTCCATCCTGTCAAGTGATGACTGGAGGAGGACTATGGGAGAGCTGGTGAGACTTAATCATGTCTTCCAAAGAATGAACTCTTTGAAATATGCTCTGGGAGACCATTGCTTACCTCAAGTGGGGGTTGGTGCTCATTTGTCCTCCTTTCAAAAGAGTAACAAATACATTATCGTAAGCTACATTTGTTAAGCTTCCTCTATAAATAACTAGAGATCTGAAAGTACCAAAGCACAATGAAATGTTCCACGGGAAAGAGAATAATGAGAATCCAAAGCAGAAAACTCAAACTCTGTTTTCCCAAGGCTACACCGCTTCCCACCCCCATCCCATTCCACCTCCAAATGCTTTCCCAGGTAATCCATAGCATTGCTTGGATGTACATCCAAAAAACTCTCCCACCTTTCTCTAACCTGTATAACTTCTTCTCAGATATGGATTTCAACTGAGTTTAAAATTGTCACTAAATCTCCAAAACATTCGTCATCAAGCACCAAACAACAGAACGGAAAAATGTTTGAAGCTGAAGGTAAAAGATTAAGGCAAAGTTCTGTCCTGAGGAAGTGCTGCTAAAACAGGAAATCAAATGACCTAAGGTGGCGGTTGGAGGGAAGGAAGGCACGGACATAAATCAAGGGAACAACAAAATCCCAATTGCTCTCATGCCCATGGAAAATTCTCAGAGAAAACTCAAGAAAATGAAAATAAAGCCAGCCCCAAATACATCCCAGATGTCCACTTTCAACTCCCAAGAAATGGAAACGAGAAATGAAAAGAAGTATGTAAAATAAAAATGAACCACTTGAGATCCCTTCCCCCACTCTGACCTCTACAATGAATCTTCTCTCATTTTAAGCCAAATAGCAACTTAAACAATGGCTGGTTTGCTCACAAAAGGTGTCTGCATATATATTTCCCTCTTCGGGTGTGTCCAAGGCATTGAGGAGAGAAACCAGTATGTCCCTTAACCAAGGACCCAGCTGCTAGTGGATGCTCCATGCACAGTTATTGATTGACCTTAAAGAGGGAGGGTCTACACATACATATTAATAAAATGCTCGCCCATAGCCAGAATATCCAGAGTTTATGAATCCATTGCTAATCATAATAGTGGGGAGTAATAACCATTCAAACACTGCACTTTATATCTCATAGACTTTATTTCTCTTCCTCAGCAGCCATGTAAGAGAAGCATTGAGGGTAGTCTTTCAGCCTTGGCACCTTTCCGAGAATAAACTAGATGGACTAATTACTCATTTCATAAAAAGAATAGATCTACGCTAACACCAGGAATCACACACAGAGCTAAGCAGCAGAAACAAACAGCTGTTAGCTCTTTCACACATCCACAGACAGAGAGGTAGAAGATGAAGATTAGCAGCTACATGAACAGCAAAGCCAATTTATCTGGAAAAGAAACAATAGACTACATTTTTTTCATACCCCTAACCTTGTTACTCAGGTGGGTTTTGTTTCATTTTGTTTTTAAGTGCAATTTTAAAACCAATTTTAGAACTATTTAATTTATGTGCATAAATGCTTTGCTTGCATGTGTGTATGAGCACCATGTGTCTAGTTATTTGCTCCCGTGGAACTGGAGTGATAGATGGTCATGATTCAACATGTGGGTGCTGGGAATAGAACCCAGGTCCTCTGCCAGGGCTGCAAATGCTCCTAACTCCTGAGTCATTCCTCCACCACTCCACCAAACATGATTCATACATAACAGCATATCCTAGTCCCCCAAATTTCTGACAATAAAAAGAGGGTCGGAAGAGGGAAATGTGGAAAATATATTTCTCGCAATTGTTCACATTCAACTTGCTCTATTTTGACAAAAAGTTGCTGGGTCAAATCAAGAAACTCATGAATAAATCTATTTTCACAATGTTTCTAGATCAATTCCCTTTTTTTTAAGGCTTTTGAAAAATGAATTTGAGTTTTTACAATGATTGATTTTAAGATTTCACATTTTTAATATGTAGTTTATTCTGACATATCTATATATGCATGTAAAATATGTATGTATATGTACATATTGTATCTACATATATCTACATCTCTATACCAATCTGCATGTACACATGTCTCAGTTTCACTCTACCCCTAGCCCCTGGGGTAGTTTAGTTTTGATCTTTGAGAAACCCAATGGCCTCCTGTAGTTGAGAAACCTAACTTCAACCTTGTTTTGGATCTGTTGTCTTAGTTAACTGAGAATTCCCCTACTTCAACCAGCTAGTGTACTAACTAATCTTATCACTCATCACATGGCCTGCAGCAGGCTTTGCTTGCCATTTGAGAATGCCAAGGAGCAGCTAAGGCTTCACCACAATTAAGAGACCAGACATAGGACATCATCCATCTTCTTTACTAATAAATGTTAATGTGAATGGCAAAACCCATCGATTCACTGCCTCATCTGAGAGTAATGTCATGGAAGAAAACAATGTTCTCTTGGGATCTATTGGAGGAAAGTAGCACATGATATGACAATGCTGAATGTTTCAGTAGCTTCACATTACTATAACAAAACAAGTAAAATAATTCATAAAGAGAAAAGGTTTTACTTTGGCTAATGACTCTGAAAGTGTTTTGGGCCTCTAACGAGGACAGCACACTAAGGAAAGAGAACAAGGTGAAATTAAACCACTTACATGATAAACTAGAAACAAAGAAGAGGATGGGCCTGAGTCCCATCATCCCTTTTGATGGTAACACCCCCACACAATAACCTAAAGAATTTCCATAAGTTTCCAGCTCCTAAAAGTCCACTGCACCTCTCAATAGTGTCACTCCACAGAGGAGCCCTACCTAACACAGTGGGAACATTTGAACATTCACTGGGTTACATTGCACTATGATACTAATGAACAATCACTCTTCACCTCATCTCTTTCTACTCTCACTTTTACCTCCTTCCTTGGGTTCAGCAGATCATATTGAGTTTTTGAGCCTTACAGCTTCCATCTGGTTGAAACATCTGAGAAGAATTTGTTACATGAATGCAAAAGTCATTGGGCTTCTCTGTATGGTCCCCAACTATGGTATCATTCATGGAACCAGGAAAGAAATAAATTCAGAGTCTCTCTATCTCTGTCTCTCTGTATCTCTCTGTCTCTCTCTGCATCTCTGTGCATCTGTCTGTCTCTCTGTCTCCTTGTCTGTCTCTCTGTCTCTGTGTGTCTGTCTCTGTCTCACTCACACTCTCTCTCCCTCTTTCAAACACCACACACACACACACACACACACACACACACACACACACACACCACAAACCATAGAGTTCCCAAGAACCAGTTTCAGGTCTAACTAATCAATCTTTCATCCAGTGATAAAAGATTCATAGCTGAGAGCTTACCCACACATCACTTGATAAAGCAGCTCAACAAGTTCTTCATTTCTCACTGGACGTTGATTCCTGGGCATGTACTCTACTGGTTAGAAACTGAAAGACCTGCGCCCCAAACTTCTACAAGAATATTCTATGCACAGCAAGATTTTTTTCTAGCAATAGTCAATAAGATAATAACATATCCACAATCCACTTACAAGTGAAAACAGCTTCATACTCCAGGATACGTAGTTTTTTTTTCCTTTTACTTGATGAAGACCCTGGCAGAGAGAGGCAGAGACACCTCATTGGCTGATTGAGAAGACTCTAGACAGTGGAAGAAAATATCTCCTAAAATATGTACCTGTCTATCTCAAAGAAATGGTATTCATAAAGATTTCTACCTTTTTTGTCCTTTCAAGACTTTTACTTTTAACAAAAACATCCATTGTCAGATTTTTGTAATGTTTCTACAACAATTTAAGTATTTGCTATGTCCAAGGCTCTAAGCCATGTCTCATAAAAATTTAGTGCAAGGCATGCAATATAATTTTAAATTTTTTATCATACCATAAGACTTGAAAATGTAAGAAAACCAAGTAAATTCCATTTCAGTAATATATTTTATTTCCAACATGCAAAAAATTATTTTAATGTGACTATAATAAAAATTAGTGATATATTTACATTCTTGCTTTTGTACTGACCCCTAAAAACATGGTGTGTACCATGTGTCCAAGGAATTGTTTGCATTTCCAGCTTACAGTATGTGCTAGCCCATTGTTTGTTTCTATAATGAAATACCCAAGGCCAGAAGACACGAAGAAAAAACTCAGTTATCCACAATTAGTTTTGAAAGCTGAAAATGTAATCAAGTCATCCATAATGCTGGCTCTGACATAGTCCCCTCAGTTGCCCTGACTCATGGCAGAAGGCATGAGCATGTATGTATAAGAGGGAGAGTTAACAGAGAAAGAAAGCCAAAGAGAGGGAGGGGGCTAGCAATGGCTTCTCCTTGCAAAGGGACCACCATTTCAGCATTGCCACATACACAGAGGACCAAGTTTCTAAAATGTGAGCCTTCGAGGTATAAATCGCATCCATCATAGCACCACATTTAAAAGGTCAGTAGACACATGTGGCTAATGGTTCCCTCAATGGACAGCTCTATAGACTAGCAACAGAACAGCAGCATGCCATGAAAGAACCCAGCAGACTGTCACCTCTCATGTATTTAGACCTTAACATCCTTACGTCATCACATTTAAAGGTTAGGACTGTAAATAATACCTGTTCTGAAAGTAAACTTCAACTTGTCTAAGACTCATGGAACCATTGTTGTAGTTTTGGCCGTTGGTTGTCAGCAGATGAGTTTTCCCATGTAAGAGAGAGGGATCATGATGAGTTGGGACATGGAGAGAACACACGTTTTCTATATGAGGTGACATTGATCTAGTCCTAAAGATAAGCTGAGATCTTGACATAGGAAGTAGAACAGGCCATGAGAACACAACGGTGCAGCCTCTCTCTGGAGCAGGGGTAGTCTAAAGATGTCACGGGATACGACCGGAGTCATGATGGGTAAGGGAGTGACAGAGTTAGCAGGGGACATGGAATGAACACTAAACTGAAGCTTAGAACCATAGTATCTGAGAAAGTCCTGGATGGCTGTGCAATAAAGGAGAGATTGGATATGGAGAGGGGCTAGTAGCAGGAGGACCAATTAGAAAAAGATAACAGTATCCAGGTGAGAGGTGACAGTGTCTGAACCACATACTTGCTAGCGATAGAGATGATTTAGGGTTGGTGAAGGAAAGAGACATGATTTATAAAGTTTTCCACCCAGTGCTATAGGATATCTGTGAGGGGGAATCCTCATGACCATGAACAATGGAAGACATGTTATCTGCAGAGGGGAGTCTTAATTACCACTCGGTATTAGCAACTTTAGCCTATAATGTGAGTCCAAGCCAGGGATGACTCTTGAGTCTGAACAGCTCAGTGATCTTATCTAGAACCCTGTACTTCTCAGAACTCAGATTCCACACTGACCTCTAGCCCTGACTTGCAAATCCAAAGAATTTCACCCACCTTACAGCCCCTGTAAGGACACATGACTGCCATATTTCTTCCTTAATTTTTTGATACTATCATAAGAGGGGGCCCATTTCCCATCAATCCCCTTAAATATTGCCTTCCTCTAACTTAATGTCAGACTGGCTCAGAAAAGTAATTTCAGCAATACCAAAGAGCTAGTATTTTCCTTCTAGTGCCAAAATCATATTTCCAGCAAATGGAATTTCTGTCCTAAGTACAAATGTGCAGCACACAGCAGAAAGTATTGGGGATGTGATTCCCGCTTCTAGATTACTTGGTCATTTCCAAAGGCCTCCAGGGGGTTCCAGTGCCCCTAAATCAGTGCCTCAGTTTCAGTCTTTTACCAGACTGAGCTTTTCACAACGGCCCCTTCCTCTCTTGTGGCTCCAGCTATTTCTCTTCTCCCAGCCTCAAATCCTGCCTTGCCATCTACTCCTGACCTATGCTGTCCTCTTTCTTCTCTCTTTGCCTTCACCTCTAGAATCTTGGTTGTTCTTCTCCTGCCCACTCTTCCTCCAGAAATACATTCAGATCCAACCCAACCCCACTCTAGAATGATACTAGTGCCTCCCTAAGGAACTCTCACACACCTTGTCCTTGGCCAGGCCACACTGCTGTAGAAGGGCTTGCCTGCCCACTATCCCCAGATAATGGCAGCTGTGGCACATTCTTCTTTATCCTTTTTCATCCCAGCAGAATTAGTTGCACAAGTTGGGGAAATCATGTTTCATTCTTGGTTCTAGTGGTAGGATGGTACAAGTTAAGCAGAAAATAGAAAAGAAAAGATATGTGTAAATCCTAACCCTGGTAATAAGGACTTGGATGTGACCTGATTTGGAACTGGGCTCTTTGTAGCTTTAACTAAGCTGAAGATTTCTGGATGCAGTCATTTTGTATCTAGAGTAGGCCTTCTATTTAATGGCCATTATATTTATAAAACGAAAGAGAAGGAGATTTGAAGCAGAGAGATACCCAGGGATCAGGGGAGAAAAATCATCAGAAGACAAAGGCAGAGTTTGAAGAGATGTGTCTACAGGGTTTCCCGGAGCCTTTTCTTGCTGAGGAGCATGGGAGAGTTTCTACCTCCGAGTCTCCAAGAAAAAAACAGTAGAACCTGCTGGCACCTGGATTTCATACTTTCCCTAGAATTGCTGAAAAAATGCATTTCTGCTATTTTCAAACATGGCATTTGTGGCAATTAGGTATAGAAGCTACCCAAAAAAGGTAAGGGACGGTTTCTGAGAAAGAAAACATGAATACATATATACTTAGGTGAATCATTCACTATATAATATGATTTCATTTTGGAAATTTCCATAAACATCTAACCTGCTGTATCCATTCAATTTAAGAAGACTTGCCTGGCACCTACCTCTAGTGGGGTGAATTGCCCACTGTGGGAAAGCAGCATCCTATCGGACAGTAGCAAGCTCAACTGGAGCATCCGCCAAGATCTCCCTTCCCCCACGGTACAGGAGTCATCTCTTTCAGTGACCTGAGACAGCTCTTGCCTCACCACAAGGCTGTAACCTCTATGCTTCTCCTTTCTGCCTCTTAGACCCTCAGATGAATTCTCAAAAGTGGTCTCCAATCCCATCTCTAATTGCCCCCTCTTAGATCTGTCTTCCTGAACACAGCCAGGCTTACAGGACACAGAGTCCAAGAGCATGCAACAGCTGGCCACTGTTTCTATAGTTCATGCGTACAATGGATGTACCAAAATGAAGGCAATTGCTAATGTGCAGCTTCAGTGCTTGAAAGAGAAAGGTATGTCTGTAACTTTCTAAATCATGTCATGTTTAAAATCACATATTATTCCTCAAGTTATTATCTTATTTACGTCTTCAACATAAACCGAGGGGTTACCTCAATGAAAATATGGCTTTCCACAAATGATACCTTTGACTTTTGAGTTTGATACATGACTTTCAAAGTTAATAGCTAATCCTACCAGCATCTGTTAGCTTAATGTGCTAAGGGGGTAGAAAATGTACCTGCTCTAACTTAGCCAGCACCCCAACACACACACACACACACACACACACACACACACACACACACACACACACACACACACACACACACTGTTCTCCCCACAAAAATATATTAGATTTTGGAAAAGCATTGAAGACAATGAAAAGAGACCGTGTTCCTGGAACACTGCGGGAGTTTCTCATGAGTAAGAGCGTGTCAGTGTGAAAATAAGGAGGGTGCCAAAAGCAATGTTAGCCCTTTTGTCCACACTGGAGCAAAAGGCTCCATTGAGAACCCCAGGGATTATTGCTGTAGTTTTGGCACAAGTCAGTAATTTTCTAGAAGGTCAAAGGGCCTGAAGCAGATGGTGGGCCTCCTCTGATTCACCACTGCACTGTCCTTCTTAGTCCTGGCCAAGGGCTTGTACCTTCCCTCCTGCTGCTGCCAAAGGCTCCTGCCCAGCCCTTTGCCTCCTGCCCCGCCCCTCTGGCCCATCCCTCCAGGGATGTGGGAGCCATAGTTCATGCAGTCAGTGATGTCACTCCCATGTTTAAACTTTCCTATCATTATTTGATTGCCTTGGGGATAAAAATCTGATCAACCCACCGTAATCACCCTCACTGTCCCAGCTTCTGCCTCCCCGTGGTAGCTATGTGTGCCTGATCTCAAACCATGTCAATATAATTAAATGTCTAACTAGTTTTATAAATGAGGAGTGTTTACCTGTGGTTTGCTATTCATATAGCCCCTTGGTTCTTATACTTTTGAACATGTGAGGCACTTTCCTTCAAAGTTTGTTGTAATTTAACGTATTTGCTTAATTTGGAGCATTTTTCAATTGATATTTTAAAATCCTGAGAAGATTAAGCAATAGTAAATTCTTCAAAAGAATGCATCCTGTGCATAAGCATATACATACATGCACATGCGTGGGTACGCGCACACACACACACACACACACACACACACACACACACACACGTGTGTTAATGGTGTGCTGATGACAGAGTAATTTCTTACTCACAGTAATGCCAAAACATTAGTCTGAGACGTCGAGATGCCACCAAACGAGCAATATTCTCTCCAAATGTCAGCCAAAAGAAAATATGTGGATGTGAAAAAGAGAAAAACAATGTGGGACATTTTCAAAATAAAACCTTGAAGAAAGTAGGTTCAACTTCAATAGCACCATCCTAAAGGAGCGGGTCTGTAGGGATGGGGGTGGGGCTTGGAGGCTCTGCAGCCTGGCAGTGTTCTCCTATATTGAATGCCATGAGAAGTCTCTCAGGCCTCAGTTTAATTACAGCCTTGATCTTTCTCTCCCTGCCCCCATGCTGATCTGGTGTCTCCTCCTTAAACAAGAGTGCACGGCTGTCTACACTCTTCCTGCCTGCAGTCACAGCACTGATTAACAGTTAACTTCTCAGGAGCAAATTAAACACAAGAGGTGCTTGGGCTGGATCTCTGCATAGAAGGGGGTGCCCAAAACACTGACCCAGACGAATCAGTACAGAAATAGAGAAATGTATGAAAATATGCCACCTCTTCTTTCAGAGCTCTATCCTGTTATTTCGATGGGGCAGTTGGAAGAACTGAGCTTCATGTGTGTAAGCATACACACACAGACACACACACACACACACACACACACACACACACACACACACACACACGCACGCACCTAAGTTCTACATACAAAAGAAAACTTGTTATTCTGAGTCTGGCTTATTTCTCTTAACATAATTTCCAGTTTTACCCATTTTCCTGGAAAATATTATTTCATTTTTATACTCCATTGCATACAATTATTAAATTTTCATTCTTTATTCATCCATTGATAGACATCTAACCCAGTCCACTTCCTGACTCTTACAGCTAAGCACAGATGTGCGAGTATCTCTATATGTCGACTTAGAGTCCTTCAGGGTTGGGCATATAGCAGTTTTATTTTCAGTTTTCTTGAGGAAACTGATTTCTACAGTGGTAGTCTACCCTCTCAGCAGCAGCAAATAAGGTTCCTTCATCCTCACCAGCATGTTTTGTGGCTTGATTTCTTAACAACACTGATCTTTACTGGGACAGCATGTAATCTCAACAGTTCACTTTCTAATTCCCTGGTGACTGAGAATGTCAAACTCTTTTCAGGTATTTCTGTATTTCTCCTTTTAAGAACAGTCTACTTAGTTCATTAGTCCACTTGGTGACTGGAAAATTTTGGTTTTGTTTTTAAATTTTACATTCTTTATATGTCTTAGCTATTAATCACCTGCCTGATATGTAGTTGGTAAAGATTTCCTGCCCTCTGTAGTCTGTCTCTTCAGTCTGGTGATTGCTTACTTAACCATGTGAAAGCTTTTTAATTTCATGAAATATCACTTGCATTTGTGTGTGCATGTGTGCAAAAGGGGGGGACTAATGAAAGAAGAGAAAAAATATTGAAACAGAGATTAAACACATGCATAATAAAAATATATTAATGAGAAAACACAAAGATAACTCTGAACAAGCCAGCAGAATAGGATATAGGAGAAGGCAATGAGGGAAGAAGGGCAAAGTATAATCTCACACACATACACAGAGAGGGACAGACAGACAGGTAGGCAAATATACTGATTAAACCCACGTCTGTAAACGTTAGCCCTCTCAAAATTAATAATCTTATAAAATGGACTGAGCTTACAAAAGCTCATGCCTAGCTTGAGAAACCAATAATCTACAAGAAGAGCAGTGGACTCTAATGTGAATTTGTATGGGAAGTGTCTCAGCAAAGAAACCAAGGGACATGAGCACTTTGCAAGGCAGGTCATAGTCACACCAGCAGTGCAGCTGCTCTGAGTCCCTGGAGGCAACAGCCATGGGGCTACCCTCTGACCCCATAGCCTACATCACACTTAGACACTTAAGGAGACTGCTGGTGTATCATCTCTGTGATCCAACAGGTTTGCAGGGCCTCAGGTAAAGCTCTGTGAGATGTTGTGAAAGACAAAAAAATGGGGCTTTGTAGCCAAGCATTACACAGCCCTGAAACACAAGAAGTTTCCAAAATGAAAATCTCAGGTGTCCAGCGGAGCCTAAGAGGAGAAATTTTATAGCTGTTTCACTTAAGAACAGCTCCCACCTACTTTGTTTCACACCATCTTTACGCCTCTGACACCTGTCACGCCCTTTAATAACATCTCCTGTCCACCACAGAGACCCAACACTTCATAATTCAAAACACCTTCGATCTCAAATTAGCCTCTAAAAAGCCTTTGTTTCCACAGTGTCCTTCCTATTGTGTAGCACGTTGATCTACATACATTGCCTTCCTTTTCTTCAGAATCTGCTTCCAAACCCTTGGACTATTGCTTCAAATGGTAGGTTTGAGAATAAGATCATGATTTTTATCCCTGCTAAACTCTCTCATTCCCACCTTCTAGAGAGAATCATTAGAGGTAGCATGGAGAAATGGAAGCCATGTGGATTTTGCAGACAGCCCAGGGCTTATAAGACTTTCATAAGTATTCATTTAACTTCTGAGGAGGACTCAACTATAATTAATAACGGTATTTGTGCCAGTCTTCAAAGAGTGTCCTAAGTAACATATAATATAAAAATGTAGGATGCCCAACTGATTTTTATAACAGCATATATTCAAAACATACCCATGCTAAGGTTCTCTAGAGAGAGACAAATAAGATAGAGGGTGAGATTTATGATAAGTCAACAACTCAAATTATAGAGATTGAGAAGCCTCTCAGTACTCCATCTACAAGCAGGAGACCCAGGAAAGCTGATAGTGTCACTCAAAGGTCAGAGCTGAGAAGATCATGGTCAGATCCATGTCCCAGCTCAGGTAACCAAACAGAGAGAGTTCAATCTTCTCCCACCTTTGTATCCTACTCCAACCCTAAACATGTTAGATGGTGCCCACTTATTCTGATGAGAATGGATCTTCTTCATCCAACTCCCCAGTTCAAATGCTAATCTCCTCTGAAATGTCTCGGGAAAAACAATGTTTAGCCAGTTAGTTCAGGCATCTATGACTCGGTCTGATAGAGAATGAATCACGATGATGTCATTTCTGTTTCCCACTTCTAGTAGTAAAACAAGCTGATGGCTACTGAGCATTTACATCATCCAAGGGAGCTCTGAAAATCTGAGAAAAGAAATGACAGCAACAAGAAATGAAAATAAGGGACCATCTGCTCAACCGAACTCTTAGACTTGTAATTCTGGGAGCTCAGATACCAACAGAAACCCCAATATGTTGCTGTGTTAGGAGGGAGGTTAGTGGGTCATTTTAAGGACAAAAGGAGGCTTATACAAGTTATTTATCAAGAAACAATTCATTCATCCTCCCCTGTGTATAGGTAGACAGACCAGTTGAAAGGACACCACTGTTCTAGGAAATAGTGAGAGTCTACTCAAGAGCAGCTTCAAGTTCATAATAGTGGTCACCATAGCAAAGACAGAATCCCTGGTGTCAACTTTCTCTCATACTTGCCATGGGCTTTATATGTATAAATGCCTTAATCATTTCAGCATCCCCATAAGTGTCCATTTACAGAGGAAATTTAGAGGGGGAAAAGTTGAAAGTGGCAAAGTCAAATACAGAAAACTTCAGTCTAGAAAATTAGCTAAGATGACTCTGGCACAAAAGAACATTGAGCAATGTACCTCTGAACATGCAAACCTATTTGAAAAGGTTTAGGAAAGGAAGCTCATGGAAATATCAATAGATGAGAAGTGCCCTAGCTCCTTCAATTACTAGCCTTGTGGTTGTTGACAGACACCCGTCACAGACCACAATGGTGATTAAGACTATGTTGTGCTTTCCCTTCTCCTTATAATAGATGGCTCTGCTGGGCTGTGACTATCAATCGTGTAGCCAGAGAATGTTAATGTCACTGTGTCCTTTTCTGAAAGATGGGCTAACGCATCTGCACTGAAAGAAGAAATCTACAAATGCTCTGCCTAAAAAGCCCCTGTGTTTGGAAATCCATGCTTCTTATTTCTATGCTCAAAAGGGGTGAATTTTAAATTCTGAGCAGTTGTCACCATAGAGTCACAATTTGTTACCATGGGGAAATAGTTTAAAGACTGTCCATTTCCTTCTCTTATAGGAGCAGTCACCCAGCAGTCGATTCAAGGTCATAGGCAAATTCCTCTGTAGCCCTCTACAGCACCACACACAGACCAATATTAACTATCAGGATCATTTGACAAGAAAAGGAGATACCTCAGCACAAATTAAAAGGATATTATCTGGCATAATACAAACACAGCGACTTGCTTCTGACTCATAGTAATCAAAAGAAATTAATCCAGATCTAGTCTAGAGAAAAGACTGGATTTATGTATGACAAAATTTCCTCTCTACCAGATTGTGAGTGGAAACCTTGATCCCTGGAGCTGGCTCTACTTTGTCAGGGTCTAGAAACCTTAGGAGACAATAGATCACTAGAGTAAGTGTTTATAGGTTTCTCGTCCATGGTCCTTTCCTGTCTCTCTCTGATTCCTACCAGATGTGAGGTGAAGAACCCTAAGCCACATGTTCAATGTCCTACCCAAGTGCGCAAGGCAAAGAGAATATGGATAGAGCCCTCTGGGACCATATGCACAAACAAATCCTTCTTTCTTTATGTTATCGATGCCAGATGCTTTATCACGATGACCCCCCATCCCCCAAAAAAGAGCCTAATATAGTCTGACATGCTCTGAAACACTGACTTTAACTGAATGGAGTCACTTTAGTTGGAATTCCTAGCTCTAAAACACGACCGTGGTACTATTTCAAGTTCCATTGTGAATATTAAACTTTGAAGGCAAGTCACCATCCTGGAGACTAAGAGATCTAATGCCAGAACTAGACTTCCTGGAATCAAGTCTCACCTCTGTTACCTTCTGGATACATGTGATTCCTTAAGCTATTTAATTATCTGTTTACTTGAAAAAGTAAAATTCCACCATCGCATGGTTGTTATGAAGATGAAGTTGATAAATCCATGAAAGATATTTAAAATGGTTTTTGCCGTAGAGTTGATATTTATGTACTTGGTGGTAGTATTGTGGGAAAGCATGTTAAAACCCCACACTGTCACCCCAAGACATTGGAGCCATGTGGAGTAGACCTTATTCAGAAGCTTTGTATGAGTTTTCAAATGAACTCTTCAAAGTTTGCTTTGGGGACATTTCAAAACGTTGCCTGTCCAATCACTAATTCAGCACTGTAGTATCTATGGTCACAAATCTCACATGTGGCTGGACTCTCTGTGTTCCTTTGCCCTGCTCTCTGCCACCCCACAGCGCTGGCTTTAACTCTTAGAGAAGGTGATTGAATGCACATGCTGTAATAAAATCATTCGTCCTGATGCATACTTTCTACTCTGGCTGGTTCACAGCTCATCGCTTCTTCACTGCCTCTGTTAGAGACAGGTACATGAAAGCCTAGGTTATAAGAAGCTGCATAGTCACGATCGTAAAGCCTCACATTTTCTGAAAATCACTGTGAAGTTCAGCCCATGTCACCACTGATCCCAATCCTGACACCCAATTTCTAATCAATCTACACATCGTGACCAGTTGTGATCTGAAGTCACTCCCAAAATTTTAAAGAAACACACATACTGTGACGTCAGTGGCTATGGAAAGCTGGGTTGTTACAGGTTGAGAGCCCAATTTTTTTAAGAACATCTCTGTATGATACTTAGTATCCCTGTGACTGTTGCCTAAACCATTTTGTTTTATATAAGCAGATTCCAACTTTCATCAACCCAGAAGTTAAAAATGTCATCAGAGATCATCTGAGCCCTACATCAGAGCTCCCTGACATTTCCAGCAGTGTGCATGAAAAGTATCTGTTTAGGACTGTGTTCTGTTTCCATGAAAAGTTCATGAAACTCTTACTCCATTAGAAAATGGTGTGTGTGACAACATGAATCTATGCTCCCCATATTCGGTTCCATCTCTTTTCCCAGAGTTGTGTTTCTGTATCACCAAAGTCAATGACTTAAACCTCCAACACTCAATAGATAGATTCCTACCATATGCACGCAGTTTCGTAGTTTTGTGAGATTTACGGGCTGGAGACAGCAGCAGACACCCATGTAACTGTGACCAACATGCCTGTATCCGCTTCTAGCACTTAGCACATACTCAAGATGAGCTGATTATAATACACTCCATGAAGACTTGTTAGAACTGAGGCTTCTAATCACTTTCGCACACTGTACAGCTTTTAAGTTTTAGGCTATTTCTCACAACATGTAATTATTTTTTTACTTATGCTCTTTATCTTACAGTTAATGAAACTGAAGTCCCTTTGGATTCTAGGACACAATCTCACCTGCATCTCTAAGATTCGAGTATATAATGTCACTGTATGCATATAAAACATCGGAAGTAGCACACAGAACTGAGATGTGTCTCAATTAGAATGCCACACATCTCATCTCAGAGACCTCGCCAGCCATAGAAAAATATCTTTTTTACACTCTAATCAAAATTTGGCAGGACACCTGAGAAAGTTGACAATATGCTACCAGCAGGCAAGCTGAGAATCCATCTCAATAGGGAGAGTTGTCAAGAAACAGAGCCGGCAAATAGAATCCTGGGAGGTCTAAATGCAGTCGGGCTTAAACCTATCATGTTTCTTCCTCCTATCTCTCTCACAGCATTCCCTCTACTCAAGGCTTCTTCTAGCTGCTGCGACACCACTGAATCTCTATTTTATCACCTCCCACTCACCCAATCTGCTCTCCCCAGCTCCACTCTCTGGAGATGGTTTCCTCCAGTGTAAAGGAAGCTTCCCCCCTACAATTAAGAACACCATTAGAATAGAATACAACCACTTGACTTTCTTTCTGTTACCAACTTAGTAATTATATCCATCATAAAATAACTGATATGAAAGAATAAAAATTGAAATGATCTCACTAAAATCACCCAGAATTAATTCCACAGGTGACAGTGACTACAGTTAATTTGGCACATGTCCTTCCCGACTTCTACATGCGTACAAGCACATGACACATGTATTGCTTTCACAAAACAATACAACAGCACAGCCAACTCAAAACCTGTTGGGGGGGTGTCTTTGTTTTGCTTTTGTTTTGCTTTTCTCTCAACTGTGTTAATACACGAAAGCACATGAACATCGTCCTGACTTCGGGATAAACTACATCACCAATCCTCTATTGGTGCACATGTAGGTAGCTTACACTAGGTTAAGTATTCTAGCGACACTTAGGAGTGTCATTGAATATTGCTCAGGTTAAATCAAAGTGTCTGGCTAGACCACGCACTCTGGAGAATCTTTCCATGGCTTCCCTTGATCTGGAGGATAAATTCCTAACATGCTGACTTACCTCCCTCTGGTCTTATGCCCCTTCACTTTCTTACACGGTGCCCATGTGCATTCTACTGTGGTTGTTCTTGCCTGTCTTCGCTTTGCTTCATTAAACCTTTCCCCTTTCCCCCTCTGGTTTCAAATTTAAGCATAAGCATAATTTTCCAGAAGTTTCCCATCATTCTGATCCTTAACCGGCCCCACTTGCAGGAGCTTAGAAGCAATACCCAATCCGTGGTGCGCTCAGTGCTTAGAGCTAAAAGAAATTAAAAGATCAAAAGCCAAATGCCGCTCCGAAATTTTGCCTCTGGCTACCTGCCTTCCAGTTCTTCTCCAAGGAAAGTCAGGAAAACTGAAATTCCTCTTTCTCAAGGTAAGTCATAGAAACTAGGACCCCTTTTTCCCAGAGTCAGGGAGGTTTAACAGTCCTAATCTAAGATTCCCCATGCCTTTCTACAGGTAAGAAGATTAAGACCCTCATTCCAGAGGGACCCTGCCGCATACTAGGGAGGAAAGACTGCTCCACAGAAAGACCATGAAGACGCTGGACAGACTGCTCAGAGAGTCACTCAGGCTTTTATGCGTACACCCACTCCTCTGTCCAATCACACTTCCCTGCATGGCTGAACCTAAGCATAGCACTGCTTTCCCCTGCATTCAGAGTATTTTATTGGAAAGCTTCCTAGCACATAGAACACTGATTAAGTCTACCCTCTTTTCTTCTTAGTAACCTGTCCTATGTTATAGGAATGTTGGCTGTGATCTTATAATGGGCAATAAATAGATTATATCATCATACCTACAAATTCTAAAGAAATTATTACAACCAATAACAATTCAACAAACATGTGCACACAGCACCTTCTAAGTGCATTATGTAATCACATCATTTTAACCTATAAATGTATCTGTGAGAATCCCCGAACGACCCTAATTCTACAGATAGGCATTTTGTTTGCTGAGATTTGGGAGGGAGGGGCGTGTTTCTAATTGTTTCTGTGTGAGTACTTACGCAAAATACTAAACAACTATATGAAGGTTTAAAGCATACCATTATTTAGAAGAAAGATATCTAAAATGCAGTTAAAGAGAGCTGTGCAATTTAAGGCAAAACTATTGGGAGAAGAATGCAAAGAGAAAGGAAAATTTTAAGTGTTCTAGATTAAAAGCCAGTGTCAAAATTTGATAAACCCTAATTCCCTATACACTTCAGTATGAACTGGGACAACCCAACCTACAGACACTTTCTGTATAAGAATTGTGCCATGTTATCAACTATTTAGTATCTCACAATAAAAAATTCAATTATTACTTTATTTTACTCAGCCAGTCAAAGGGGAAACTGAAACTCCTACCCATAAGAAAACAGAACCCCAAACAACCCCACACTATAATGGTGGAACATTTATAAAAAACACATTACACTTTTAAAGCAGCTGGCAAGTAATTAGTTGCACTGAGAATGAGATGTATGTGTTGTTTTCTTGTTAGGATGTGGAAATAAAACTACTAAATAAGTTATTCAACTATTAAACCTTGACCAAAAAGAATTTATTGTTAATAGTTTAAAATGTGACAACATAAAACTTTTTTCTTTCAAAATGAACAAGGTCTTTATGACTTTAGCTAATTCACTTAGTTGCCAACAAATATGAAGTTAGCAGATCTTAGTGAAGAGACAGACTGTGCCTGGGCACACAGGCCCTCCCCAGCCTGCCGACACGTGGAACTCTGTACCAGGTGATAGGACAAGACAAGAAATATACACTCAAGTTCCTCATGTGCCCACGTTCCCAACAGTGTCCTGGGTAAGCACCACTTCTATTCTGAATCAAGCACACTTGCACTATGAAGCAAACTTGAATTTCATAATATTTTGAATTAAATATGAAAAATGAAAAATGCATTCACACAATGCATTTTAATCTATAATTTTACTCTTTTTGAATTCCGTGCCACTTTAACATAGTCACTAAAATTGATGATAAAATCAAGAAATTGTTTATGGAAAAATATTTTTTACATTGTTTTCGCATCTGAGCTTATGAAAACACTCATGTGTACAACCACACAGAGTTAGGGCTGGGGAGTTAGCTCAGTAGTTAAACCATATACTATTCTTGCAGAGAACCCAAGTTTAATTGCAACTACACACGCAAGTCAGTTCATAGCCACCTGAAACTGCAGTTCCAGGGGACCCAGTGCCTCTGCGCTCCACAGGTGCACACACACACACACACACACACACACACACACACACACACACACACACACACACACACACACACACACACACACACCTCTATCACACACGCACACACACACACCACACACACACACACACACACACACACTCACATTCACACACACATACACACATACATCACACACACACGTCCACACACATACACACTCACACACACACACTCACACACACACACACACATACACACACACACTCACACACACATACACACACATACACACACCCACACACACTTAAAAATCATTTTTAAAAACATATGTGTATCTTATAATATCTCCTAACTCAGAAGGTTTACACAGAGAAAATCCTAATAGCCAACATAAGTAAACATTGCTCTATCCTTTCTGTACTGCAAAGTGATATCCAAAGAGTCACAGAAAAAAATGTAATTTTAAAAATAAACTCTCCTAATTTTTCTCTCTCGATTTTTATTTTGTTCAAAAGGTTTTTTCTTAAAATTAAGTTTGTTTTATTTCTCCTAATAATCATAATGTATATCAACAAACAATATCCAAAATTCAAAGGGAATATACTACAGATATAAGTTCCCCTTCTCCTCTGTTCTGAGTCTCCAGTCTCTATCCCTTAAGTAACAGCTAGGGCTGTAAATGTGTGTGCGTTCTTCCAGAAGGTTCCTTAAGTTTGACTCTGCCCCCACTGCACTAAGACACAGAAAATTTCATCTTAATGTGTTAAGGAATAATTTAAGGTATAATCATGACTTTATACAAATATATTAATAAAATGGTAATGTGACAAAATTTTAATATAACTCATTAAATAATGATGGAACCAGTAATATTATTAGAATTGGTTGAAATGGGAATTTGAGCAATCACATACATATCTAGGCAGAAAAGGAATGCCAAAATGAATTCATAAATATATGCAAAATGGACCTGTCATGGGGCAAAAATCAGTTACATCCCATCTCACCTAATTTGCATTTCTGTAATCAATAATCCTCCTCGAGAGCATCCGTTTTCTATAAGTAACAGATGTGTAAAATAGCTGACGGACATGAAAGGCAGAGACGATTGGGCAAGATGTGTTTAAAAGAAATTCCCCATCATCCTCTTTGTCTATTGTTAACCCCTCAATTGTCCCCAAAAGTTACCACTTGGAATCTTGGTGCATGCGCACATGCATGTGCGTGCACACTCACTGACACACAGGCACACACATATATATACCTACTTCTGTAACCTGGAATATATGAGAGCTCTCACACAGCAGAAAACTCAGAGCCCCCTTCAGTGTCTACTCTACTCTGGCCACTGCTGGTTGCTCAATGGCTTTCTTGTGGTGCTGTGACGCAAAGGTACTCCATTGCTTCCCTGGTGATTTAGTTTGAGCGTCTGAGATACAGATTTGAGAACAAGTAATTTGCTCAGAAGGGGCAAAGTCCACTGAAGGGGAAAAAGAGAGTAAGACAGAGATAGAAAGATAAAAGAACTGAGTAATCAAAGTTTAGCCTTATGGAGAAATTAGTTCTGTACCAAGTTATTCCAACTAAGGGACAAGAAAGATGGGGTATTTACACTTAGCTCTCGGGGGTCATTGGTAGATGGTGGATTCCAAAGCAGTCCTTAGAGACTTTTGAGAGACATGTAGAGACAGGTGACTGGAGGTCCACAGAAACACACAGAAGAATCAAGGTCTGGAGATATCTACGCCCCGTACAAAGCATTCGTGGAACACAGACTGAAGTAAGAGAGTCATGGGAGCTCTGCAGCAGCCTGGAGTATTAGGCTCGCCTCTGGGTCTACTTCCATCCTGTCCCAGACATTGTGATGGCGGAGAACATGGGTCCTGTACTTAGGAAACCAACAGCACTTTCTCTCCTTTTCTGGTCCTGAATTACCCTCCCCCCTCGACCCAAAGCTTTGACCTTCCTACTCCCAACAATGTCCCTTTCTCCCTTCAGTTTCCCATGAGGAGCTCACACTATGCAAAATCAGAGGTCCAAATAGGAAGCTCATTTCCCTGCAAGCCACAGAAGAGTGAAGCTGAAGTCTCAACAGCTAACAACAGAGACGAAAGGAATTGAAAACAGAATACAAGTCATGTTTAAAATTTTAGTCTGCTGCAGACACTGCGCTGCAAGCTGCCACAGGGAAGAGAGGGTAACAGGCAGCCTCTTCAGTCTCCTGGGATCTGATGCTTTCTGCAAAGACAGAGCCCTCCCTCTTGGGTTCCTGGGATGGCTCACCGAGCAGCAGAATGGAAATCCAGGTAAGCTGAGGACTGCTCAATTCTCAGTACAGACACATAGGACACTCCCAACCCTCACATCCCAGTGGGTGTTCTCTAGATTGTTCCATCATTAAGGAAGCTATCTTCCCTTCAAAGTCAAAACTCGGAGGAAGATTTCTTTTTAACTCTAGACTGGGAGGTAACTGTTTAACAGCCTGCCTTCTCCTCCATGCATTCTACGTTAGTGTTGCTCTAAAGTTATTTTATCTCCTAGAGTTTTGATAGGAACAGACATATGTGCCATTTACTCAAAAATTTAATAAGCAGCAGCATCTTCACACATACAGTCTCTTAGGAATCTCCACAGGCATAGAGCACGGGAAGCATTTTTGAATGAGGGGTTTGGGTTTAGAGAGAATAAGAATTTCCTTAGGGCCACAGGAAAACAGTTGAAACTGGGGTTAAGACTTTCTACATCTGATGGTTTGCTGTATACCATATAATAAACTGTATTTTATTTCTTAAATCCTAAATTAAATCCTGGAAGATTTAAATGTTTTTTAAATGTATTATCCAATGGTAAAAGTTTATGAGGAAGCCTATAGTGGCTACACTGTTTACTATTCTCACAGAGGACCTGAGTTCTGTTCCTAGCACCCATATCAGGCAGTCACAATGCCTATAACTCCATATCCAAGGGGTCCAACACCTTCTTCTGTCCTCCACGGACACCTTCACTCACATTCACAGACAAACATACAAATACACACATATATATATATATATATTGTATTTTTAATCTTTTAAAAAGTTTTATCAGATGATAAAAAATAGCTTTCTCCCTCAAGTTTCTTTTTTAATTCTATACAGAAATGTTTGAGCTCTTTCAATTGTTTGACTAATAAAGAAAGGAAGGCTGGGATCTGGAGAGATTACTCGGTGTTTAAGAACTCTGGCTGATCTTCCAGAGGACCTGCACCCACCCAGTGACTTATAGCCATCTGTAACTCCATTTCCAAGAGATCCAATGACCTCTTATAGCAATAGCCCTCTGGTGTCTCCATGGGCACCAGACACTGCATGGTAAGCAGATATATGTGAAGGCAAATACACACATACAAACACACACACGACGCACGCTCACACACACACACACACACACACACACGACACTCATGGTGAGGAGAAGTTTTTAGAAGCAAAATTACAAATTAAAAATAAGAAAAAATTCATTGCTTCAATTAGCCAACATCGAAGCCAGTTTTCTAGGTTCTAGGAAGTAAAGTGCTACCAAGTAGTACACACTCTTTAGTGACCTTGGTAAGAACAGGATCTGGAACAGTCTTCACCAGATAATCTAATGGTGCTTCTAAAACACTACTTCATCCTTTTCCTTTTATGCTCATGGGAGGCAGTGATGTACAAAAAGAACAGAGCTTTGCAGACAGACCTAACTTTTCTCCCAATGCTGCTTATGTCAACAGTGCAATTCTGAACTTCTCCTTCACTCCCTTAACACATAAGGAATATTTACCAGTGCCAGGCTCCAGATACCGCCCTGTGAATTAGATGTTGTTACTCAAAGAGCCAGACAACAGCCAAGCCAGCCCACAACAACCACAAATTGAAGTAAACATTATAAACATGTTGCACAGAGATTGTCAGGTGATCCTTGGTGAACCCTGCCTCCTGTGGTATTCACAGCCTCGTTTAACCCTTTCCTGTAAATGTGATCTGAACCCAGTGACTTAAGTATTCTAAACAATATAACATGATAAAATGGTAGTGGGGGGCCACTGTCTCCAGGTTTCAATTTATAAGGTGATGACTTGCATATTGCTGGAGACTCTCCCCTTGCTGTCTTTGGAAAAGCAAGTTACCATGTTAGAGAGACTCATGTAGCACGGAACTGAGGGTAATCACCAGCCAAGGCAGCAAGCAAAAAAAAAAAAAATGTCTTCAGTCTCATAAGACACACCTAACTAAAGTCCAGAAATAGCCATGCAAGGTTTGAAGCAGACTAAACCTGAGATGAAACCCCAGTTATGTCTTAACACCTTGGTTAGAGGCTTGAAAGACTGAGACATAGAGAAGAACACAAGGAAACCAAGTCCCAGTTCCAGGCCCACAAAAACTAAAAATCAATGTGTGGCAATTTATTACATAGCAATTGTGGTGGCTAAACTGAGAATGTCTCTCTTGGGCCTCATATTTTAATACTTGGTCCCCACTTAGGGGCGCTGTGGTGATTTGAATAAAAGTGACCCCCATAAGTTCATAGGGAGCGGTACTATTAGGGGGTGTGGCCTTGTTGGAGTAGGTATAGCCTTGTTGGAGGAAATGCGTCTCTGCTTTAATGTCTCAGATGCTCAAGCCACATCCAGTTTGGCATTCTCTCTCTCTTTCAGCTGCCTGCTAATCTGGATGTAGTATGCTCAGCTATTCTCCAGCATCAGTCTGTCTGTTTACTGCCATGCTGCCTACCATGATGATAATGGATTAAACCTCTGAATGGTAAGCCAGCCCCATTTAAATGTTTTCCTTTATAAGAGTTGCCATGATCATGGTGTCTTTTCATAGCAACTTTCCCTAACTGGGACAGGCACTATTTGGACAGAGTTAGGAGGTGAAAGAGGAAGGAAGGACTTGCTGGAGGAAATATGTCCCTGAAGAAGGGCTTTTAAAGCACTGCAAACAATAAGGTGTCTCACCATTAACCACCACTGCAACAAAAAGGTTCTTGGACCAAAGTAGGGAGTAGCACAAGCCTATGAATCTAAACATAATACATTTAGAAGACAGTTGCACAGCATTACCATTTAGGGAAACATCAGTTGGTTCTTCCCTAAGGTCTTTAGCTTCCCTATCCATGATCTACGGCCAGATTTACTGTAGCAGGCAAAACTTCCCTCCTGTGAAGCAGACCTCAAAACAACCAAGAGAATAGCTAGTTATCCCAATAAACAATCTGGCCACTATTGAACCAGTAGGCACATCATGCCTGGTCAGGCATTTGGTCAGCATTGTACTGCAGCATTGTACAGGGTCAAGTGTTGGGTAAGACAAAAATGATGCCTTTAGTTCTCAGCAGCACTGTTTATATCACAGTGAAGGGAGCATATAGTGGGGGTCTGGTCACATCATGAGGAACCAGGAAGCAGATGGAACCAGAGACTGTAACAACCTTCAAAGGATAGTTTCTGATGAGCTACTTCAAATTCTTAGGCACTGCCTTCAAAAGAAACCCATAATAGTGCCACCAGAGAAATGGCTCAGTGGTTAAGAGCACGGACTGCTCTTCCAAAGGTCCTGAGTTCAATTCCCAGCAAGCACATGGTGGCTCACAACCATCTGTATTGGGATCTGATGCCCTCTTCTGGGGTGTCTGAAGGCAGCAACAATGTACTCATAACACACACAAAAAGGAAGTACATAAAACTTGAGACTGAGAAACACTTCAGATTCTAAACCATATAACATTGACTCACTCCTAAGATAAAGGCATCAGAGGTCATTGATGAAAGGAGAGCCCACATGAACTATCACTTCTCATTGGGCTCCTGCCTCCACAACATTTGTATTGTGGATCTAAGTCTATCCATAACTCTAGAAATAATCTCTTCACTTGCCTGAGTCTGCTTCAGTCATTCCATTAAATAGACTGAGTTATCATCGTTTTCATTATGGTTCTACCTCAGTCATTTGTTACATGGGCTGAGCCAGTAGGTTTGAAGAGAAAGCCCCTTATGTGCCAAAGCTCCCCAGTTTGGCACAGTGATGTATAAGTCATATTCCCTGCCCAGGACAAGGAACAGGGAATAAATAATTTGTTTTAAAAATATATTGTAGCCAAAACTCCAGTTGATATGTATCTCAGGTCTTCTTAATCTGAAAGAGTAGTGGCTGGGTCTTAGCCCCCTGGAAAAAAATCTAGAAATACTTCCTGGGGGAAGCTGTAAGGGATATTAGCCTTAAAAGCTATAGGGTGAGGATAGATTGAATTTTGTCTCTTTCAAACTTTAGTGTTGAGATCATAGTAAACAATGTGATGATATCTGGTAATTAAGTCATTGGAAAGTAGTCAGAGGAAAGTTTGGATGAGACTAATGGAATTTTAATTGTTTTTCAAACCGTACTTTTAATGATGGTTCTTAAACACTTTAACTTCCCTTATAGCCCACCACCCACCAGAGGTAGTTGCAAAGAAAGGATACAGGGGTAAGGGAAGTGGACCTGTTTAGAAAGATTCTTTGACACTTCAAACACTTCACAGATATACCAGCAGTCAGTTGGGTAGAGAGTTGGGATAGCAAACACAAATCAGCAGTGATGGCACTACCTAGCAGAGACAGCGAGGCCAGAGGCTCAGCTTGAGTGAGCAGGAGGGACCATGAGGAATGGCAGGAGAAGTTCTCAGCTGTGCCTCTCTCAGGAAAGCAAAGATCAAGGCAGACTCGAGACCAACAAACGTTGTACAGCCAGCTCTGTAAGCAAGCCTTTCTCAGCCTCGGTCACTGTCCATCAAGTCCTATTTATACCTTCCAAACATCGCGTGTCCTCCGTGGGTCTTGCCTCAGCACGTGTACCTGTCTCAGCTTGTGCTCGTGTCTCAGCTGACATCACTCTGCCAATCAGCCCCAATCTGCAGAAGTGACAAGAAACTGCAGCACACCACCAGAAGCTTTTTTGGTGCATTTCTCTCAATGGAGTCCTGACAAATGCAGCTCAACTATGCAATATAAGGAGGACCAATACATGCATGTTAGCAAAGAATCCATCACATGCTTGCTTTCGCAGAGCATCCTTCCCCCTGTGTCTACTTCAGCCAAACCTTTCTTCACGTGTTTGTCCCAGCAAAACACCATCCAACTAACTATCCAAAGAACCCTTAAGTTCCCACTTCAGATCAGTGCCTGCAAAAAGAGATGAGTTAGAAAGTCTGCTTCCTTTCTCCCCACCTCCATCATTTGAGGATACAGCATTAAGGTTACATCACTCGTTACTCAGTGGTGGGAAGCGTCTTCAAATCTCAGAACTTGGGAGGCAGTGGATCATAAGTTAGAGGCCAGAGTAGGATAAATAGACAGGTTTTTGTTTTGTTTTGTTTTGTTTTGTTTTCTCAAAAAGAAGTGGCCATCTACAAGCCAGGAATAAGACTCTTACCAGAACCTAACTTTAGCCAGGATCCTAGTTTTAGATTCCTGAACACACAAAAAATGTGAGAAATAAGTGTCTATGTTCAAGTCCTTTGGTTTATGTTATATTGTTTTGAAAGTCTAAGCAGAGCAGAACAACAACAAAAATGGATCTGGACTTTCTGGCAAGTGTAACAAAGGCATAGAAGCATCAGGAAATGAGGCAGGGACCTCTCAGAACTGTACGGGACAAATACAAGTTTAGACAGGCAAGAAGAGATAGATGCCCCAATATGGTGATGCTACTTACAGGAGCCCCTTTTCTCTGAAAAGCACCACCACCAGAGGATTGAGTTTAAGCAGCCGTTTTTCTACTACATAACCTTCCTTATAGATTATTGGCCCATGATGTCCATATGACCAAAGATGAACCAATCAGACTCCCTTGGAGAAGCCAATATTGATATGAAAATCTAAGTATAATTGTGGCCTATTATCTTGAGTGGAGAGGGAACTATATAAACCACTAGGTAGCCATGCACAAAGGGAAGTAGGGAACAGGTGCCTTGAGAATGGCAAGAAGAAAGTAAATGCGTATAGCAGCGAGGTCATCAGAAAGGCGAGAAAGGAGTCTAGAGTTCATAGAGGTTCCATCATAGCTGTTGTCCTCTGATCCTTGAAATACTCTCTTCTAGTTTCCCTCTGTTCTTGTAGCCAACATCAAAATCAGACTCAACCGAGTAGGGAAGAGTTTGCTTGGTCTACAGGTTACAGCCCCTCATTGAGGAAAATCAGAGCAGGAACCTGAAGCAAAATTCATGGAGAAACACTGCTTGCTGGTTCACTCGTATATTCATGCTCAGCTAAAGATCATATACACCACCTTTCTAGAGAACGTTGCTTCCCACAGTGAGCTAAGCCCTTCTATATGAATTAACAATCAAGATCTTCCCACAGACATACTCATAGGCTAATCTAATCTGGACAATGCACCAAATGAAAATCCATTCTCAAGTGACTCTAGGCTGTGTCAAGTTGACAGTTAAAGCTAACTAGGACAAACCGCCAGAATCCTTCCAGCTAATTCTTTTCTTTCTTCCTTTCTCTCTCTCTTTCTTTCTTTCTTTTTTAAGTTTGTTGAATATACTTTTGTTAATTACTACTAAAAATGATTCTTTGAACCTTACTTCTCTTCCTGTGCTTTTTCTTCTTCAATGATTCCTGTCTACCTTATACGTGAAAAGATCATCTGTGTGCTCTCAAGTACCAAACTTTTATTCTCTCATCACATCGATGCCACCCTTCAAATCTTGATTTGAAGTAGCTAAATATATTTTAATTTTCTCGTGTCCATTAGATTTCTTGGACTCCACCTTCTTTTTAAAGCATTTTTCATTCATTCTTCCCCATCTCAATAAATCAGTATATAACAATTACTCAAGGTAACAGCCTAGAATTCTCTTTGAGTACTTTCCTTTCCTTCATATCTCTGAGTCATTAATGAACCCAGGTAAGCCTATTTAGAAAATGCACCTAAAATCTATTCCCATTCCTTGGTTATCTTAGTTATCTTCAACTATCAAATTGATTTTTTTATTAAAAATAATCTAGACTTACATAAGCAAAGAGTCTCAGTTGAGGGATTTCCTAGGTCAGACTGACCTGTGGCCATGTCTATGAAGGATCAGTGGCCTTGATTGTTTATTGATGCAGAAGGACCCAGCCACTGTGGGCAGTGGCATCCCTAGGCCGGTGATCCTGACACTACATCAGCCAAGAACATCCTTCCATGGCTTTTGCCTTCAAGTTGCTGCCCTGACTTTCCTCAAGGATGAACTGTGACCTAGAAGTGTCAGATGGAATAAACCCTTTCTTCCTCTAAGTTGATTTTGGTTATAGTAACATAAAAGAAACCAGAGCACCTCTGTACTTCAGCAACTCAAATCTAAGCCACCAGTTTCTTAAAGTCCCACTTCAGTTATGAAATTCTCCCTCCTGACATCCTTCATGACCTCACCCAAATACACACAGAGAGAGAGAGAGGGGGGGCGGGGCTATCATCAGGGTTTCTAAAACAGTATCTTTAGAATGTAAATAATGACATGGAACTAACTCATTTAAATTCTCATGACTACATACGACAGGTAAGAGCAAATTGTCTTAGACTAGAACTTCTAACCATTGTGTACCTATCTCACTTTTCTCAAAAGTTTTCCCCTTTGCACATTATGCTTTAGAAATTTATTTCTGTTGCTTTGCATTTTTCCTCTCCTTTTACTCTACCTAGGTATCTCCCATCTTAAGCCCTTTGCACCTGATGTTGCCACCACACCTCCTGTCTCCGCCTTCTCACACTCTTCACATGTCGATTCAAATGTGACCTTCTCAGAAAGACTACACAGCTCTCATTTCTAAAGAAGCAGCATCAGATAACCTACTCCATATTTCTATTTTTTCTTCCAAGCACATCTTATAATCTGGTAAGATCTAAAAGATGCTGTTGTTTATCTATTTGTTATCAAAGTTCTTCTGAAAGAGTAAATATGGACCAAAGAGGCGGATACCTAGTGCTGCCTGCTGGGATAATCAGTAGCTCCAGTCAAGGGCAATGTGGGGCTACAGCAATTGCTCAATAAACATCTGTTGAATGAATGGATGATACGAGACTAATACTAATGAACTTTGAAAAGGCCAGCGCTGAGAAATGTCCATACCCTTACCCTTGTGAGGAAAAATTTAAGAGAGGAAACCAAATCCATGCTTTCTTTTTCTCAGCATCCCCAGTATCTATCATGGAACACTCTACTCTACTTTTGTATAATAATGGTATTTCCAACCAATACCATCACCTAAATAAACAAACAAATAAATAATCACTTGCCGTATGTCTGGAGAAACCTTAGTGATTAAGAGCACTTGCTGCTTTTCTGGAGGACCATTTCCTAACACCCACATCAGTTAGCTCACAAGCACCTGTAACTCCAGGGTAGTCAACATCTCTGGCCTTCATGCAGGCAAACAAACATGCACATAACTTTTTTAAACGAATAAAAATAATTTTAAAATACTTGTCTTGATGGCTTGGATTGGGAAATAGAAAGGAAAACATTTCTAATAACAAAAACTATTTTCTAATGCTAATTTCAATAATAAAGATAACATTTTAGCTGGATATGCATTGTACTAAGACAGATTAATAAGCTAATCAGAATCAACAGAAACAGATCTAATTCTCACCAGAAATGATCGTGTTGTTTGTTAATAAATTCTTTTGAGAATCCTTGCTTCATAGAGTTTGAATTTGAAGTGACTTTAAAGGAGATTTAGTTCTGTTGTATTAAAGAACAGATGTGCAAATAGGCCTAGAAATAAATTGAATATTCAGAGTTAGAACTAAAATCCAAGCTTCTGTCATCCTCTCCTGGGCACTCTCCACTCTGCTTTCCTGAGTTGGTAGGATGATTTTCAAAGCAGAGTTAACAAGATGGTGCCTAAAGCAACTTGCCTTAAAGCTCACAAAAGGACAGTGATTTATTTAAATTTGAGATTTCAGTCTATTTATTTCTTAATTAGAATAAAACAAGACATTGCACAAACATACACGCACCCCCTGTGTGTGCACACACACAAACACACACACACACACACACACAGAGAGAGAGAGAGAGAGAGAGAGAGAGAGAGAGACTAGACAACTTAGCCTCACTTTTATATTGACAAGAACCCACTTTGAGCTTTCCTATAGTCTACAACCAGATGTACATTCTAAAAAAACATCTGTGCTAATCAGGATACAAAACAAACTACATAAAAGGGAACTCTTACCCCAAATCCATCCCTAAATGAGAAAGGAAATGATCAAAAGAGCCGTAAGACAGAAGTTGAAGGTACAGATAGGTAATTGGATGAATAACACAGCAGGCACTATAGTAGACGTAGTAGGTGCTTCGTGAAGACGGGCAGATGGAACAGGTGTTGAGACATGTGTTTCTATCAGGCAGGACAGCTTTTGGGAGAAGCTGGTGGCTCCAGGGCTCCTGCCCACAGATGTGTTCACTCCTCAGACATAGATTTCAGTATTAATGTTTGCTATTCCAAATTTGGATTCAAGATCTCCATCCCTTCCTGTTACTGCTTAAGAGCTCCTAGCTCGTATGCCAATAAACAGGCGTGTCGCTTGCAGCTTCGTCCATTCATGGAAATTGTCAATACTAACGCTGCCTTTGGGAACTTCCAAAAGTGCTCCTGTAAATTCTCACCACACGGGACTTCTGGTTAGAGCGTGAAAGTAGATTCCTCTATTCCAAGTTTCTTCCCATCTGATTGGCTGGGGCTCACACTGAATCATTCATTATGCACCATATGGAAAACGTTCTTGATTCCTAATGAACTCAACTCGTCTGTGAACACAAATCTAGGGATAGACATCAAATGAAGGACTCCACTTCAAATCTTATCTCACAGAAAAATCTTAATATCAATATCCTCAGGCTGGGACTGCTAATACTAGCAGTCTTATCACTGATACAGCTTCAAAAGAACTCTATTCTATTTTGATTAGGCACTGGCGACTATCCATGCCTTTATTCAATCAGCATTTATTGAATACTCATTCTCTGCCAAAGTATTTGTTCAGTGTTAAAGATCCCGACATGATTATTGGTCCCTTCTCCAGCTGTCTCCAGAATCCATCATCTAGTGCAAGGATTGGTATAGTAAATAAATTGACCCTCCATGAGTCTGACACCTGGTATTTGTGCCTTGCTGTAATCTCCTCCCCTTGGATGTGGAGAGAATGTGTGAGTTGCTTCCAATCAACATAACATGGCTTCCAAGGTGATGGGTGTCGCTCTATGATTGGTTACATTGTGTCATACCCCTCATTGCTTGATAAAATACCATACTGTGTTGAGCAATTCCATATGGTAAGGAAGGTGGCCACTATCTATCAGGCAGCAAAGAGCAGGGACCTTCCGTTATATAATCATAAGGAGGACTAACAATTTAACTGAGAAGTTTAAAAGTAGGATCTTCCTCAACCAAAGCCCCAGACAAAAGTACAACATGGCTAATGGCCTGGACCATAGCTGTTTAAGTCTGAACAAAGGACTCAGCTATGCTATAGGAATGGATATCACTTAGTATAAGTAGTGACACATTGTCTAGTATCATGGATACTAGAAATGGACTCTGATTGATGAGGTGTACAGGATAAAGAAGATATGTGAATTGACTTAAATATTTTAGCACCCTTCTCCGACTAGACTTAGTGACTTCCTAAAACTACTATGGCAAGTCCCATCCACAGTTACTTTTTAGCTTAAGACAGCAGGAAGTTCCCATAACTATCATCTGACTGTCGGCACAGTCAGACTGTGAGCAGAACCATGCCCCAGCAGAAGGCTCTGGAGAATGTTCTTCCTGACATCCTAGCATGTGGCAGCTCCTGGTGACTCCTGAGCGTTCATGGTCTTGTATTTGTATCACTCCAGCCTCCTTCTCTGTCTTCTTGCGCTGCTTCCCAGCTCCTTGTCATTTTGTATTTGCATTACGATTAATCTGCACCCATCTCATCTTACTTAGCTCCATCTGCAATGTCCATTTGTAAGAAAAGTTGCAGTCTGATGTTTGCAGTAGACCTGAATTTGGAGGCCACACTATTTGACACATGGTAACAGCCATGCTTGACAAAAATATTAAAAAATAAATAAATAAACAAACAAAACCTTTAATTTTAGAAATGGTGAGTGACAATTAACTTCTACAAGCCTCTGGGTCACAGAGTTCTGTTGTCTGATATTTACTAGAGAACAATGAAAGTATACCCCTGAAATACTGTCATATGAGCCTCACAAACGTGTCATTAAAGTGAAGATTGTATTACTAAAAAGGTCAACAAGGAGGAAGTTCTTGATGCCTTCAGGACATTTGAACCCTCTGCTTGCTGGGTAATATAAGCTTTGTCTGCCCATGATTGTATGCATATCAGAATTTGGTCTGAAACTTGCCTTCATTGGTGATGAGATACTAAGAGAAGAGTTGTCATTTTCACCTCTGCTGACAGCATTGACCGAGGAACTGAATATGACCTCACTGGTCAGAGATGTCTGCAACACCCTTCAATCTTACGTCCCTCTCTCTCTCTCTCTCTCTCGACTTTCTGAGCCAAGCCTCTGTAGTCTCTAATCTGTACTTTGATATTTCCATCTACTCAACCCAAAGCTGAAATTCAGTTTCAGCCACCTCTCTCCCCTCCCTTCTACTAAGTGTGATGTAATGTTATAGGGTGCCTCATACTCCAACCATTCCTTCTCCTGCAGATAAACTGAACCTTCAGGCTATAAACCAAAGCAAGCACTTTACTCCTTAAGCTCCCTTTGTCCAATCATAAGACAAGCAACCAGTAAGGTGCTTTCCAGCTCTCCTTTTGGTTGCAACACTGGACTGAAGTAAACATTCACTTCTTCCTACAACCCTGTCTTCCCTGTGTTTCTTCGACGTGCCTATCCCTAATCCTCTAGCTCCCAGGACATTGCTCTGTGGTCTGTCAACAATTTTTCTCCCTTTGTCTTCTTTCCTCTGAATATTTCTGTAAGTAATATTCTAAACACCCTCCTGTTTTCATCTTCTACATCCTCCCAAGTAATCTAACTCTCTGGTTTTATCCATTATTCTACAGTAATTCTTCAAAACCATGTTTCTTTGAGGTCTGCATCTGCATACTCAGTGTCTATTGGATGTCTCCCTGGATGACCCATGTGTGTTAGTTCACTTTCTTGCACTTATTTAGACTTACAGTTTGATCTATTCCTTCATGCAGGGACTATACGTGGTAGGAGTGAGAGGTTGGCTGGTCACATCACATCCAAAAGCAGAAAACAGAATGAACAGGAAATAGGCTGCAAACAAAAACGTCAGGGCCCACAACCAGTGGTCCACTTCCTTCAGCAAGGCTTCACCTTCTAAAGGTTCCACAACTTTCCCCCAACAACAAAACCAGCTGAAGACAAAGGGTTCAAACACGAAAGCCCATGAGAGACATTTCACATTCAAACTACAACACCATAGGAAGTTCAAACCAGTTTGCTTCAGTTTTGATTTCTTCCTGCTGGTAACTGTTCTTTCTCTCTTGTTGACCTCACATAGTGACAGACAACTTTATTCACTCACTTAAAGTTCTTGCCACTCTTCCCGAAACCAAATTTCTCAACCTCAGTACCACTAATTGTTGAATCGAGAGCATCCTCTACTATGGTAGCTGTTCTTGCATTGTAAGATATTTAGCCCATATCCCCGTCTTCTTCTCACTAGCAGCCATTTTGAGCTCAAAGAAAGAAATGTTCCAAGATATTGCCAATTGTCCTCTGTGTAGTCTGTAAGATAATTTCCTCTTAAGAACTTTCTCACCTGGAGAATAAAGTGAAAACCCACTAATGGAGCAAATGGTACTTCTTCAGTCAGTCCTGGCTACTGGACATCCCTTCTTTTTGCTGTCATTGTGATGTTCCTAAAGCCCTACAAAACCCTTTAATATTACACTCCATATATTGCATCATAAAAAATTCTGCTTTTCCCATGAACCATAAGCTCCTCAGAAGTGAAGAACCTCTATACAGTTAGTCCTCTGTGTCACTACATACTATGTCAGCAGATTCAAGCAACTGAAGGTCAAAATTAACTAAGAAGCAATTACTCAGGTGTATTTTCTTATCTTTATTCTCTGAATAACATTGCAATGGCTTACAGTGTATCCGGTGCTATACGTAGCCTAGGTGTTACTTAAAGTGAATGAGAGGATATGTAAATACTGTGTTGATACAAGGGACTTAGCATCTGAAGACAGCTTGGAAACAGAAACAATTCTAGTCTTTGCACTGACCATTGGCCAAACATAGTTCTATATTTTCCTCTTCAATTTCTGAGCATTCAACCAAGAATATTCTCGAGTTGCTCTCAGCTTTATGATATACACTTTGTTTTCCTAGTTAAAGGAAATCTTTAAAAACTAGGTCTTTGTTCTAAGCTTTCATTGCTAAATCTCATACACTGAATACAGTGTTCCCATGATGTAATTTATCATGGGCTTTGAGAAACACACTGGCTCTCTATAAAAACTTTTTCCATAGATCTCGAGCCTTAGAAGAATAGCAGTTGAGTACATGGATTCTAGAGTTCAAGAATCCAAATTAAAAATCAGGTTTCCATCTCCCATCATAAGATGTAAGTAAGTTAGTAACTTCCATAACTGTGTATTTACTATTTTTAAGTTTAGGTTTCCTAGCATGACAAAAGGAAGACAGTGATAGTATTGATCCATTCATTCAAGAGACATGTTTTGTTTTTTTTTTGTTTGTTTGTTTGTTTTTTTGGTTTCTTTTATTAACTTGAGTATTTCTTATATACATTTCGAGTGTTATTCCCCTTCCCGGTTTCCGGGCAAACATCCCCCTCTCCCCTCCCCTTCTTTATGGGTGTTCCCCTCCCCATCTTCCCCCCCTTGTCGCCCTCCCCCCAACAGTCTAGTTCACTGGGGGTTCAGTATTAGCAGGACCCAGGGCTTCCCCTTCCACTGGTGCTCTTACTAGGATATTCATTGCAACCTATGAGGTCAGAGTCCAGGGTCAGTCCATGTATAGTCTTTGGGTAGTGGCTTAGTCCCTGGAAGCTCTGGTTGCTTGGCATTGTTGTTCATATGGGGTCACGAGCCCCTTCAAGCTCTTCCAGTTCTTAAGAGACATGTTTTAGAGAATGGAGGATACAGTTGAGATCAAACAGTAAACGACAGCCAGACATGTTGTGGGTGTACACCTATAGTCTAGCTCAAGAGAGACTAAGGTAGGAGGGCTGGGAATTTAAGGCAACCTTGGGCTGTGAGGCAAGTTTTATCATAGCCTGTGTTAAAAAGCCAGACTGTGTCTAAAATAAAAAGAGAGAGTGAAGAAAGAAGGAAGGAGGAAGGAAGGAAAGAAGGAAGGAAGGAAGGAAAGAAGGAAGGGAGGAAGGAAGGAAGGAAGGAAGGAAGGAAGGAAGGAAGGAAGGTAGGTAGGTATGGGAAGTTCAAAATTGTCCTGGGTACCAGCAGAGTGAAAGCCTCACTCAAATGAAAAGGAGAGGGAAGGGGAAGGAGAAAATGAAAGGGGGGGCAAGAGGAGAGAAAGCAATGTTGATAAAATAAAATTTGGCCCTTTAGTCTATACAGTAGTGCTGTAAGATGAAAAAAAGATCAATACATTTTTTAAAAATAACAGCAGGAATTTTTATAAAGATTACAAGTACACTGTGGATGTTTATCATTGCTATTAAAGAGAGCATCCTCTAGAGGGAAGTATCATTCATTGAGACTCTACCATGGTGACAGGGATTGGGGCTCATTACTTAACACCCGGTTCTAATGTTATTCTGCCAACAGAAACATCCGTGAAGAACAGGTAACAGTGGTGCCATTCCACAAGGCTGGGGCTCAGGGAGCAACTGGCTCTGGGTCTCATGGTTCTTGTTTGAATCGAACTATGCTGACCGTCTCACATCAAACCCCTGCTTTCCCGGCTAAGTCCTGTTACTGCCCTCTTGATATTGACTTCCCTCGAAGACAGAGAGACGTAGAAGTGCTGGGCAGAGGAAGATCAATAAATGAGAGGGGAAAGAAGAGAGATCCATACTTAGTTGGCAGTTCACACTTTAGAGTCAGAAGCGCTGGGAAGCCACGGGATGAGTAAGCACCGAACATGAAAAGAAAATCCTTCAGAGCCGTTCCCAGGAATGGGCTGCCTTTCCACTCCACCCTGGAGCCACCAGCTCAGGAGAGTCCCAGGAAATCAAAGATCCAAGCTCCACTTCCTTGCCCTGAATCAGAACTGACAGAATCACTTCCCCGAGGTCCCCTCAGGAAAGAAGTAGGTAGAAATTTTCACCCTTTGAACCTGACAGAGGTTTTATGTTCGGTAAATAACACTCTGGTGTGTCCCACGTGACCGCCCAAAGACTCTGCCCAGAGAAAGAAGTAAAGGGTCCTACAAACCTCTATTTCAAGACACAGGGTGTGAGATGCAGCTGGAATCCAATGTTTCATCACAGACTCAGTAGCAACAGAGACCAGAAACTCTGAAGATGGGTGGAAAATAGAAGTGAACTCCACGCTGTAGATAAATTCACAACTGCCTCAGAAACCAGCTCACCTGACTCTGGAGACAAGAAGAGATGAAATATAAATCCCCACATGATCCATCCAGTGGTACAGCCAACATTAACTGAGGATTATTTTGTGTCTTAAGGAAAACACAAGTGTCATTTGTAGCATTATTATTCACACCACTAATTTACTCAGGTATTTCACAAGTTAGCGCAATGTTGTGATACTTATTGTAGAAGCATTATCCTCTGTTTCTCTAATTATAAGAAACAATGGCTTATGGGTAAAAAGTTTAGCAGACGTCAGGAAAAAAGAGTGGAATGGAACCCTCAATTTATAACATTTGCTAATTTCCACGGTGCACACCTGTCTGTCATGTCCAGTTTTGAGTTCCCAAGGTGAAACCATTAAACTGAGGGCTTCAAAGCAGCTGTTGACTGCTGGGTTCAATGCAACATAGAGCTCACTAGTCAACTTCCTAGCAGCTGGCCAAGAGGTAAAACATGGAACAGATTCCAAGTCAAATGAAAATTCAGGATCTTTTCCTTCTGTCCTGGAGCTGCTCAGATACACTTGGAGATCTTAGGTTAGCCACTTGCCCACTCTGGGCCAAGGGTATCATGTGTAAAAAGAGGGATACAGAGAGGGAGATGATTCCTGGTCTAAAGGCACTTGCCACCAAGACTGACAAGCTGAGTACCATCCCCAGAACACACATGATAGGAGAGAAGCAACTCCGGCCTCTTGTCCTCTATCCTCTACATACATGTACACAAACACTACAAAGTTCTTAAATAGAAATCTGTAATGTCAATCAAGACTATCATCTGAGCCCTTGTTTAACTTTTTATTCATTATTACCTATTGCCAAATGAACTCTGCCAGAGAATTACAGGGCAAACCTCAAGAAGCTTTTTGGCTTTTCCCCCTTTATGTAATCCCACAGGGTTTCATACATATAGCCTATCAAATAAGCACCAATTGCTTGAAGCCCCACATAAGCTTAATGACTACAGCTCTTGTTTTATACAATGCGGTCCTGGATAATCTGTGTCTCCTGGCCATCACATCCCTTTGTCATCCCTCTTGGAGGACAGACCTGTGATTGTTCCTAAGCTGTAGAATGTGGCAAAATCATGGGATGTTCTTTCGATGACTCAATGATGCCACCGTCAGGCTGATTTTCAAGCCCTTCTCTTCTGCCCCCTGAGGAAGGAAGCAACTTGCCTGTTGTGACCAATTTTGGATGGAGTGTCACAAGAAATGTGGAGCTAAGAGCTAAGAGTTGGCCTCCAGCCAACTATCCTCGAAAAGCAGCCACAAGAAATAACCCAACAACAGGAAGCAAATTCCTCTCTAGCCGAAACCCATGTTTTCTTGCTGACTGTCACCTAAGGGTAGCTCTCAGCTCCTCGAATCTGCTGCCAGTTTCTAATCACACTGCCCTCCATGACTCTACTAATAGGATAGATCTTATTTTCAAAGCCAAGAAGGACGGGGTCTCTGCAGGCTGCTAAGAAAGAGTCTTAAAGACTGACACCTACCCATCACCATTGCCTTATTATATTGGACAGAAACAGTCCATAGGCACCTCTTGCATTCAAGGAAAAGGGATTAAACAAGGCTGTGGCTCTTGGGGTCACCTGAAGGTGAACTAGCCATGACTATTAATGTCATGTAAGAGGTGAGAAAACATGCTTAGCAGGGTTCTGTGGCACATAACATGTTCCCATAGTTAGTAACCTCTGAGCCAGGACAGCTAGTCAGCTTTGGATTTGAGAGAGGAGTTGCTGGACTCTGCTCAGGATGCATGCTTAGGATTGTTACAAGATACAGTCAAGCATGCCAAAGTCTCTCCATTATATTAGGGCATTCATGGATCCCTGAACCAGGTAGCACCAGGCAACACATGGTTCAGTGCTTCCTGCAGGACAAAAAAAAAAAAAAAAAAAAAGGAAAGGTTCCTAAAGTGTCAGCCAAACTGAGGAAATACATTTTATTAGTTAAAGTTAAAGATTACTAAAACGGAAGTCGGTTGGTAGTTCTTGATGGGTGAAAACTCAACTAGAAGTTAGTTAGTCGGTTCTGACGAGGTAACCTGAAGTGGAAGCTTCCCATTTACACTGGGTTTCAACTTGTTCATTAAGAATCCCAACACTGTTTCTCATCCTAATGCTCCCAGTTAAGTGTTGTTTAACGGAAGTTAATAAGAACTCAGTAGAATGGGAACCAGAGAGGTGGCTCAGTAGCTAAGAGTTCCCAGCATACATGTCAGGTGGCTGTCTCCCAAATGTCAGTCTAGCCTCAGGACATCTGACACCTTCTTCTAGCATCTGCGAGCTCCTACACACACAGGGCACACACTCACATACACACATGCATGCATGCACATTAATTTTTTTAAATAAAAATAAATCTTTTTTGAAATGCTCTCTGGAATGGGTTTGCAGCAGCCAGTCTCACTCTCAAACTCAGAAAGCAAAGTGGCGAGATTACAGGGCTTTTTTGTTCCTTTGCTTCATCCCAGCATTTTTATGTCAACATTTAGGAGTTTGGGAGCACCCTGAAGTCCAAAAGGCAATCTTGCTTGTAAAATTAAATTGAATGTTTTAAGTGATATTTTTAACCCTAAAGAAAGATTGTCACTGTAAAAATGAGTGCAGTAAGGAACTTGGCTGGGCCATTAAGGGGAATCTCTGAACACATACACTGGTTCACAGATTTAGACCATACAGGGTATGTGCCTCAGGACACACTAAGAATACAGCACAAACGACTGCCTTAGCTTCAAAGAAAGACAGGAAAGACTTTCCACAAAGTAAATGGGAGTGAAAACACGCCCAGCACCAGCAAAGGCAGACCTGACCTTGCTGTCACTCACTGATTTATGTACTCAAGCACCAAACTGATGAGCTATACCCTCAGCCTCCAAAACAAACCTTAATAAAGTCTATTTTAACTTAATTTCTTTTTTCTTTTTTTATTGGATTTTTTTTATTTATATTTCAAATGTTTTCCCCTTTCCTGGTTTCCCAGTCTTAAGCCCCCTATCCTCTCCTCTTCTTCTATAAGGGTGTTACCCCCCAACAACCCCCCTTTCTAACCCCCCCCCATATTCTCCTATACTGGAGGGCCCAGCCTTACGACCAAGGGCTTCTCCTCCCATTGGTTCCCAACAAGGCCATCCTCTGCTACACATGCAGCTGGAGCTGTGGGTCTGTCCATGTGTACTCTTCGGATAGTGGTTTAGCTCCTGGGACCTCTGGTTGGCTGACATTGTTCTTATGGGGTTGCAAGTCCCTTCAGCTCCCTCAATCCTTTCTCTAATTCCTCCAACTGGGGTCCTGTTCTTAGTTCAATGGTTTGCTGCTAGCATTCACCTCTGTATTTGATGTGCTTTGGCTCAGCCTCTCAGGAGACAGCTATATCAGACTCCTGTTAGCATTCGTTTCTTGGCTTCCTCAATACTATCTAGTTTTGGTGGCTGTGTATAAATGGGCTGTATGCCCAGATGGGGCAGGCTTTGAATGGCCATTCCTTCAGTCTCTGCTCCAAACTTTGTCTCCATATCCCCTCCTATGAATATTTTTGTTCCCTCTTTTAAGGAGTGAAGCATCTTCACTTTGGTCATTCTTCTTCTTGAGCTTCATGTGGTCTATGGATTATATCTTGGGTAATTCGAGCTTTTGGGCTAATATCTACTTATCAGTGAGTGCATAGCATGTGTGTTTTTCTGTGATTGAATTACCTCACTCAGGATGATAGTTTCTAGTTCAATCCATTTGCCTATGAATTTCATGAAGTCATTCTTTTAAATAGCTGAGTAGTACTCCATTGTGTAGATGTACCACATTTTCTGTATCCATTCCTCTGTTGAAGGACATCTAGGTCCTTTCCAGCTTCTGACAATTATAAATAATGCCACTATGAACATAGTGGAGCATATGTCCTTGTTATATGTTAAAGCATCATTTGGGTATATGCCCAAGAGAGGTATAGCTGAGTCCTCAGGTTCAACTTAATTTCTTATTTGCACTCAATATTCATTTTTTTTATGTGAAGCTCTCCACTTTTCAAATCAGTATGAGATTATCTCACAAGCATACCCATGACTATGCGACGAGACTCAGGTGTCTCTGTAATATTCGATAATAGTAAATAGTAATAGGGATGGGGAGATGGTCCAATAGATAAAGTTTTTGCCATACAAGTACAAGGACCTGAGTTCAATCTCCAGCACCTGTGTAAAAGACCTATGCATGGGGTACATGCCTATAATTCTGGTGCTGGGAAAACAAAAATGGGAATTTCTAGCCAAATCACTGAGTTCCAGATTCAGCTAGAGACCCTGTCACAAAACATAAGATAGAAGGGCTGGAGGGATCACTTGGTAGTAAAAATTTGTTGCCCTTCCAGAGGACCCAGGTTTGGTTCCCAGCATCCACATCAGGTGGCTCACAATTGCTACTCCAGTTCTTGGGGAATCTGATAGCCTCCTGGCCTCTGTGGGCACTGCATGCATGTGATGCACTTATATACATGCAAATAAAACACTTATACACATACAATAAAAATAAATATTTAAAAACAAGTAAGGCAGGCAGCAATTGGAGAATGTTCTCTCTCTCTCCTCTCTCTCTCTCTCTCTCTCTCTCTCTCTCTCTCTCTCTCTCTCACACACACACACACACACACACACACATGCACACGCACATGCACACACATACACATACACATACACATAAACACGCACATAAGAAAAGGCTGTACACACATACAAACATATATTGACACATAGTCTACTTTCTTAAGGCCAGAGACTTACTCACTTTGCTAATTTTCCTATTTGTTCTCTCTTTATTTTACCTTTAGTATATGTTATTTTGTAATGTGTATGCTTCTTCCATTGATACATTTCTTAAATTCTTCAATAAGAGTCAAATATAAGGCTGAACTGCATTTAGCTACTTGTGTTTACATATTTGTTATTTCTATATTCTGTAATTATAAGCAACATTATAAATGAAAGATTCATGACTAAATAATATATTTCATAGTTCCCTACATGTGCATAGGTAAATAGTCTTTAATTTGCCTGAAGAAGGGTTCTCATGTAGAAGTCATGTACCTAAGGTCCTTTCCAGGGCTTTACCTTGTCAGACTCTGGATTTGCTTTCTCTCAATGACCAGGACCTTTCACATAACTGACATTTAAAACATATCAACACTTTTGAGTTAAAAGTCCAGCATGGATCCAGGGTTCTCTCCAGTCTACACCAAGCTTGATTTTTTTTTATATTACAGATACTTCTTATAATAACCCTATTGTAAGTTTAAAATACCAGAAATCAAGCCAATTTACAATCCCAAGGTACCATTTCTGAGTATATACCAAAGGATCCAGGCAAACACACAACAGAGATACTTTACTATGGCACTATTCACAACAGCAAAGTTATAGTAGTGACATAGATGCCCACCAACAGATGTATCAGTGAAATGTGATACAGAGAGAGAGACAGAGACAGAGACAGAGACAGAGAGACAGAGACAGAGAGAGACAGAGTTTTATTCAGCTGCAAGAATGGATAAAATTATGTTATTTGCAAGAAAATTATGAAACTAGAGATCATATTAAGCAAAATTAGCCATGCACAGAAAGCCAGACCTGTTTTTCTCCCACATCTAAATTTTAAAAGGGGTGGAAAAGAAAAAGAGAGAGTAATGACAGAGAGAAGACAAATATGCATAATTTCCCCCATATGAGAGATTTCTGTATGTGACAGGAAATCAGGACAGAGGTACTTGGGAGGAGAAAGAGACCAGTGGAAAGAGAGAAGGGTGATGGTGTAAAATAGGAACCAAGGACAAAGGAGCACAGGTGTGGAAAGCCACAATAATACCCATTTTTATATGTTAACCTAAAGTCTTAATAAAAGCCTATTTAATACGCCTAACCTTTCTACCGACTTCTCTGCATCATCTACTGTCAGACTCACTCTCATTCACTAATGATGGCATGCCAATTGAAGTCACGAATATCTCAGCTTAAGAGGTTAGAATTTCTTGTTCATCATGACACTGTAGGTATGGCGCAAGGGTGTGAGTGGTTGGTCACACTGCATTAGGTGTGTGTTCATCAGACTTTCTGCTTCTCCTGTTTCATTGCATCTAGGGCCCCAGCCCATGGGATAGCACAACATATCAAAGTGGATCTTCCCTACTCCGTTAAACTTCTGTGGAAAGGTCTTCACAGGTATACCCAGTAGTACATCTAAGTGATATTAAATCCCAGAAAGTTGAAAGTGAAGATTAATAATCCAAGTCTACCCTTACTGACTTGATACAACATGTCATATCACTTTAAATCATAACATGCTGCCCTTAGTTCTCAAAGGATCATGGTATCTCATAATACAAAATGCACTAAATTCATCCAACATTGTTTAAAGTCTACTCAGAGACTCACAGTAATAACAACTGTGGGCCCCCTTAGATTCAAAACCAAGTTACAGGGTCTGGAGATGCAGCTCAGTTGGTAAAGTGCTTGCCTGGTATGCATTAAGCCCTACATTTGATTCCTACCACTGCATAAAACCCAGCATGGAGCAGACATATACCTCTAATTCCAATACTTGGAGAATAGAGGGAAGAGAATTAAACATGCATAATCATCCTCTGCTACATGATAAATTCAAGGCCAGATTGAATCACATGAGACCCTGTCTCAAATAATAATGATAATAATACTTACTTCTAATATGCAATAACAACATATTGGTTATTTGTACTCCTAAGGGGGAAAGACTAAAAGCCAACAGGAGAAGCAACAAATGCTGTAGCACTATGTCTGGCATCTAGGGCACATAGTGGCATCATCTGGGCTCCAAAAGACATGGACACCTCCATCCCTGCAACACTGCAGACTGAAATTCATGTAGATTTCCCTTTGGGTCAGCTTCACTCTGTAGCTGCAACTTTTCTTAATGTGTATCACAGTCCTGTCATGGACACCTTGAGGTTTCCATTGACACTTGGGCTTCACCTTCACAGCTTCAAGGAAATCTGACACTGACCCACACTGACCAGTGCCAGGAACTTCCTAGAACCTTGATGAAAGCCCTGAGTCCCCATAGCTTTTGCATTTAAATGCCTGACATAGATGATGATGTCATTTCAAGTGAATTTGTAACCTTACATCTTGGAGCCCTTTGGCTAGGGTACCTCCCTCAAGGCACCACGCCTATTGTCCCAGTGCAGTAAGAGGTTTCTCTTTAACAGTGCTAATCTCTTCTAACAGCTATTCCCACTGTATCCACAGCTGCTATGTCCACAGCTCTAAACTCTTTCTCCTTTTCTACTCATGGTATACATTTTCAAAGTCTTTCTACCCACTGTAAATCTGTCTATGAGCAGGGAGGGGGGATTATGCCACACCCTGAATGATGTATGGCTACCTTGAAATTTAGTTTATGAAACAGAATGGTCATTTCTTTTGAATTCAGTATCACACAAACCTTGAGGACATGATCAGAACACAGCAGACTCTTTGCCAGAATATAATATAAATGGCCTCTATCTCAGTTCCTGATAGAGTCTTTGCTTCTCTCTAACACATTATGAGCCCTCACTCTCCACATCTCTTTCTACATTCTAGTCTTCCTAATTCCCACCAGGATGCACCTTTAGGCTCTAGTTAGAGCATTCTAGGGCTACACTAGTCAACAGTTCTAAATTCTCCCACATTTCTTCTACAAATCCATACCAAAGTCCTACAAACCACATAGCCACACAGCCACAACTTATATTAGTGACTTTTCTCATTTCTATGAGCAAGCATCAGACAGAAGGCAATCTAGGGATCTCTTTTGAAGGCATTTGTATGACCCAATATGCAGGAGTATGAGGCTGGTCACATACTCCTGCATCAGTAGTCAGGAAACAGCAAGAAGTGAACTTTGCTGCTTATCAGGCTTCCTGATTCTCTCTCCTTTGAGACACCCTCCCAGGCACATCCAAGGATGTGTCTTGTAAGTGATTCAAAACTAGTGAGATCTGATAATTAAGATTATCACAGCACTGTTCCATATGAACGGTTTTTGTTAGAGGCTTCTAAAGAGAATAGATTCTTCCTCAGTAGCAGTAGTAGTAGTAGTAGTAGTAGTAGTAGTAGTAGTAGTAGTAGTAGTAGTAGTAGTAATGATAATGATAATAATAATAATAATAAATCAATTAATAATCACCATGAAAATATCACCAAAGAAAATCACGCACCTTTATTGCTAAATTAAGTCCAAGGTCCTTGCTGCAAAAGCCCATTTCTTTATGAAGTGCTGAAGCAAGCAGCTGAGATTAAGAAGCACGCATCTCCAGGGTATGGACAGCATGAATCCTGTAGTTGTCAGCAAGGTTTTGAAACATTTTTAAATATAAACATGTGTGATTAGTACCTTTAAATCGCACAGGTACACATAATTTGTCTCTTTAGTCAATGCATCTAATCTAATGAAGGCCAACAAAGGGACAAGCCCTAGGATGCGCATCGCTGCCTAACCCTATTGGGATGAGCACTGCCTGACTTGCTGCTTCTACATGGCATCTGCTTCATCTCCTTTGGTACCTGGCAAGCTCATATTTGTCAGCACAACCAAAAAGCTAGCAAGGAATCAGTGAGTACAGATCTGGCCACTTCAGGCTCCATATCCCCCACTGCTATGGGCTGGGTCCTGTAGCCAGGCAGGACTCCCAGAGGAGGGATAAGGACACCAACCCATCCACAAAGCTCAACCCTAAAGTTTTCTGCCTCAAGAAGTGCAGGGACAAAGATGGAGCAGAGTCTGAGGGAATGGCCAAGCAGTGGCCTGGGCAATCCCATGGGCAAGACCCAATCCCTGACACTATTGATGATACTGTAATGCTTGCAGACAGCAGCTTAGCATAACTGTACTCTGAAAGGCTCCACTCAGCATCTGACTGAAACAGATGCACTGACCCGCAGCCAAACATTAGATAAAACTCAGGGAGTCTTGTGAAAGAGTTGGAAGAAGGATTGAGGAACCTGAAGGGAATATGAACTCCACAAGAAGACAACTAACATCGACCCTTGGGGGCTCTCAGAGACTAGACCATCAACCAAAGAGCATACATGGGCTCCCTACACATATGTAGCTTGGCTTCATGTGGGTCCCCCAGTAACAGGAGCCAGAACTTACCCTGACTCTGTTGTCTGTCTGTGGATCCTGTTCTCCTAACTTGGATGTCTTAGCTAGTCCTGCAGTGACTTGAGGTGCCAGGGTGGGTTGGGGAGGGCTCCTCCTTCTCAGAGGAGAAGGGGAAGGGGGAATAGGTAATGGGTTGTATGAGGAGGGACCAGGCTGTGGGGAGGGAGCAGGAAGAGGGAATTCAACAATCAGGTTGTAAGGCAAGTTAATTAATTAAATAATTAACTGATAAATTAACGGACTACAAAAAAGAGTAGGGAGTAACTACAGTGAAGCAAAGCAGGATTACCAGGATAGAGCTTCAATTCCGTTACAACCTACCGGATTTCAGGCAACTTGCTAACCACTTTGTGCCCAATACAACATGAAAAATAAGACTGAGTAAAATAATACTCACCTGTTAGTCTGTCACAAATATTAAGTAGCTTACAAGCTGTTAGAGCAATGCTTGGTGTTATATGGAAACATATTATTGTTCTTTTTCTCTAAATGTTTGTTGGCTCAATATCAAGACAAGTGACTACACAGATCATTACATTTAAAACCTATCATCTGAGATTCTAAGGATCATGTCTGCGAGTCAGGATTCTCGATCCAGAGACAATGGCCCCAATGGGATGGAACCGGAAGACGTCATTGAGAGTAACTGGAATGAGAGTGTGGATAGCTTCGATGATATGAATCTCTCAGAATCCCTCCTCGGTGGTATTTATGCCTATGGTTTTGAGAAGCCCTCTGCCATCCAGCAGCGAGCTATTCTTCCTTGTATCAAGGGTTATGATGTGATTGCTCAAACCCAGTCTGGGACTGAGAAAACAGCTACATTTGCCATATCAATTCTGCCACAGATTGAATTAGATCTAAAGGCCACTCAGGCTTTGGTTCTGACACCCACTCGTGAATTGGCTCAGCAGATACAAAAGGTGGTTATGGCACTGGGAGACTACATGGGCACCTCTTGTCATATCTGTATTGGGGGCACCAACATGCATGCTAAAATGCAGAAGATGCAAATGGAAGCTCCCCATGTCATTGTGGGCACTCCTGGCTGGGTGTTTGATATGCTTAACCGGAGATACCTGTCCCCCAAATACATCAAGATGTTCGTACTGGATGAAATGTTAAGCCGTGGGTTCAAGGATCAGATCTATGATATATTCCAAAAGCTCAACAACAGCAATACACAGATAGTTTTGCTGTCTGCCACAATGCCTTCTGATGTCCTTGAGGTGACTAAGAAGGTCATGAGAGACCCTATTCGGATTCTTGTCAAGAAGGAAGAGTTGACCCTGGAGGGTATCTGCCAATTCTGCATCAGTGTGGAACGAGAGGAGTGGAAGCTCGACACATTGTGTGACTTGTATGAAACACTGACCATCACACAGGCAGTAATTTTTATCAACACCAGAAGGAAGGCAGACTGGCTCACTGAGAAGATATATGCCCAGGATTTCAGCATTTCTGCCATGCATGGGGATATGGACCAAAAGGAACGAGACATGATCATGAGGGAATTCTGGTCTGGCTCTAGCAGAGTATATTAATTACCACTGACCTGTTGGTCAGAGTTATTGATGTGCAGGAGGTCTCCTTAGTCATCAATTATGACCTTCCCACCAACAGGGAAACTACATCTACAGAATCAATCAGTCGAGGTAGTTGGTTTGGCCAGAAAGGTGTGGCTATTAACATGGTGACAGAAGATAAGAGGACTCTTGGAGACATTGAGGTTTTCTACAACTCCTCCATTGAAGAGATGCCCCTCAATATTGCTGACCTCATTTGAGGGGCTGTCCTGCTACCTGGCCCTAGCCCAGGGTTCAGTCCTAGGGTGGGGGGGGGGGGCGAGGAACAGCTGGAAGTGGGGAGGGAAGGGGGCCAAGGGATGGACATCTTGTTTCTGTTTTTGTTATTTTGTTTTGCTTCTCTCTCTCTCTCTCTCTCTCTCTCTCTCTCTCTCTCTCTCTCTCTCTCTCTCTCTCTCTGAATAAATGTCACTTTTTGAGGCAAAAACCTTTTCTATGGGGTAGGCTCTGTTTCCTTCCCCCCAAACACTAATGCATTTCCCTAAACTAATCACCTCATTTCTGAAGGCTTTCCTACCGCAGCCAAATCTCCAAAAGTGAGTCAAGGGGCTAAAACATGGCCTCATTTGCTGGACCAAAACTACAGGGAGAACCTCTTAGTGAGATTGTCCAGGGCTGGAGAGATGGCTCAGTGGTTAAGAGCACTGACTGCTCTTCCAGAGGTCCTGAGTTCAATTCCTAGCAACCACATAGTGGCTCACAAACACCTGTAATAGGATCTGACACCCTCTTCTGGTGTGTCTGAAAACATTGGCAAGTGTATATAAAATAAACAAATCTAGAGAGAGAGAGAGAGAGAGAGAGAGAGAGAGAGAGAGAGAGATTGTCCAGGGACTTGTCCCCAGGTGAGGGGAGCAGGGGAGAGAAAATGGTAGCCATTTTTACATTGTTTTGTATAGTATTTATTGATTCAGGAAACAAACACAAAATTCAGAATAAAATTACTTGGAAACTGCCAAAAAATAAATAAATAAAACCTATCATCCACATCTCAACCTCTAACATATCCCCAGATAAAAGTCATTCATTTCATTACCTCCATGAAACCTTCCCTGATTTGAGACTCAATTAGGAAGCATTTTTTGTAATCCTGTGGCCCTGCGATCACTTCTTATCCTGCATCTAAATGACTTGAAATGGGAGCCTCTGCTATCCAGCACATAGTAGGTATTAAACATATACATTCATTTATTGAATGGATACTCAAATGGGTCAGTAAAAAGGGGTGTATTGATAACTGCTAGTTGGAAGGGTCACTCCTATGTGCTAGATCAGAAAAACTAGTAACAACCACAACAAGTCATAGCTAAATTGGGAAGTTAAATTCTACATGGATAAAAAGTTTAATAGTTGTAAATAATGCATAATTACAGAAAAAGAAAAACTCTCTCACACATATCACTGACTGTGACATCTGAGTTACATTTGAACTTCTAAACAGCGCAGAAAATACATCATAGACAAAAGAAAGCATGGGGACAAGAATCACCTGTCTATGTTCCATTCAAGAGGCATAGTTTACTTCAGAATTTTGCATCTCAGTCACAAAATGCACCTTATAAACTACAGCATGTGATTGTCTAAGCAGAAGCATCTTTTTCTGCACATATTAACAGTGGTGTATTTTGTAATCCATACCAATCTAGGTTTGATGAAACAAGGTCACGGGGTCAAAGAAAAACCAATTATTGTATATGCATTTTTTTTTCTGCAGAGGAAATATCAGACAGTATAAAGGCTACCTGTCTGAAGATTGTGTTAATCTCTTCTGCAGCAAGTAATTAAAAATTAAAGGTTGCAAGTATCCTAGAAAGAAGCTCCTGCCTCTGGAAGCCCGATGTGAATAGTTGATCAACTTGGCATACAGCAAGTCTGGCTTTGACAGCCTAGTGTTTAGGCTGCAGTGGCCATGGGGAAACACTCTGTGCTTCTTCACTGTGCTCTGGTATTTTCTAATGCAGATCATCTCTCACCACTTCTAACCTGTCTTGTGAGTTTTATAGAAGACAAAAAAAAAATACAACTATTTTTCAAAGCCTATATAACTCCCTCTTCTGCCCGATGGCCACCAGTGTCTGTAGCTGAGTTTGGAGAAGTGATAAGTGGTTGATCACTTCCACTGAGGACATCTCCTTATTAAACGAGACCTGTTCCTTAAGCGTGACACGGTGGCAGCTAGAATCGTATTTTTACTAAGCATCATAGAAGCTGAAAAGCTGTGCTGCTCATAAATACACTACGATGTCCCACTTGGCTATTATAATGTTTAATTTATTTGATGTCTTGACTGATTTCACACTTACACATTAGGAATTTCATATTATAGTCACACTAATATTTTTAAATCTCCTTGCAATGCCATGACAAATAGGAGAAAATAGATTTTTTTTTGCCACAGACTTTCTTTAGAAGAAATTAAAAACAGACTTTTCTGCTAGCTTACATTACATTACTCTCTCTGTCTCTCATGTACATGAGCATGTACGTACCGAGGGAGAGAGAGAGAGAGAGAGAGAGAGAGAGAGAGAGAGAGAGAGAGAGCTCAAAGTAATATTCTCCTGTCGAGCTAAAACCATCTTATTTTGATATATAAACACATATCACATAATTTGTATCTTTAATCAACACATCTAATTTGGCTAATGCACATGGGTGATTGGGTGTCTATGTGCTAATAACAGTGTCTGAATGCTAATGGCTGGGAAAAGCTAAGTGCCTGAGAATAGACTTGGATTAACAATGAGCATTTGCCTCATGGCTTTCCTAGAACGGTTTGGTTTCACCTCCATTTAACCTTGACATTTATAAAGAAAATCTAAAGGTTTCATAAATAGGAATCCAGCTTCAACACAAAGCCAAATGCCAAAAAGCCCTATCCAAAAAGCCCTATGGGGAAAATAGTTGAGGCCAAGCAAGAGTATCTTTCTTAAATGCTAGGCACTTTGACTTTACTACAGAAAGATGGCCCCAAAATTAATGAGTCTAAAAGAACTCCCAGGGGTGAAGGGGATTATATATCATTGCTTTTGACAATACATAAGAACCTCTGTCTTTAAAGAAATGATAATGCCATGTTTATATGTTCTGCATGAATATAGAATTCCTTTTTCAAATGATTTATTTGCTGTACATAGTATATTCTTACCCAACTCTGGGATCCAAAAATCACAGATCTCCTTCCCAAGGACTCTTTTTAAAGCATCTCATAGCTACAGCATGGGACTTGGAAGAATCAGGCTGGAACTGATTTAGAAGCCTCCTCTCAGAGGACTAGCTCTCGTAGTATCTGAAGATGCTAAGCAAGATATCAAGAAGAAAAGCCGTCAGTGGCCCTACCCATACAACCACAACAATGACAAGCCCAGCAATATAACCTCATGGTGGTTGGAGGTGACCAATAGTCATCTAACCGAACTTCAGGCACACTTGAGAAGATGGAATTCATGCCTAGGGCTAGAAACCCAGGAAAAGATTCTACTCCTGCCACTCTCCTAAACCAATATAGTCTCCAACTTAATCCTAAATACCTATCCTTATAGCTGGAGATAAGTGTAGTTCTCACCCCTCATCAAAGGTTTTTCTTGCAGCAGATAGAGACCATAACATAAAATCTACAACTGTTCAAAATGCAATGAACAACTGATCCTGGTGTGCCAAGATCTCAAACGGTACACTTATGAAATATCACAAATGGGGTGGTGGTGGAAAGTCAGAGGACCAGGATAGCTGCTGTGAGATAAAGTCTTGTATAAGTGACAGGGAGCTGCACACATGAAATTTTAACAATATGGTGGCCTAAAAAAGACATAAACAATAACAACACCAGCTGGCATAGCTAAGTAGATGGAGAAAAGCATCATAAATCTTCATATCTAGATGAAGAACTGTGGGCAATTAATGGCTGCTAATAGAGGGAGCGTCTGTCTTCTTCAGGAATGGTAGGTTACCCTGATAGGTTACCCAAAGTCATCAGCCTTAAACACATGCACATATGAGCCACACTAAATGAACTCAAAATGAACTCAGCAGGTTATACATAAAAGTAATTATTAAAGAATAGGCCATGAATTTCAGAAGGAATTGGCAGGGACATGGTAAGCACATGGTAAATACCGTATTCCTATGTGAAATTATTGAAAATATTAAATTTAAAAAAGTTTTAATGAAAAAATCTCATAGCATACAAACTCTTTAAATTCAATTAGCTCATTCCTCCCTGAATTTATGTGACAAAAGAAATTGTCTTTTCTCCGCAACAACATTTTGGTAAAGTTGTTTAAATAAAAAAGATAACCAGAAGACAGATTGAAGCACACAGAGCCTGGGGTCAGCTCTGCTTTAATTGCCTGTAAATCTCAGAGTGAGTCATGTGCTTACAGTTCATGCTTTTTAGTAAATGAAAAGGTGGGACTCTGTGAACTCCGGGGTCTTCCCAGGCTCATAAATTTAAAATTTATGAAAATGAAAATGAGGACTAGAAGAAAATGTTGGACACCACCTGAAAGTAAAAAATTAGGAATGATGGCTTTTCTGGGTGGAAACAGCAGTGAGACTCTTCAATGCCATTAACAGATCTTCCAAGCAGCCTGAACTTGTGAGCCCAGGTATAAAGCTACAGCCTCATCAGCAGAAATCCAGTTCAGATCAGAAAGAAAAAACCTAGCAAAACAAAATGGACAAGAGAAAAGACAGAAAACAAAATCAGCTGGGAGAGCATGCTGAGAACAAGTCCTCCGTGGAATGAAGTCGTTCTAAAGAAGTGTTAGAACGAAACGACTGATTCAGGGATGAGACCAAGAATAGGGCTTGTTGTTGCTGATTAATGTATCAACAAGCTCCTGTGGAGTGTTCAGCCTTAAATGGAACATCTATATCATGACCTCTGTCCCCAAGGCTCCGGGATCATCAAGAAATGGAGAACATAAAAGATTATATGAGATACAGGTTAGCAAGTACCAGGGTTAATCAGTTCTATGAATATGACAAGATCAACACATTCATGAATTTACAGCAGCTATGGTTGCCGAAACAAGATAAAGCCAGTCATATCAGCAGGGAGGAGGGAGAGACTCAGAGACCCTACCCCTAAAAGAGGATCATTGACAGTTGACAGTGACTAGGGGAGGGAAGTCAGTTTTCCTTAAGGTTCTGACCCCTAGTAGGTTAACCATGTTTCAGTGAATGGCCCAACACTGATGAGAATAAGGGTAGAATGAATTGGACTTAGTAGGTTATTCTTTAAAGGGGAAAGGAGGGGAACATGAAGTTGGTGGGTGTTTGGGGAAGGGATGGGTTCAGGGGGCATTAAGGGAAGTAGCAAGTAAAACAATCAAAAGTACATTGTGTACACAGTGAGTATGAAATTCTCAAATATTCATTTTAAAGAGATAGACATACATACATACAGACAGACAGAGCAAGAGTGTGTACTCCCTTAAAAAAGAAAAAAAAAAAAAAGAACAGATGCATGATACCCAAGATTCTACAAGCATAGTCACCTGGAGCAAAGAAATCATAATACCCTACATGAAAAATTAAACTTATTCCTCATCTTTTCTGTGTAATTCAACTGGCTCTTTACAACTATCATTAACTTCGTGTGAGACTTGCCTTACAATTCAGTAGACAATAAATAAATAAATAAATAAATAAATAAATAAATAAATAAATAAATAAATAAATAAATAAATGCAAACACAAACAGTAGTTGAATGTGGTCAGTTTTCCCTCAGGGTACCTACATCTCCCGTCTGTGGAAAGAAGAAGGGCCACTATGGCTGAATCCTCAGGCTGTGAGTGAAAATAGCTGGTACTGACATCTCCAGAATATAAAGTGGGGCCAGGAGCTAGCTTGGCTTAGGGAAATGCAGAAATGTGAACCGCAAGCCCTGAGCAGGTTTAAAGCTGGGACTCCAGGACCCTCTCAAGGGAAGGGGTGACAGACTGACTCCCAATGCTACTTTGCACACATCCTTCCAAATATTTTTGAGCAATAACTGTGTGTTATGAAATAGGCACAGGAAACAGGAGTGTTTAGCCAATGAGATGACGACATATAAACCTCTGAGACTGTGTCACTCCTAAAATGTTCAGCATTGGCTTTGGAGGCCACTGATCCAAAGCTCATCTCAGAGCAAGGAAAGACGGGATGCAGTCAGTAGAATGGATGGCAGGAAGCACAACTGGAAAGCTCATCTGGGTGCTGTAGTCAGTGCATCTGGCTGGCTTCAAGAACCACAAGACAAACAGCAGCAAGGACCTGAAACACTGCTTATTCATAAAGCCCCTTTATTAAAGATGTATAAGGAAAACATGTGCCTGCGCCTGGGAAAGACACTATAACTTAAAATTAATGATTTTCTAAAAGCTGGGCTACAATTCTTGTCCATTCAGGGTTGTCCCATCTGCTTCCTCATCAACAGCATTGTTATTTAATTCCTGAATGTCCCTGCAAGGTCCATGTGTTAGCTGCTTGGTTCCCAGAATATGGCCGCTGAGATTTGAACTGTTAGAGCATGGAGGTGTTGAGAGATGGGGAAGATGGGAAGATGACTCAGCTGTGAGAGCTTTTGAAGAGTAGAGTTTGGATTCCAAGAAACTCATTTAACTGCTGAGTGGGCTTGACATCTCCTCCCAACTCTGCCCTTGATCCTCACTGCATAATTCCATATACAGAGCAAACTAGCTGGCCAGATGGGCCATTTCTGAGTACTGGATTTGATTGAGAGGACCTACCTCAATAACTAAGGTGGTTGAGTTATTGAAGTTGATTACTGACTTCGGCCTCAGGCCAGCCTCCACATGCACATGCAAATATATGTATGTGTGCCCACACACGTGCAAGAATATCATACACATGCATCCACTACACACGCATAAACAATATCAATTAGGGCCTAGTGAGAGGCCTTTAAATTATCTTAACTTGTGCTTGAAGAGAACTGGTCAACCTCGGCCTCTTCCTTTTCCTCTTTTGTATCCTGGTTATGAAGTGAGCAATCTTTTCTCCCACATACCCTGTCATGGCAGAGTCAAAGAATGGGGAAGAGAAGCTTGCCACCAGGAAATTGACTGTACACAGAGCAATCCCAGTAAAGAATCCGGTTGCTAAAGTGTCCTGACCCAGAAAGTGTTGCATGGAGAGGCCAAGGAACCCGACCAGGGCTTCCCTGGGGACGCTCCCTCCATGGTGATATGCTTTTCCTAGTTAAGCATTCACTGTGCCCTGCACAGAGTGCTCTACCCAATCAGAGCTGCAGTTCCCATCTAAAAGGGAATGAGTGAAGGCTCCTGCTGCAATGATTGCGATTATTATCACAAATATAATCAAGCACTAATGAGAAATCAGAGGTGGTAGGATAATGAAGGGCAATTGCATATTATGAAACATTGAGTTAATTTGAAAGTATATGGTACAAAAATATTAATAAAGCCTCCAAGTTATGCACAAAATTCAAAATTATGCAATTTCAAAAAGGTTGCTTGATTCATGGGGAATTGTTTAGTCTCGGTGCTGTTATGCAAAGTGGGTTATAGGCTGTGTTTACACACTCTCGCTTGAGCCGGTAAACAGAGATGCCCCTATCAGAAATACTATTGTCAGATCTGTAAGGAAATTAATCTTAATTATCTCAGTCTTGAATTATGTAAATTCTTCAAAAAATCTACCCCTTGCATAAATAGTTTTCTCTGTAGAAGAGAGCTCGGGAGGCATTTCAGTAACCAACAGTAGTAGTCGTAGATACAGAGGGGAGAGAAAGAGGTAAAGGAGAGAAAAATGAAAGAATAAAGAGAAATAATCAAGAAACATAAGAAGGGAAGGTCGACTATAAGTCAATAATTGCCAAATACCAGTGTTCCTTTTCGGTCTCCGGTAATGATGAAGTTTTGTATATTACTAGTGAAATGAGGAAAACAAAGACATTGACATTCACAAAGTTAGGGCACGGGATGCTTACATGCTTTCAAACATCCTAGATTATCAAAACACGTCCTCCATAATCTGTTGACATTAAAATCCTTTATGGGCTGTGAATGCTGGTAATGGCAAGTGACAGGTAGGATTAGGTTGGGTTTTCTTTTGCATATGGGGGGCAGGGGGCACACATGTGTGCACACTCACAGGCTACACCATGTGTGTGGAGGTCAGACTACCTGCATGAGTCAATTCTCACTTCCATCCTGTGGGTTCTGGATATCACACTCAAGTCATCAATCTTCGTGGTAAGCACATATGGTCACTGAGACACTTCGCTGGCTCAGGATTCAGGTTTTATTAGTGGCCTCAATAAATCAAACTTTGATGATCATAGATAGGTCTATAGTTTGTTTTATAGAAATATCATTGCTTCATAATATGAAGGTACATGGAACCACAGCCCACTAGGAAGAGGCTTAATCAATCAGGATACTAGACCGAACACACAGAGAATAACTCTAGGTGTTGATTTTTTTTAATATTTAAATGCACATCAATAATTAAGAGAAAATGCCTAGAACATTAGTAGTAGCAGTAGTATGTATGTATTTCAGCAATTGAGGAGAGGCAGATAAAACAAAAATCATTACAAATTCAACAAAGAGCAGAAAGAAACAGAAACCAAGAACTATAGCAGCAATAATAGGCCCAAAGGTTTCACTAATCACAACAAAAACACCTGGTTTACAGCCATCACACAGAAGCATACAAACTGGTGACGATGTGCTAAGATAAATAAGAATGCCTGTGCCCTGCTTATAAGAGCCACATTAAAGTGAGACTAAGAAGCGAAAAGTAAAGTGTCTTGGGGCCTTCCAAGTAACTACACTAGTCACTGCTGGTGGGCAAATGCTAGCAACCGCTCCCCACCTACCCTCCTTGAGAGAAATTGTGCTTCCATATTAATTTCAGATCTTAAAATGCACAGTGAGGTGGGGCATTAAAAGAAACACAAGAAATGTTTTATGATGGTAAATCAAAATCCACAAAGCACCTATAGTCACACAAAATAGTTTCAAAACACAGAAAGCTACAAAGTTAGTAGACAGCAGGCACAGATGGGAATCATTCGTTGGCACAGCAGAATTGTTAATGTGAAAGACATTCCTTCAAAAAATGATTGTCATTTTCTATGAAAGTAGAGACTTGGATTTTAGCCTTGGTAAGCTTAACTAACTGCTTACAACAAGGAGCTGTATAAACAGAGATTAGACATTTTTAAACATTCACAAGAGATTTAAAATATGGGTCAGCCTCAAATATCTCAGCTCCAAAAATAGAAATTATCACACAATCCAATGATTCTCGAAATTTATAGCAAAAGATAATGTGCCAGCCCATAAAATAACAACTCAAACTCTCAAGAGGTCTTTCAGTTACTTCTGAGTAAAAGCAAAAATTAAAAGTACAGATTTTTCAAAAGTAATGTTGACGGTGGCATTGTATAGCACAGCCTTTGAGATGTAGCCTCAGTGACATTCAAAGATCTTTAACATGACTATTAGTTTAAGTTACCTACGATCCAATTGAAGTAATTAAAAGTAAATAAACATAAAGGTACTAATATACAAAATAATTAATGGAATGTAAAAATGTGTGAAAGTAAAATAGGATATTAAATAATCTGTCATTATTCTAGTTCTTTTTCTGTTGCTGTGATAAAACATTAACTTAGGGAGCAAAGGGTCTGTTTCAACTTATACTTCCAGGTCATAGGTCATTAGGGCAGTCAGGGCAGTAGCTCAAGGCAGGACTGCTTGTTATTCTGTGCAGTGTTGCCTCCAGCAGGAAACTGGCCTTCACCAGAAACTCACTCACAGGCTGGGAAGGGCAGAGGAACCAAGGACACTGCTTCCTAACTGCCTTTCTTACTAACTTCCTGGTATAAGCCAGGTCCACCTGCCCAGGGATGGAGCCAACCACACCTGTCTGGTTCCTCCTGCATTCATCAAGACAAGTGGGGCACCACTGCTGTGTCCACAGATTGACCTGATAAAGACAGTTACTCAAGTGATACTCTTGCAGGTGATTCTAGTTAACATGAAAACTGACCCTTTAGATTTAAAAAAAAAAAAAAAATCACGATCATTATTTGGACCCGCGGATCCCGGCCCGCAGCAGCTCTCTGCTCCCAGAACCCGTGGGAGAGAGACCTCACCGCCTGGTCAGGTGGGCACTCCTGAGGCTGCAGAGCAGAAGAGACCACCAACACTGCCCACCCCTGCCCACATCCCTGGCCCAAGAGGAAACTGTATAAGGCCTCTGGGCTCCCGTGGGAGAGGGCCCAGGTGAGGCAGGAGCCCTGCCTGAGACACCGCCGGAACCTGAAGGAAACAGACCGGATAAACAGTTCTCTGCACCCAAATCCCGTGGGAGGGAGAGCTAAACCTTCAGAGAGGCAGACACGCCTGCGAAACCGGAAGAGACTGCTCTCTACACACATTGCTGATTCCAGAGGAAAACACCGGAGGCCATCTGGAACCCTGGTGCACGGAGGCTCCCGGAAGAGGCAGCGCAGATCTTCCCGGTTGCTGCCACATCAGAGAGCCCGTGGCAGCACCTCATGAAAGCGAACTTGAGCCTCGGGACCACAGGTAAGACCAACTTTTCTGCTGCAAGTGACCTGCCTGGTGAACTCAAGACACAGGCCCACAGGAACAGCTGAAGACCTGTAGAGGGACAAAACTACACACAAAAAGCAGAACACTCTGTCCCCATAACTGGCTGAAAGAAAACAGTAAAACAGGTCTACAGCACTCCTGACACACAGGCTTATAGGACAGTCTAGCCACTGTCAGAATTAGCAGAACAAAAGTAACACTAGAGATAATCTGATGGCGAGAGGCAAGCAGGAACACAAGCAACAGAAACCAAGACTACATGGCCCAATTCTCCCACCAAAACAAACATAGAATATCCAAACACACCAGAAAAGCAAGATCTAGTTTCAAAATCAGATTTGATCATGATGCTGGAGGACTTCAAGAAAGACGTGAAGAACTCCCTTAGAGAACAAGTAGAAGCCTACAGAAAGGAATCGCAAAAATCCCAGAAAGAATTCCAGGAAAACACAATCAAACAGTTGAAGGAATTAAAAATGGAAATAGAAGCAATCAAGAAAGAACACATGGAAATAACCCTGGATATAGAAAACCAAAAGAAGAGACAAGGAGCTGTAGATACAAGCTTCACCAACAGAATACAAGAGATGGAAGAGAGAATCTCAGGAGCAGAAGATTCCATAGAAATCATTGACTCAACTGTCAAAGATAATGTAAAGCGAAAAAAGCTACTGGTCCAAAACATACAGGAAATCCAGGACTCAATGAGAAGATCAAACCTAAGGATAATAGGTATAGAAGAGAGTGAAGACTCCCAGCTCAAAGGACCAGTAAATATCTTCAACAAAATCATAGAAGAAAACTTCCTAACCTAAAAAAGAGATACCCATAGGCATACAAGAAGCCTACAGAACTCCAAATAGATTGGACCAGAAAAGAAACACCTCCGTCACATAATAGTCAAAACACCAAACGCACAAAATAAAGAAAGAATATTAAAAGCAGTAAGGGAAAAAAGGTCAAGTAACATATAAAGGCAGACCTATCAGAATCACACCAGACTTCGCCAGAAACTATGAAGGCCAGAAGATCCTGGACTGATGTCATACAGACCCTAAGAGAACACAAATGCCAGCCCAGGCTACTGTATCCTGCAAAACTCTCAATTAACATAGATGGAGAAACCAAGATATTCCATGACAAAACCAAATTTACACAATATCTTTCTACAAATCCAGCACTACAAAGGATAATAAATGGTAAAGCCCAACATAAGGAGGCAAGCTATACCCAAGAAGAGGCAAGAAACTAATCGCCTTGGCAACAAAAACAAAGAGAAGAAAAAGCACACAAACACAACCTCACATCCAAATATGAATATAACAGGAAGCAATAATCACTATTCCTTAATATCTCTCAACATCAATGGCCTCAACTCCCCAATAAAAAAAGACATAGATTAACAAACTGGATATGAACGAGGACCCTGCATTCTGCTGCCTACAGGAAACACACCTCAGAGACAAAGACAGACACTACCTCAGAGTGAAAGGCTGGGAAACAACTTTCCAAGCAAATGGTCAGAAGAAGCAAGCTGGAGTAGCCATTCTAATATCAAATAAAATCAATTTCCAACTAAAAGTCATCAAAAAAGATAAGGAAGGACACTTTATATTCATCAAAGGAAAAATCCACCAAGATGAACTCTCAATCCTAAATATCTATTCCCCAAATACAAGGGCACCTACATACGTAAAAGAAACCTTACTAAAGCTCAAAACACACATTGCACCTCACACAATAATAGTAGGAGATTTCAACACCCCACTCTCATCAATGGACAGATCATGGAAACAGAAATTAAACAGAGACGTAGACAGACTAAGAGAAGTCATAAGCCAAATGGACTTAACGGATATTTATAGAACGTTCTACCCTAAAGCAAAAGGATATACCTTCTTCTCAGCTCCTCATGGTACTTTCTCCAAAATTGACCATATAATTGGTCAAAAAACAGGCCTCAACAGATACAGAAAGATAGAAATAATCCCATGCGTGCTATCGGACCACCACGGCCTAAAGCTGGTCTTCAATAACAATAAGGGAAGAATGCCCACATATACGTGGAAACTGAACAATGCTCTACTCAATGATAACCTGGTCAAGGAAGAAATAAAGAAAGAAATTAAAAACTTTTTAGAATTTAATGAAAATGAAGGTACAACATACCCAAACTTATGGGACACAATGAAAGCTGTGCTAAGAGGAAAACTCATAGCGCTGAGTGCCTGCAGAAAGAAAAACAGGAAAGAGCATATGTCAGCAGCTTGACAGCACACCTAAAAGCTCTAGAACAAAAAAGAAGCAAATACACCCAGGAGGAGTAGAAGGCAGGAAATAATCAAACTCAGAGCTGAAATCAACCAAGTAGAAACAAAAAGGACCATAGAAAGAATCAACAGAACCAAAAGTTGGTTCTTTGAGAAAATCAACAAGATAGATAAACCCCCAGCCAGACTAACGAGAGGACACAGAGAGTGTGTCCAAATTAACAAAATCAGAAATGAAAAGGGAGACATAACTACAGATTCAGAGGAAATTCAAAAATCATCAGATCTTACTATAAAAGCCTATATTCAACAAAACTTGAAAATCTACAGGAAATGGACAATTTCCTAGACAGATACCAGGTACCGAAGTTAAATCAGGAACAGATAAACCAGTTAAACAACCCCCATAACTCCTAAGGAAATAGAAGCAGTCATTAAAGGTCTCCCAACCAAAAAGAGCCCAGGTCCAGACGGGTTTAGTGCAGAATTCTATCAGACCTTCATAGAAGACCTCATACCAATATTATCCAAACTATTCCACAAAATTGAAACAGATGGAGCACTACCAATTCCTTCTATGAAGCCACAATTACTCTTATACCTAAACCACACAAAAGACCCAACAAAAAAAGAGAACTTCAGACCAATTTCCTTATGAACATTGGACGCAAAAAATACTCAACAAAATTCTGGCAAACCGAATCCAAGAGCACATCAAAACAATCATCCACCATGATCAAGTAGGCTTCATCCCAGGCATGCAGGGATGGTTTAATATACGGAAAACCATCAACGTGATCCATTATATAAACAAACTGAAAGAACAAAACCACATGATCATTTCATTAGATGCTGAGAAAGCATTTAACAAAATTCAACACCCCTTCATGATAAAAGTCCTGGAAAGAATAGGAATACAAGGCCCATACCTAAACATAGTAAAAGCCATATACAGCAAACCAGTTGCTAACATTAAACTAAATGGAGAGAAACTTGAAGCAATCCCACTAAAATCAGGGACTAGACAAGGCTGCCCACTCTCTCCCTACTTATTCAATATAGTTCTTGAAGTTCTAGCCAGAGCAATCAGACAACAAAAGGAGATCAAGGGGATACAGATCGGAAAAGAAGAAGTCAAAATATCACTATTTGTAGATGATATGATAGTATATTTAAGTGATCCCAAAAGTTCCACCAGAGAACTACTAAAGCTGATAAACAACTTCAGCAAAGTGGCTGGGTATAAAATTAACTCAAATAAATCAGTAGCCTTCCTCTACACAAAAGAGAAACAAGCCGAGAAAGAAATTAGGGAAACGACACCCTTCATAATAGACCCAAATAATATAAAATACCTCGGTGTGACTTTAACCAAGCAAGTAAAAGATCTGTACAATAAGAACTTCAAGACACTGAAGAAAGAAATTGAAGAAGACCTCAGAAGGTGGAAAGATCTCCCATGCTCATGGATTGGCAGGATTAATATAGTAAAATGGCCATTCTACCAAAAAAGCGATCTACAGATTCAATGCAATCCCCATCAAAATACCAATCCAATTCTTCAAAGAGTTAGACAGAACAATTTGCAAATTCATCTGAATAACAAAAACCCAGGATAGCTAAAACTATCCTCAACAATAAAAGGACTTCAGGGGAATCACTATCCCTGAACTCAAGCAGTATTACAGAGCAATAGTGATAAAAACTGCATGGTATTGGTACAGAGACAGACAGATAGACCAATGGAACAGAATTGAAGACCCAGAAATGAATCCACACACCTATGGTCACTTGATTTTTGACAAAGGAGCCAAATCCATCCAATGGAAAAAAGATAGCATTTTCAGCAAATGGTGCTGGTTCAACTGGAGGTCAACATGTAGAAGAATGCAGATCGATCCATGCTTATCACCCTGTACAAAGCTTAAGTCCAAGTGGATCAAGGACCTCCACATCAAACCAGACACACTCAAACTAATAGAAGAAAAACTAGGGAAGCATCTGGAACACATGGGCACTGGAAAAATTTCCTGAACAAAACACCAATGGCTTATGCTCTAAGATCAAGAATCGACAAATGGGATCTCATAAAACTGCAAAAGCTTCTGTAAGGCAAAAGGACACTGTGGTTAGGACAAAACGGCAACCAACAGATTGGGAAAAGATCTTTACCAATCCTACAACAGATAGAGGCCTTATATCCAAAATATACAAAGAACTCAAAAAGTTAGACCAAGGGGAGACAAATAACCCTATTAAAAATGGGGTTCAGAGCTAAACAAAGAATTCACAGCTGAGGAATGCCGAATGGCTGAGAAACACCTAAAGAAATGTTCAACATCTTTAGTCATCAGGAAATGCAAATCAAAACAACCCTGAGATTTCCCCTCACACCAGTGAGAATGGCTAAGATCAAAAACTCAGGTGACAGCAAATGCTGGCGAGGATGTGGAGAAAGAGAAACACTCCTCCATTGTTGGTGGGATTGCAGACTGGTACAACCATTCTGGAAATCAGTCTGGAGGTTCCTCAGAAAATTGGACATTAAACTGCCTGAGGATCCAGCTATCCCTCTCTTGGGCATATACCCAAAAGATGCCCCAACATATAAAAAAGACACGTGCTCCACTATGTTCATCGCAGCCTTATTTATAATAGCCAGAAGCTGGAAAGAACCCAGATGCCCTTCAACAGAGGAATGGATACAGAAAATGTGGTATATCTACACAATGGAATATTACTCAGCTATCAAAAACAACGACTTTATGAAATTTGTAGGCAAATGGTTGGAACTGGAAAATATCATCCTGAGTGAGCTAACCTAATCACAGAAAGACATACATGGTATGCACTCATTGATAAGTGGCTATTAGCCCAAATGCCTGAATTACCCTAGATGCCTAGAACAAATGAAACTCAAGACGGATGATCAAAATGTGAATGCTTCACTCCTTCTTTAAAAGGGGAACAAGAATACCCTTGGCAGGAAGAGAGGCAAAGATTAAAACAGAGACTGAAGGAACATCCATTCAGAGCCTGCCCCACATGTGGCCCATATATATACAGCCACCCAATTAGACAAGATGGATGAAGCAAAGAAGTGCAGAAGTGTAGATCGCTCCCTGAGAGACACAGCCAGAATACAGCAAATACAGAGGCGAATGCCAGCAAAAACCTCTGAACTGAGAATAGGACCCCGCTGAAGGAATCAGAGAAAGAACTGGAAGAGCTTGAAGGGGCTCGAGACCCTATATGTACAACAATGCCAAGCCACCAGAGCTTCCAGGGACTAAGCCACTACCTAAAGACTATACATGGACTGACCCTGGACTCTGACCTCATAGGTAGCAATGAATATCCTAGTAAGAGCACCAGTGGAAGGGGAAGCCCTGGGTCCTGCTAATACTGAACCCCAGTGAACTAGACTGTCGGGGAGGGCGGCAATGGGGGAGGGTCGGAGGGGAACACCCATAAGGAAGGGAGGGGGGGGGGATGTTTGCCCGAAACCGGAAAGGGAATAACACTAAATGTATATAAGAAATATTCAAGTTAATAAAAAAAAAAAAAAATACTCAAGTTAATAAAAAAAAAACAATCATTATTTGTAGTTAATCTTATAATTTGATTAAAAGATAATGCATAACCTGAAAAAAAAATCACAGCAATATAAAATTGATTATACTTGAGCAAGTTGTTTTGTGCAATTAAAATGATTTGTACAACAAAACCAATACTGGTCTTTTAGGAGAAAGACTATGGGCCTAACTGGAAATGATACACACAGACTAAAATAATGATAATTGCATCTAGAGCAATTATCTAGATAATACTACCTGGGTTTGGATTTTTAAGTAAGTTAATAATTAAAAAAGAAATTGAAAAGGTATTCAAAGATGTAAGATTAAAAACTTGTATTAGGCCTGTTTCTTATGATTATTTTCTTAGAAAAAAAATGTGAAAGCTATTTCAAAGCATGGAAAAACATTGAGTGTTTATTTCATTCTATTCAGCTATCATAGGTTCCTCTCTACTAAAATAGATTGTAAAAATGCACACACTATAAACACATACACACACTAAACACACATACACAAACCATTAAAACTGTGAGCCAAAACAAACCTTTCATCATTTAAAATTGCCCCTGGTATTTTGTTACAGCAACAGAAAGTTAACTGATTCTTCCACAATTTGCTTCTTCCCTTACCAGTTTGACTCGGAGATCTCATATGCCAATGTGTGCATGAACCTAATTTTTTTAAGAAATGAGCAAATGCCTATTACATAAATGTGAAAATCTGACTGTTCTCCTAAATTTCCTTCTGATGAATATGGAAGTGTTTAAGTTTCAAATCCGGGACAAGCAGCTGGGGTGCCCTGAGGTACCTATTTAACATATCAAAAAGGACCTGACCTCCAGATTCTCCGGGCATCCTTCAGTCTCTACCTGTTATAGGGTGTGCCTGGCACACCCCATCCTCCACTCTGAACTCTCCAGGGGCTAGGCTCTACTTCCCTCAGAGGCTCTTATCTATATAATCCAAGCACTTTAGTACCAGCCCTCCTTTTTGGCCTCCTGACTGCTGAACTTGGTTCCCCTCCACCTTCCTTCCACTCCCTCTCCAACCTCCCTCCCACTCACCCCCCACTTCTACTCTCCCACACCTTCCCACACATGGTTCAAGGTCATGACCACTCTGGACTCGCCAAGATCTGTCTGCCTCTGGCTATGTTCTTTCACAAATCTATAATAAACTTTCTTCTCCATCATACGTAGGAAAAGTCATGCGTTTCTTTTGCCTTTTTATTTCTTTTTTTCACTCAGGAAATAGTATGGTTGATTGAAAAAAAATCATAACTTTCTATCTTTCCCAATATACAATGTGATAGCCCAGCTTCCTAAATAAGAGACAAACAGAAAAGTACAGTATCTCATTAAAGGGCTAATTATTCCCCCTACCTCTTTAGCATAGGTTGAAGTAAGCCTTCTGGTGGCATTCCCTTGGCCAGGTGATTGAAACCAGCCTGGCTGGAATGTTAAGCCTCCACCAGACCAGAGAGTCTGTGCTTTAGACCAGAAGGAGTTTTGTTTTTGTTTTTTTCCCCCTTAATGGAACTGTATTGCTACTCTAACTCTGAGGACCATTGAGCTACTGCTCACACACTCTCTATTGGAAGGTGAAAGACAAGCACACTCATTCTTGACTGTGGTGTCTGCTCAGTGACCTGGTGCACTTGAATCCTTTTGGATACTAGTTTCCTTATCTACAAATTAAGGATGTACAAACCTTCTAGCTGGTAAGACAATAAACAGAAAAAAATCCGTTGATACCTAGAACACACGTAAGATATAAGTCCGTATATAAGAACCCCTACGTACGTTCGGAAGAGTCCAGCCTCCTATAAGAATGTCAATAGCATCCACCCTTCCTGTACTTCGTTAGCATCTGTTCTTATTTGATTGGAGGCAACAGTCAAGCCACAATCATGAGAAATCAAAAAGGCTTTATGGATTTGAGTTTTTAACAAAACCTATATTTTCACAGCTTTTTTTTTTTCCTTTTAACTTGGCTTAAATTGCCTTTCCTGAAATCAATACACTGCATTTACAGTGATACTTTAGGGGAAAAGGGACAATGACTTTTTTTTTTTTAGGATCAATAACAAATGACTTGATTCTTATCTAGGCAAGAGACATCCAGATTAACTCTTGAGAGCTAAGAGAAGTCATCCTCAGAGCTGAGGCTTGCCCAAGATTTGCTCTGATTTCTCAAGGCTCGGCTTATTGTTACTTTGAGGGTGGGAGGACAAAGAGGAAGAGAAGAGAAGAGAAAACCAGGGAGAGGAAGGTAAAGAAGATGAAGGTCGGGACAACATGCAGAGGTCAGTCAGAGTCAGGTGCACACGCCAGCCTAACCCTTAACTGGGTCTGTGCTCTACTGTCCATCACTTGGTCTCCTTGCATTTCCATTTCCTACTTTGATAAAACATTATGAGAAAACATTCAGCATCATAGGCTGTCAATTTTTTAATTGCATGTATCTTTAGTCAGTGCTAAAGACTGAATGTGTCCTCTAAGAGAACATGTTAGAAATTTAATACTGAGGGCAGCAGTTGCAGTGGTGAGGAGTAGGGTTCTCTGAGATATGAGTAATGGCTCCTTATATAAAGCTAAGTATCTGTGTGTGTGTGTGTGTGTGTGTGTGTGTGTGTGTGTGTGTCCCTAATATACAACAGTGTGAATGTCTTCATCAGTTCTATGAAATTTCCTTACCTTTGACTTCCCAGCCTCCAGGATTTGAGCCAAAATTTCTCTTCATTATAAACTAGCCAGTTTTGTATACTCTGTTATAAGAAAACAAAATGAACAAAAAAACTTGAAGCTGTTGAGCCAAGGTTGAGAGCTACCACAATAGTTTCTAAAATGAATTCTGGGGACTGAAATTTCATAGTTTTTTCCCCCACACCATCTATGTGATATCATAGATGATGTCACATCATCTATGTGACAATGAAAGGGACAGGAACAGACAAGAAAAGAAGTTTCACAAGCACATAGCCATGAAGAGACCTCAGACCCACAGGAAACTTGGGGACTGGAATAACTCCCTCACGGCTGAGGTAAGGTACTAGTTCTTTGTACCTCCAAGTGTCAGTCACTGAATGTAGGCTTTCCCCACAAGGAAGAATAACCATAGGAGGCAGGACTCTCTAAGGAAATTTTTCTACCTATCAGCTCAACACTGGTCAACAGCTGGAGGGTGAGTCCCAGGGTAGGTAAAGCAAACAGTAACCATGATAAAGAAAGTTAGGATATTAGATTGCAAAAGCCAAAGAAGTTCTTCCTTGACTATTTGCAGTGTCTGAAAAATACTTCCCAGGGTATATACAGTATATACTTAACAAATATTAGTTAAATGAATAAAAGATGCTTCATAATGATCATCAACTATTACTAATGAGTCCTTACTGATCTTACAGAATAGAAGATATTCATTCATTTAGTTTATTTTGGTCCCAGCTTCTTTTACCTGTTGAATGGCACTTTCCTCTGAGTTAAAATATTCCATCCTAGAGGGAAGCACATTAAGATTTAGAAAGTTCTAAAGACAGTCTCCTTAAGTAACTGTAAATCCTTAAGTAACTCCTTCGTCTCAAGAAGCCCCTAAAACCAACCCTGTCAAGGTCCCTCTCGCCTAAGGTTATATATGTAGTGAGGACTGGAGGAGAGAGTGTAGCTAGCCAAGGTCAGCTACCTTGAAGAGACTCTCTGACTTGACACCCTGCCATCAGAGAGGTTCAGAGGTGGCAACTCTCTTGAGTTGTCAGGCATGTTGGGGCATGTTTTAAGAGATATAGTTTCCTTTGAGTCATCTCTGTTCCTGGATGTAACCCCTCATCTACATTTCTTTAAGTAATCCTAATTAAGTCACTGCTTCACCAAGAATCTTTATTTTGGTCTGCTGTCAGTTCCTATCCAGGAAGAGTAGACATTTGAGATTGCTTCTACCTAGAAAAAGTGTCACCCAGCACCTACCATGTACATATTTAATTATAAATGCTCCTGCCTTTCCCAAAACACAAATAACTCCACAATGATGTTTTCTTCTCAGATAACATTAGTCACTCTTCAGCAAAAAGGAACATTGTAAACTGAATCATGTTCTCCCTGAATCTCCTATGCTATAGCCATGACCCCAAGTAGTTCAGAATAGATGATGTTTGGTAACAGGCTCTAAACAGAAACCACTAGGGGAAAAATCACAAAATCTGATTGCTACTCTATAAAAAGAGAACATAAAGAAGAGATGCCAACAGTATAAGGACACAGAGGACTGACCATGAGAGGACACCGCAGGAGGATGGCTATCAACATCGTACATTTACATTTCTTACTTGGATAAACAATTGTGAAAAAATATTCTAGCATCATAGGCTGCCATTAGACTTTTTCCAAATTGCATGTATCTTAGGTCAGTGTAAGCACTGAAGAAAAAAGTCTCAGAAGAAATCAAGCCTATTAATAGCTTAACTTTGACCTTTTAACAGTTATAACTATGACAAGTCAATTTCTGCTGTTTAAGTCAACCAGTTCATGGCAATTTTCATCTCTAAAAACTGAATATTGGGTTTGAGAGTCTTCAAGGCATTGTGAGCAGGGAAAAGTCAAATTTAAATGCTGTCTTTCCAGAGAAGAGGGAGATAATGCCTATGTTAATATATATAGCCTTGGGAATAAACACTTGAGCTAAGAATATAGGCATCTTCTCCATAAATAGCTTTCTAGTGTGGTAATTACTTCTACCACTGTGACCAAGTATTGGACAAGAAGCACCTTAAGTGAGTCCTGGTGTAGAACATAGCTCTTATTTCATAGAAAATAAGACATATTGTGTTCTAAGTGACCAAATTTCAGGAATATGAATTCAGGTTAACCTGAATGAGCAGTTACACTGTATAAGCAGTTACATGAGTTTTTATGGTCACAGACAGAACAAAAGAAATTTATAAATTAAAGCATTCACAAAATACATTGGTAGGAACATTGGGCAGGTGGTGACAGCCAAACAGGGAAGTCTCTGCTATTGGCTGCAGATGTTATCTGATGACAGCTTAGCATTTAGATTGATGATTCTGTTGGGCCAATGCATTCCAGACATTGTACCTGATAACTGAAAGATCATTTGATCAGATGCACAGCTGTAAGGTAGGGGAATATTAAAGTAAAAAGGGAGCACTAAAGATAATTTAGGCTCAAGATTCACCACACAGTCTAATTCTCCACAATTGTAGGAGATCTAATCAGATAATCAGCCTACAAAAGCTTTACCATAGGTGTGGATGTTCAAGAAAGCTCCAGTTAATGGGAGGATTTACTTCAGCTCAAGATTTAAGATGATTCAGTCCATTGTGCTGAGGAAGATATGAAGAAGTTCCTGCAACCTTCATGGGAACATATGGAGCCTTGATCACGCAAGACACAAAGAGAGACTGGGATGGGGAATGGTACTGGTCTGTACTCTTAAAGTTCATCTCCCAGCAACTCACTTCTTCCAGCTTTGCCTCACTCCAGACACTTCTACAACCTCCAAAGACAGCATCACCAGCTAAGGACCAAGTTCAAACACTTGATCCTATGGGTACATTTTCCTTCTGAACCATAGCATCTCTCATCCTGCCTTTCACCGATATTAAGTTAACTATTTCTCCAGTACAGCTCCATAGAAAGCCTAATCCTTCCAAACCCCAGCACATTCAGAATCACTCAATCCCAACTAGCTCTCCCTCAAACTGCAAATTGCATGATGTCTAAAGTCACTCAACTAAGGGCCAGAACTAGGCCAGAATAAACACCTGCACATAGACCAGTTATTTACAAGTCATCTTCCCTGATTGTTCCAGCTCATTCCTGAATGTTCTGTATCTACAATTCACCAGCTATTAAACTTTTTGAAAATCACCTCTACTTTAGACTCTCAGGACACAGATCCCAACAAATAGTAGAAGGTAAATAAATATTGATTGATTGGTGGATTGGGTACTTAAGTCTCATAATAATAAAGGGAAGTTTTGATTTTTCACATGCAACTAAGCAAATCTTTGACAACTACTTCTATCTAAAAGGCTATGTCCTAGTGCTGGGTAAGCAACATGAGTCACAATCATCCCAGGACCTTAGTCAACCAGTAGTAAGTGTCTGAAAGGAATGAATAGTCAATGTAAAGTTTCTGGAACCCTGAGGAAAAGGGGTTACCATCTGAAGGGCAAATTTCATGTCCAAATTCACATGCCCATGCTGCTAAGACAGTGGTATGGATGACGCACAAGACCTAAGCACAAGAGGGTGGGTGACATCAAGGAGACTAGAATTTGTTTTTCTTGTATCTGACTTTTCAGAGCACTTTGCCTTTCAAATACCAGGGACCAATCAACCCCAGGATGCTGGAAGTTCTGTAACATTCTGGATCACTTACAGAGTTAAAACGTTTGTACTTCATAGATGCAATACTCTACAAATAGTAGGAGCAATTTGAGCAAAATGTCAAGTTGATACCGAAAGGAAGCACAGAGAACAAATCCAGTTGCCTTGGTGATGATTCCCCCTTCCCAGACTTCAATACTATAATATTTTTTTAAAGCCACAGGAAAATAAAAGAACTTGGGAATAAAGCAATACTGTGGTAAATTATGGAAAGGTCTTAGGAAAAGTTGGGAAGGGGATGTTCAAAGCCACAAGATGGAATCATGAAAAGGTAAGCCTTGGCTGGCAGGTGATAGTGATTGTAGAGATTCTGAGAACATCTTTAGTTCCACTGTGCACTGACCAGGAGAAGGAAAATATGTACAAAGACAGAGTCCCCTTGAGGGTTCAAATATTTGCTTGAGCTTTATTTTTTGTATGGGTGAAATTTCTACCTCTCCCTAAGAAAGAAAATCGAAGAGTTCTCCAACATAGAAAATGTATTTCAGACTTCACTAGGACCAACAGGCTCTCACTAGCTAACATTCAGTTTTAGTAATTGTCTCCTCACTAATAAAACGATCCTTATCTTTAAGACTCTGTGCTTTTTAAGCTTACTGTTTTCATATGTAACTTTTCATATTTTTAATATGCAATATTAAAAAAACCTAAAGCCAGAGCAAACTTTAGGTTATATGTTTCTCCCAAACATTTTCCTAACCAAATCTTCACTCACTCTAGAATGCCTTTTTCCTAGTGTCTTAAGTCATTGTTTCTTTTATAAAGCCAAAGACAACACACTGTCACATGTCAAGAAACAATAATGGAGTTCATGGGAAATAACTCATAAAAATTGTATGAACCACAAGTGTTGCGTTTTCCCCCCTCGAGTATGCTGTATTCCTCCAGAATCCTCTTTGTTTCTATCAGGGACCCAGGCGTCTCCAGCTTCCAACTCCTCCAAGCTTCTACTAACTGATCCAGCAGATGGAAAATTACCAACAACATTTGGAGAAATCGATTGTCTGCTGCTTGTTTTTAACTTCCTTGGTCATGAATTCTTACGTGGTCTTTGGAATTAAAAACATCACCAACCCCTCTCTTTCTGAAAGCAAGGAAGATTTATAAAATGTCACTTTTGGGCCATGCATGGAATTATTCCATGAAGGAACACTCGGTACAAATATGTCATTTGTAGAAGTTTGCTGTCATTTCTAGAAGGTTGCAAAGTTCCAGTTGACAAAAGCCTTTGTAGTGAGGTTGGGTTCTAACCCATTGGTATTCCAGGCAGGAGTGAAGGCTGCACTAATCCTTGAGCAGCTGACACCTAGAAGGAGCTTAGGGAAGGGAGTCTACTGTTTTGTTTTAGCATTAAGCTTGAAGAATGTATTTTATCTGACATGGCTTTATGATTCTCACTGATCTGAGTATATCAAAACCTCTGTTTTGGAGGGAGAAAAAAGTTACCTGTATTGTTAAGCATGGGACAGGATGAAGGACACAAACTTTGAAATCAAACAGCTTTATGTTCATGGCTCAGGGACTATCACTCGCTTTACAACCAGCCCTAAGACGCTTAACCTCTCTGAGCCGCACATGCACACTGCCATGTCAGTGTAATAATAATTTATTTATGGTTTTTTCATAAGAGTTATATGAGCTTATACTTCCATCATGCCTGGAAAGACACATTTTTTTGATAGATGCTAGAAATGATGCTTCTAATGAGGGTGGTGGCAGTGGCGGTAGTAGGATACTGGTGATAACTGGATGAAAATAAGTTCAGTGGGGCTGATGGGAAAGGATGGAGGCCAGATTTCTATATCTATTCATCACTGCTTTCTACTTACGAAAGCTGAAAACTCACCAGCTATTACTCATCTGTACAGTTCCACTTTGTAGACTTTCCTCAATTCAGAATCTGAAAAACATGCCTGAGAACCAAGCAGCAACCAGTTCTGGAGGAGAGAGAGACAGGGGTCTTTACCAGCAATGCATCCCCAGGATGACGCATTTGTGAACCTAAAGCACCTCCCAGGGTCACCACACAGGCCTGTTGACCAACTGAGACTCCTGTTTTGGTTCAGCCCGAATGTTTGCTGGGATCTAAACCAGTCAGCAATTTCTCATCTGGCTAAGACACAGAAATATCCCTCAATATGATACTATTAAAAAGATCATTTGTCCCCTAATATGGTAACAATTGGAAACAAGACTGGAGGTGTTGCTTAAACAGACGATCTGGTGGGGGGCATAGGGATTGAAGAATTTGGGGTATGAAGCATGTGGTAATAAATGTCACCAAGTTGGAAATAGTCTAAGCCGGTTCCCAGAAACCAGGGACCATAGCTCAAGGCAGAGAAGGACAATAATTAAATTGCTGAGAAGCAGACAACGTGCATAAATCTGCTGCGTCAAGCCCAGCTCTTGAATTCGCTTTCCAAATCCTGGCAACATCTTTTCCCATCTGAATCCCCTCTTTCTACCCAAAGATCTCAGGTCAGTTCAGTCTGAGTAAGCATGATTGTCAGATCTTTCTTTGTTTTTCTGTGTGGGTTTTTTTTTTTTTTTTGACTTTTATTCTATGCCACACTCTTCTGTGTCTTCATTTCTGCCTGATACACTACCTTGCCTCAGGAAGGAAAAAAGAAGATGGCTGTTTGACTGGAGGTGGGAAGCTCTCTGCTTCAAAGGGTCATTGTGTGAGAGATTTCTCTCAGTTTCCTCTCAGACAAGATGGATTTGAACCAAGGCTTAGGTGACAAGCCTCTGGAAGCCACTGCTCAAGCACATTTTAGTACTAAGCTAGCCTCTTTATTCAGCCTGCCTGGAGACCTCACTGGAGATCACGTTGCCACAGAGTGTGTCCAGAAAAGTACATTTAAAATTTGTCACCCTGAAAGAAGGAATTGGAAGTGTCAGAAGAAAGCCCAGTTTATGGTGCAAGTGCCAAAGGAAAAGGAAGAATTTTAAAGCCATGTGCTTTCAAAATTCATAGACAAATTAGCCAACATGCCTTTTAGTAGCAAGATTAGCTATACATTTGAGTGAATGTTCAACTTCGTGGATTTGATATCAATCAAAGTACTAGCACAGGAGATCCTGTGTTTGGAGAGGTTTAATGCTCCCAAGCCTTAAATCTTAGCAGTGAAGAAATGAAAATAGCACTGCTCCCCTATTTATGATGTGGTTATGTCCCAGTAACCCCATCATAAGCTGAAAATATAAATCAAAAGACACTTAATACTGCCAAATACCAAAGTGCCTGGCCTGCCTTACACATGACCAGAGAACTCAGATTGTCTTATATAGTTGGACAAAGTCATCTAATATAATTTCATCTTATATGAAGGTGTGGGTTACCATGTAACTTGCTGAATATTGCATCACCAAAACACTGGTGGTTGCCCATTTGTTTCCCTTGGTGATCACCACATGAGGGAAGCTGCCTCACTGGCACCGCCTAATACCGTGAGTGCCATACCTCAGATGAGTAGCCTGAGACAAGTCTCAAACTTCAGATTGGAAGCATGGTTTATACAGAATATGTATTGTTTGTACACCATCACTAAGCCAAGAGCTCAAAAAGCAGGAGAAGTTCGGAATCATCTCTGTTAAGGAAAACCTCTACTTTGAGAAGTTCTTTAGTAGCGCCATTCTTCAGACTTCTGAGTCTAGAACTACAGCAATCCCAGAACTCAGGAAGCTGTGACAGGAGATTTGCCACAAGTTTAAGATTAGCCTAGGCTACATACTTTAAGATACTATCCCAACTGGAGAGATGGCTCAGCGGTTAAGGGCACTGACTGCTCTTCCAGAGGTCCTGAGTTCAATTCCCAGCAACCACATGGTGGCTCACAATCATCTGTAATGAGATCTGATTGACCTCTTCTGGTGTGTCTGAAGATAACTGCAGTATACTCAGATAAATAAAAAATAAATCTAAAAAAAAAAAAGATACTAGCCCAAAAAAAACCCAAGTCAAGAGAGTCCACAACCAAGAGAGGAAGGACAACGAGGGAGCCTGGGAGGGAAAGGAGCCTGGGAGGTGGACTTTCCTCTGCACCTTAGCATCTGCCCCTCCTGAGGTAGTCACTGACGTCACACACACACACATGTGATGAGAAGAACATGGACCAGCGTAAGTGAATCAAGTGTGAACTGTGAAACAGATGGAAGGTCTATTTTTTCTGAGGTGGTGTCTATATCACAATTTATTCAAAATTAAGGTTAAAGAGGAGTTAAGGATATAATTCCGTTGGTAGACTGTTTGACTAGCATCTACAAGGCTCTGGATTCAACCTAAGTACCACATAAATCACAGATGATGGTGCATACCTATAATACCAGCACTTGGAAGGTAGAAGCAGGAGGATCAGACATTCAAGGTCTTCCTCGGCTACATGGGAAGCTCAAGGCCAACCTGGGCTACATAGGATCTGATCTCCAAAAGAATACCAAAAATAAACAGAAATCCAGAGTATCACCTCATAGACTTACCTCTGTTAGACGTTCCATGCTTTAGTTGTCTGTGATATTTTTCTAAAATAGCAGTTATCAACCTTTGTACTGCTGTGACCTTTTAATACAGTTCCTTATGTTATGTTGACTCCCAATCATAAAATTATTTTTGTTGCTACTTCATAACTGTAAGTTTGCTACTCTTATGAGTCATAATGTAAATGTCTGTATTTTCCTGTGGCCTTAGGCAACACCTGTGTAAAGGTCGTTTGACCCCCCCAAACGGGGAGGTCATGACCCACAGGTTGAGAGCCACTGGCCTACAGGATATCTTTGCAGAGACCAGCCTCACAGTTTAAGAGATAGAAAAGATGGGCAGCTGTGTTCTCCATTCCTCCCATCTCTATGGCAGGGATTGAGTTTCTACTGCATCTGCCCAATGTGGACAACACAGGAGGTATCAACCTACTGCCTTTGCTTCCCTCACTGCCTGGTCCAGGAGAGAGTGTGACAGTTCATCCGATTGGAAAGTTTGATAAGGGAGGGGTCAGCACATCCAGCTGTGCCTCTGTACAGGGGTTACACTTTCTGCTCATCCACCAGGTTGAGCTTCAGGAATTCACCCTCATTCTGTCTGTAGGAAGCAACAGGTTAAAGAGAAGGTCCTTGATGGCCTGACACTTGCACCTCTTTATCAATTCTAAAAGAAAAAGAACTGGGACCATCATTTTACTTTTTGCTTTCTTGTATTTAACTTGGTAAAATATGCATAAGGCAAAGATACACTATTTTAACCATTTTAAAGTGCAGAATCTGCCAGTGCTAAACATGCTCAGTTCACAATGATGGTACTAAGCACACTCAGTTCACATTGCTGTGCAGCCATCACTACCATCCATCTCAACATCCTTTCATGTTCCAAACTGAAACTCATGGCTCATTACATATACCTTCCCATTCGTCTCTCTCCCCACTCTTTCTGTCAACTGATATTCTAGTTCGTGTCTGAGTTTTGCCTACTCTCAGTACCTCATATGAATAAAACCAGGACTGGTCCGTTTGTAACTGACTTATTCCATTCAGCATATTCTTGATTCTAGATCCTCCCAAGGGCTCCTGTGTGATTTGTGCACATAGAAATGAAAGAGAACCTCCTCTCCTCCTATGTGGATGGTCCATGTATCTAGGCATTTGAGATGTGAGGGAAATGCTGAACCACTCTAGCCATGTGCAAATCTCATGCTAATGGCACAGATTATAAGAATTCCACGGTAATTATTATTACTTAAAATCTTTACCACAAATGTCGCTCTCATAGGTGGCTAAAGCCCTTCATAAATGGCAACCCCATGGTACCATACTTAGAAAGCAACATTTGTTAATTGACATGTTCTATTAAGAAACGAAGGGGAGCTTATGCAACTTAGCCAGGCTTATTACTGTCACTGTAAAAAGTTACCACCAAGTTAAAAATAATTAATATGTATTATCTTCTAGCCCTGAAGATTAGAAGTACAGATGTGTCTCACTGAGCAGAAATCAAGGTATAACCAGGAATGATTGCCTTTCCCATATACTCTGACACATGGTTCCTTCCTTCATCTTCAAAGCCTCACTCTAGTCATTTCTTTTAAACCATATTTCCCTCCTTGACCTCCATCCTCTACTTTGAGGACCCTTAGGAGAAATTGCATAGGACCCACCTGGATAACTCTGAGTCATCTCCTTATTTTGAGTCATTTATAGCTATCCCATGAATTGATATCCTTCTGCTCTGTTACCAAGTATATTCATAGATCCCAAGAATCGTGATATGGACATCATTGGGGGACCATTATTCTAGATGTCATAGGTAGGCACATAAAATAGTAAAGCAGGCCAGACATAAGCCCAGGAGGAGATATTGGTTTTTATGTGAAAATCTCTTGGTTCCTAAATGTTCACAGCTAAATCAAAACTGTCTGCAACAAAAACAAAAGCTCCCCTCTGGAGACCATGCTCAGAGATTGTGATCTCTGTTCTTTGCACAGGAAGCCATTCTTAACCTGTGCTTCACTGCCACAAAGCAATCATGACATCTCTTTGGGCTTTGTGTTTTGATAAATCTAAATGGACAAATATTTTTTATGAAAAAAATTTATTTCCAACAGTTTCTTTAGTGCCTCAGATGGATACTGGGCATCCTGGACATCCCTATGTGCAGTATAGAGATCATTAATGATAAAGTCAGTGGTACTTGGAACTTAGTAAACACAAGACTCCACACTAGGTACTTCCTACCCAGTGGCACAGCAACCCCATGTAATCAAACTGGCATTTCCTTCATTTGTCCATGAGAAAAATCATGGGTCAATGACCCATTTTCCTGGAGTAGCACAGATAGTGAATAGCTGAATCCTGATTTAACCTAGGTCTGAGTTCATAAGCCAGATATTTTATTCTGCCATCATTTTGTCAATAGAATCCTAATGAAAGGAAATAAAATCTCATGGTTTCAAGTATCTAGGACTCCTCCTGGTGGATGAACGTGGAGGCAAAGTTCTTAGAATAGTCTTGTGTCTCGGTTGCTTCTTTTGGATTCCAGAAAATGAATCAAATTTAAACAAGTTGAACAAAGGCAGGGAGACAAATAGACACTCGTCTAGCAATGAAGACACCACCAAGATGCCCAGAGAAGGTATCACTTCAAAGCCAAAAAAATACAAAACTGACTAGGAATCATATGAAGGAAACTGGCCATCCAAAGAAAACCGTGAAAAGGAAATCTACTTTCTGCCAAACTTCCCATGTGATTCAATTTCTAGACAAAAAAATAGCTACCATAACCTTTGTATTTCCTGAGAGCTTCTCTTGTTACCTGACATGGTGAATGGGACCCAGAAATTCTGTTACTAATATTTCTCAGGATGGATCAGCTTGGGGATGGAGCGATCATTCAGAAGTGAAGTGTACTTGCTACTCCTCCAAAGAACCTGGGTTCCAGAGATGAGTTGAGTGTGAGGTCCCCTGATATCCATTGTCTGACTCTGGGCTTACTCTGCCATCCAGAGGAGCCTTGTGGGATCCTGAGGTGTCCGTTCCCATGGAGACCTTCAGGGACCTCAAGAGCAACCAACTTGGAACCCTGCCCTACCAATCCCTTCCCAGTCTGGTTTGCCTGGGACACAACCAGCAAACAGTTCTCCTTGCCTTCTTGAAGAGTTCTGTTGACATCAGGATCATCCAGACGACACCAGAGAAAACCAAATGGCTAAAGGACAACTTAAGAACACATGTCAACAAGATCCAGGGCAATATGCCACCACCAGAGCCCAGCTATTCTGCATCAGCAAACCCTAGATATTCTAACACAGCCAAGGCATAAGAAGATGAGTTAAAAATCCAATTTTATAAAGATGATAGAGACCTTTAAAGATGAAATCAATAAATCCCTTATAAAATACAGGAAAGTACAATCAAACATGTGAAGGAAATGAACAAAACTCCTCAAGAAATGAAAATAGAAATAGAAGGGATAAAGAAAACACAAACTGAGGCAATCCTGGAGATGGAAAGCCTAGGGAAGAGAACAGGAACAACAGAAACAAACATCACCAACAGAATACAAGAACCTGGGTTCCATTCCTAGCATGGTGGTTCATGACCATTGGTAAACAACTTTAGTTAAAGGCCTCCTAGGAGCACCAGGGATATGTATGCTATACATACATACACTTGGGCAGAATTTAAAAAATAAAAAAATCTTTAGGATGGCTCTGCTCTGCCATTCTCAGTTTCCTCCATCAGACTATTATCTCTCTTCACTTCACTCCTTATGTATGAGTAACTAGTCTTAGGCTTCTGGTTACTGTCTTTTCATAGAACCCTTGATTCCCCACCCTTACCCCACCCAGTGCCCCTGTCTAGTGCAGAAATTACCATTGGGCAGAATATCAGAACTTCCTGCAAAAGAGGAATAGTAACACGACTTTTCAGTAAAGGGTTTTCTCTCCCATATATCATTAAGGTCCTAGAACCTAGCACACTGCTTACAAGTCTGTACTCAGAAGGACAGAGAACTAAGGAATGAAGAAAAACAGAGAGCTACTGTATTAATGCACATACAGTAAACTCAGAAAAACAGGACAAGTATGGAGATACTACTTGGATATATAAACAGAATCTTCTTTAAGTAAAACAGAAGACCAGCATCTCCAGGACTCACTGAAAACAAGATTAGCAACACTTCTGAGGAAGCAGCCCTCTTCCCAGAACTTTGGCCTAACCAACCAGCTCACAGTTGCTGAGTGATGTGTTGCAGAAATCTGACCTTTTGGCAGCTCTGCTGCCCAGCTTCAGCCTAGAGCAGTTCTGGATGTCTCCTAGAGAGCAATACACCAAGATCTGGAGTACCTCATCAATCTTAGAGTTACACAATACAGGGTAGGAGTGAAAACAGGGCAATGCTGTGTAGTTAAACATAAGCAAAGTCATCCATCACCCTCAGCATCCCCTAGCTAATTCAGCCTGGTTTGGTAGTTAGACTCACTGAATTTAAAACTGCAGAATTAAAACACAGGTCGGCTGTCCAGGGATCTCTGGAAGTCAGGTTCAAGGCTTAAAGCCTAAGCCTAGAGTAACTTCTGAAGACAAATGATGTGGGTGGGGAAAAGGAAAGGAGGAGGGAAGAGGGGGGAAGAGGGGAGAATGAATAAGTAACTATGTCTTAAATACCCTAAAGCTAAGTGGAAGAGTGCACTGAGTACTCATAAAAAGGTTTCCTCATCTTCCTATCATATGGAAGAAGCAAACTTCCTCTGAAAAGGCTGGGCTGATTCCATGACTGGCTTCAAATTGGCAGTGTAAAAGACTAGACCCAAATCTCTGTTTCCAAGAACTGGGCAAGTACAGACAAGTACAGTCCTCAGAAGCTGCCCACCACCTGGCCTGAGGCAAGGACAATGGGTCAGCAACAATCTCCAGACTTCCTGAGCTACTTTTTCAGTAAAACTTTCCAGACCTCCCCAGCAAGTTTTCAACCCCCACACCCCAGTAATGGAATGTCTGTAGAGATGGACCCAACAGAGTAACATAGAGGTCACCTAACCTAGAATTCCCTAATGTGCTTTAAATCAGGCCTGCAAGCTCACTCGGGTGTCTCTCTATTTTGGTAATGGGAGATCCCAGCATGCTGAACTTCTGCAGAATAAAACACTTTTTGCAATAATACTAATTTGAGTATCATTCTTCAGCAAATCATGGACCCTTACGCCTTAATATCTTCTTAGTTAGAGAGGGTCATGAGACAAGTTTTCTCTATGTCATGAGTATTCCCTCCTCCTGATGGTTAATCACACAGGAATAAAAGGCAAGGCCTCTGATGAGATGGAAATGTCACAACACTGATGTTTCTTTCTGGAAAGATATCTAGAACTCAAATTGAGAGAAAAAGAAAAAAACTAGTTAACTGAGCCACTGAGATTTGGAGTGGAGGGACTGGTGTTTTGTTAATGCAGCATAAGTTATCTTAACCTGACTAATATAGGAAATTAGAGGCAAACATTGTCAGAGCCAACTTACAACAGCATTCTGAATTTTTTATGAAGCAGAGTTACACACTGCCTGGGGCCTAATCAGAGCTCAATAAATACCTGTTGAATATTGTATGAATGGTTTTCTCAACTACTTATTAGTGATATATCTCATCTCATATATGAAAAATATATTTCCCACTGCTCCCTAGCTTGCATCTTCCTGTGCCCTAATGACTATCTCCAAGAGTCATGATGATTCAGGGACATCTATGTAAAGTGCCTCGTTCATATCAGTACATAGTGAGGACTCAGTAAGTTTTAGCTGTTGATAGCATTGTTATTGTTTGTTGTTGTTATTGTCAATGTTTCTTTAGTCTTTCAAATGCCCTGTGAACTGTGCTTTTAAATTGATCTATTTCTCTTTTCTGACTCACTACTCCTTTCTCCTTTAATTTCAAACTTCGCTTCCTTTAGCAGCCCACTCAGGTCTTACATTAACCAAAATCTAACATCTCCATCTAGTTTGATGGGTCCAATATTATTAGCTAGTATGCTAAGACTCAAGAATACCCAAGGCAATGGGCTGGGGGATTGTTTAATGTTTACATTAAAATGAGCAACAGTTCTGTCAATATTTATTTAGTCCATCATCTGGGAAATAGTTATTTTTCTTTTAGTGAAGAGTTCTTATCCCCAAATTCCAACCCTTTGGACCAGTAGATCCTTGGACGTAGAGGCTGATGTTGGAGCTTAATGTTCAAACCTGATTAAAGGGCTACGGAGGTGGCTTAGCAGTTAAGAGCACTGACTACTCTTTCATTCCTGGCACCATATGCTAACTAACAATTGTCTGTAACTCCAGTTCCAAAGGGATTCCAACACCCTCTTCTGGCCTTCATGGACACTGCATGCCTGTGGTACACAGAAGTACAAGTGGACAAAACACCCACACATAAAATAAAAACAAATAAATCTCCAAAAAAAAAAATCAAAAACAAAATTAAGCTGACAATCTCATCCAGACTACATTAGGCTACAGTGTGAAAATGTGAACCTGGAAGCTACAAATAGTTGCTCCTTCCACTCCTCAGAAGACTAAATGACATGGGAAACCAAAAATGACATTCAGAACAAAGTCAATTCCAAAGGAAGAAACGTTCCTAGCCTCAGTTTTCCTAAGTTGTACCTCCTCTTCTCCATTTTCCCTTCTGACTAAAGAGGCCCTAGTAGATTCTTCATTTGCCATAAAGAATCCCAACTATTCAAAAGGTAAGCTCCTTGAGGGAAGACCCTAGAAACACTCAATCCTTAAAAGACTCCCTTCTCCATCTTTATATGATTTCCAAACTTTCGCTGTTACTATTGACCTCAAGGGACTCATCTTTCTTTCCCTAGAATCCTCAATCTAACGTAGACTCAAGCACCTTTCTTTCCTCCTGTCATGTCTTGTCACTAGTCCATGGTTTCCAATGCCACAACATTCTCAGCAAGCAACAATCTCAATATGCTTTCCACCAGGAGAACCAGTGGCTGTGTGGTGACCAGCCCAGTCTCACTGCTCATAGACAAAGGCTTGAGAAGTCTGTCTTGTGCAAAGGACATGCTAAAGAGAACAGAAGGCTACATGTGTGTGTCCTGAACCTCAGGCAAATCTGCATTGTGTTTCTACTGTCTTTCATCCCCTGGTCTTGAAGATGTCCCAAATTTGACCTCTAGACACACCCTTTGAACAGTACCAGCCAGAATGACCTCCTATTATAATTCTAACTGGGACCTGTTGCATGAATATGGCTAAGTCATTCTTCCTGCACAGTGGAAAGGAAACCCTCAATATACAGATGAATCTGTTGTCACTGACTCCTTTTTCCTCCTTTTTTCTTCAACTGAACCCTAAAGGAACAAAAGGCCCCCTATAGCAAGCATACCATGTTCAGAGATTACTGATTTAATCACTGAGAACACCCAAATTGTTCCAGTAGTGCTGGGCATCATCAGTCCCGTCCTCTGGGGCCTCCATGCGAGGGTATTGGTCTGATCTGTGAAAAGAAGTGTTAAATGGGTTTATGCAGATGGACTGTTTTAAAATTTATTTTACTTAATAAGCTTGGTCATACAGATGGACTTGAATTTTTTAAAAATCCAGTGGCTAAATTCTTTGGAAAGCATCAACCTAGCTAGATCCGTCCAGTTCTAACAGCCTCTGGTTGGATCTACTAATGTCTTTTTATAAAGGAAGTCTACCTTGAGTAATTTTCTTCATGTTTGAAATCCATCAGAGAGGGCAAGCAGTCACAAGTGAGCATCATTATAACCGTGATTAGGAGAGGTTATTTGGAGGAAAAAATCACAAATCACTTCTCAACTTAAAGCATTGCACAGCGAACACTATTTCCTCTCTGGAAATGCTACTTTCCCTGCTCAAGAGAGTTCTAACTTTGAGTGACCTTGACCTCTGGGAGTCAATACAACCAATGGCACAAACTCAGTATACTGACACTCTGTATCATGAGCACAAAATAATCACAGAGGGAAAAACTATCGTAGGCTGCCCATAAATTAAAGATACATTCATCTCAAGAAGAAAACCGAGGGAAAAGTGAGAACATGGTTCTCACTAACTGGTGCTACAAGAGACTTGAGGCCTGCAGCCAACCCACAATAGCAGCCCCCACCCCCACTCATGATGACAATCTTCTAGATCTCTACACTTGGTTTCACTAGGCCTACTGAGCCACACTGTCTCCCTTTGTTAACTCAAACCCTAGGAAAAGTCAAAATCCCAGGGATGCTTGGGATTCTTTTGTAATAAAATTACAAAAGCAAAATTAGGCGAGTAGGTCTGAAAATAAGGTAATTTTTAAAATGTCTTTGGCACATCTTTTAAAGCATGAAGAGATTCAGAATCATCCAGAGTTTAAAATACCATACACTGTGTGCAAAAGTTGACACAAAGTGGAATGAAGACCTAAAATATAAAAGTTAGAACTACAAACTCTCAGAAGAAAACATAAGGGGGAAATGTCACATTGGATTTGGCTAAGTGTTCTTGGCTATGACACCAGAAACATAGGCAACCCAAGGGAAAGTAGGTAAACTGGACTCCATCCAAAGTCAAAACTTTTGTGCATGAACATACACTATCTATAGAACAAACAGATATGCTACACTGAAAGAAAATAATCATAAATCATAAATTTGTAAGAGGTTAATGTCTAGAATATAAACACTGAAAACAGCATGACAATTATAAACTAGACAAAACTTGATGGACACTCCTCCAGAAATATATACACAAATGATGGACACATAAGAGATTCATATCACTAATTATTAGAAATAGCAAGAATAACAAAAATAAGATCCTGCTCCACCCTTGCTAGGATAAGTAGGTCCCAAAATATACTGTTGGCAACAATCTAAAGAAAGGGAAACCCTATTCATTAAGTTAAAATGGTACTTCTGCTCTGTGAATGGCATGGTAGTTACGGGAAATACTTCAGAAGAAATCTCCTTATGATCTCGCAATTCAACTTCTCATTGTATTTTTGAAAGTAGGGATTCTGACATGTACACACCAGTGTTCACAGCAGAATTCCTCAAAATATAAACTAAGGGTGTGGCTCTTGTGGTAGAATATGAGCCTAGCATGTGGGAGACTCCAGAACCACAAAAAATATTGTCCAAATGTGAAAAGGAATGGCATTCTATGTGTGGAGGCAAATGCCTCTAATCCCAGGACTTATAGTCAGAGGAGGTAGGATGACAGCAAGTACAAGGCCAACCTACAGAGACTCTATCAGTGGTGGGGGACACTCTGACTGGCAACATGCAACATCGCTCAACATCATTCATCTTGAAATCATGACGCTAAGTGAAATAAACCAAAAAGAAAGGAAAAAGTGTTGTCTGCAGTGCCTAGAATAATAAAACTCTCAGCAGAAGAAAGGAATGGTAGTTGTCTAGGACAGGGAGAAGAAGGAATGAACTTTTAGGGGGCACTGAGTTTCAACTGGGGATGATGAAAAGGTTGTGGAGATAACGGTAGTGATGGGTGCATGAGACTAACATACTTGATGTCAGTGATGTCATCTAAGATGTTTATAATGATATATTTTATGTTATTTATATTTTACCACAATGAAAAATACAATAATATAGAGAAAGAATACACACAGTGACGGCGATGGCACAGCATGGAGTGTCTGGTACCCATCAAGGAGTTTCTATGAGTTAAGGTAGGTGTTGGATGCAGGGAAACTCTCCACAAGGAGAAGCAACCCTAAGAGAGGAGGCTGTTAGTGTACTGGGTGCTTGATCAAATAAGAAGACATCAACAAGGAAACAACGAGTTAGGTTTCTCACTGGGTATAAACATTAGAGAGAGAAATGAACTCTTGGGTTTTAACTGGAGGCATCAGTGTGAATCATGGTTCCTGCCTGATACATAGGCAGATAATATAACACTGCTGGACACACAGACGGCATATAAGGGGAACTCATGTGTTTATGAGAATAGACACGTAGGTATGACGTGTACTGTTGGTTCTATTTACTAAGAGTGCCTAGGAGAAACAATGCCGTACAATCAGAGCCAACAACTCATTTTTAATCTTTTGTCTCTTTTTGTCCCTATTTTGCTAGAAAAAGAACCATAGTACCTTACAAAAATAGTTGATTCCCATATTGGAACAACAACAACAACAACAAAAATACAAGGTGAGTCTAAGAAATATGTGTTATTCCAAAAAGTAAGGAACTACTCAAACAGTCAAAGACCTGTCAAAGGATGCTGAAGGAACACATGACAATGTGGGAGAATCTGAACATTAAAGTTAAAGTTGTTGCTAAAAACAGACCATACACATGAAATGAAAAAGGGAAATCAGCAGTCTACCCGACAGAAGCAGAGCTGGCTATAGGGAGAGGGATAGAGAAAGAGGAGAAAGAATGAGATCTTTGTACAACTCCAAAGTACCACTCTGTCAGATGCTTATTAATTCCAAAGACTGAGAAATTTTACTACAGAGAAGTCCAATGAACACCACAGTGATCGAGTGGTTGAAGGGAGCAGCATCCTTGGCTACAGGACAGATTGAAACTACATGTCACTTATCAGAATGCACTGGCTATGAAGGAAGGCTGCTCACTGCCTCACTCTCTCCCTCATCATCAGCCCACTTTCTTATACAGCCAGACCGACCTGCCTAGGTATGGCACTGCCCACAGTAGGCTGGGCATTTCTACTTGGTCACCAATCAAGACATTTTCTAACAGACATGGTCACTAGCCAATGTGATCCAAGTAATTGTTCCCTTTCCCAGACAGTGCTAGGTTGTGGCAAGTTGATAATAGAAACTAACCAGAACAATATAGTAGAATCACATGTGACAATTTCCTTTATGAAGTATATCTCAGACATTCTCAAAGTGGCGTGCTTTTTTTTTTATGTTGTTTTTCTGTTCTGGGTTTTTCTTATTTTCTTGCTTTTCTGCCATCTCACAATTTAATAGGCTGCTCTATTTCTCGGACACAGTCATTGGGTGTATTTCTCAACTTTTTAATCCATGTGCCACTTATAATTTCTTTCTCAGCAACATACTCTGTTTTAGCTCATTACCTAGCTCCATTTCTACTTTATTAATTCTGCCTTCAACCACATCTTTTCTAATTGCATTTTATTTACATTTTAAATATTATCCCATTTCCCGGTTTCCCCTCCAGAAACCCCCTATCCCATATCCCCTCCCCCTGCTTCTATGAGGGTGCTCCCTCACCCACCCACCCACCCACTCTCCCTCACCTCCCCCCCATGATATTTTCCTACACTGGGGCATTGAGCCTTGACAAGGCCAAGAGCCTCTCCTCCCATTGATGACCAACTAGCCTATGCGGCTGGAGTCATAGGTCCATCCCTGTGTTCTCTGGGATGCTGGTTTAGTCCCGGGGAGCTCTGAGGTGTCTGGTTGGTTGATATTGTTGTTCTTACTATGGGGTTGCAAACCCCTTCAGCTACTTCAGACCTTCTCATTAGGTCCTCCATTGGGGACCCTGTTCTCAGTTCAATATTGGCTGCGAGCATCTGCCTCTGTATTTGTAAGGCTCTGGCAAAGCCTCTCAGGAGACCTTTATATCAGGCACCTGTCAGCATGCACTTCTTAGCAACCACAATATTGTCTGGGTTTGGTGTCTGTATATAAGATGCATCCTCCGGGTGATGCAGTCTCTGGATGGCCTTTCCTTCAGTCTCTGTTCCATACTTTGTCTCTGTATTTCCTCCTGTGAGTATTTTTGATCCCCCTTCTAAGAAGGTCTAAAGCATCCACACTTTGGTCTTCCTTCTTCTCGAGCTTCATGTGGTCTGTGGATTGTAACTAGGGTATTCCAACTTTTGGGGCGAATAACCGTTTATCAGTGAGTGTATGTCACATGTAGTTTTTTGTGAGTGAGTTACCTCACTCAGGATGATATTTTCAAGTTCTATCCATTTGCATAAGAATTTCATGAGGTCATTGTTTTTAATAGCTGAGTAGTATTCCATTGTGTAAATGTACCACATTTTCTGTATCCATTCCTCTGTTGAAGAGCATCTAGGTTCTTTCCTGCATGTGTCATTTTTTTATGTTGAAGCATCACTTGGGTATATGCCCAGGAGAGGTATAGCTGGGTCCTCAAATATCACTATGTCCAAATTTCTGACTGCTTTCCAGAGTGGTTGCACCTGTTTGCAGAGGAGTGTTCCTCTCTCCAGATACTTGCCAGCATCTGCTGTCACCTTGGTTTTTGATCTTAGCCATTCTGACTGGTGTGAGGTGGAATCTCAGCATTGTTTTGATTTGCATTTCCCTGATTACTAAGGATATTGAACATTTCTTTAGATACTTCTCAGCCATTTGATAATACTCAGCTGAGAATTCTTTGTTTAGCTCTGTAGCCCTTTTTTTTTTTTTCTTTTTTTTTTTTTTTTTTTTTATTAACTTGAGTATTTCTTATGTACATTTCTGAGTGTTATTCCTTTCCCGGTTTCAGGCAAACATCCCTTCCCCCCCTTCCTTATGGGTGTTCCCTCCCCACCCTCCCCCATTGCCGCCCTCCCCCGACAGTCTAGTTCACTGGGGGTTCAGTCTTAGCAGGACCCAGTGTAGCCCATTTTTTAAAAGGGTTATTTGATTCTCTGGAGTCTAACCTCTTGAGTTCTTTGCATATTTTGGATATGAGCCCTCTATCAGATGTAGGATTGGTAAAGATCTTTTCCCAATCTGTTGGTTGCTGTTTTGTCTTATTGACAGTGTCCTTTGCCTTACAGAAGCTTTGCAATTTTATGAGGTCCTATTTGTCGATTCTTTAGCTTAGAGCATAAGTCATTGATGTTCTGTTCAGGAAATTTTCCCGTTTCCATGTGTTCTATTAGTTTCAATGTATCTAATTTTATGTGGAGGTCCAGGATCTACTTGGACTTGATCTTTGTACAAGGTAATAAGAATGGGTCAATTTGCATTCTTCTACATGCTGACTGCCAGTTGAACCAGCACCATTTGATGAAAATGCTGTCTATTTACCACTGCATGGTATTAACTCCTTTGTCAAAGATCAAGTGACCATAAGTATGTGAGTTCATTTCTGGGTCTTCAATTCTATTCCATTGATCTACCTGCCTGTCTCTGTACCAATACCATACAGTTTTTATGACTATTGCTCTGTAATACAGCTGGAGGTTAGGGATGGTGATTCTCCCCAGAAGTATTTTTATTATTAAGGATAGTTTTTGCTATCCTGGGTTTTTTTTTTATTCCAAATGAATTTGCAAATTTCTGTTTCTAACTCTATGAAGAATTGAGTTGGAATGTTGATGGGGATTGCATTGAATCTGTAGATTGCATTTGGCAAGATGTTAATTTTTACTATATTAATCCTGCCAGTCCATGAGCATAGGAGATCTTTCCATCTTCTGAGATCTTCAATTTCTTTCTTTAGAGACTTGAAGTTCTTGTCATACAGATCTTTCACTTGCTTGGTTAGAGTCATCCCAAGGTATTTTTTATTATTTGTGGCTATTGTGAAGGGTGTCCTTTCTCTCATTTCTTTCTCAGCTAGTTTATCCTTTGAGTAGTGGAAGGCTATTGATTTGTTTGAGTTAATTTTATACACAGCCATTTTGCTGAAGGTGTTTATCAGCTGCAGGAATTCTCTGGTGGAATTTGGGGGGTCACTTAAGTATACTATCATATCATCTGCAAATAGTGATATTCTGACTTGTTCTTTTCCAATTTGTATCCCTTTGACCTCTTTTTGTTGTCTAATTGCTCTGGCTAGGACTTCAAGTACTGTATTGAATAAGTAGGGAGAGAGTGAGAGCAGACTTGTCTAGGTCCTGATTTTAGTGAGATTGCTTCAAGATTCTTCCCACTTAGTTTGATGTTGGCTACTGGTTTGCTGAATATAGCTTTTACTATGTTTAGGTATGGGCCTTGAAATACTGACTTTTCAAGACTTTTATCATGAAAAGGTGTTGAATTTTGTCAAATGCTTTCTCAGCATCTAGTGAGATGACCATGTGGTTTTCTTCCTTTGAGTTTGTTTATATAGTGGATCACATTGATGGATTTCCATATACTGAGACATCCCTGCATCCCTGCATCCCTGGGATGAAGCCTACTTGATTAGGATGGATCATCATTTTGATGTGTTCTTAGATTCAGTTTGCAAGATCTTATTGAGTATTTGGGCATCGATATTCATAAGGGAAATTGGTCTGAAGTTCTCTTTCTTTGCTGAGTCTTCGTGTGGTTTAGGTAAAAGTGTAACTGTGGCTTCATAGAATAAATTGGGAAGTGTTCCTTCTGTTTCTATTTTGCGGAATAGTTTGGACAGTATTGGTATTTTTTTTTTAGTTAGGAGACTTTTAATAACTGCTTTTATTTCCTTAGGAGTTATGGGACTGTTTAGATGGTTTATCTGATCCTTACTTAATTTTGGTACTGATACCTATCTAGAAAATTGTCCATTTCAACCAGATTTTCCAGTTTTGATGAGTATAGGCTTTTGTAGTAGGATCTGATTTTTTTTTTATTTCCTCGGTTTCTGTTGTTATGTCTCCCTTTTCATTTCTGATTTCATTAATTTGGATAATGTCTCTGTGTCCTCTGGTTAGTCTGGCTAAGAGTTTATCTATCTTTTTGATTTTCTCAGAGAACCAGCTCCTGGTTTTGTTGATTCTTTGTATAGTTCTTTTTGTTTCTACTTGGTTGATTTCAGCCCTGAGTTTGATTATTTCCTGTCATCTACTCCTCCTGGGTGAATTTGCCTCTTTTTATTCTAGAGCTTTCACTTGTGCTGTCAAGCTGCTAGTGTATGCTCTCTCCAGTTTCTTTTTGGAGGCACTCAGAGCTGTGAGTTTTCCTCTTAGCACAGCTTTCATTGTGTCCTGTAAGTTTGGGTATAGCTGTGCCTTCATTATCATTAAATTCTAAAATGTTTTTAATTTCTTTATTTTTTTTCTTGACCAAGTTATCATTGAGTAGAGAGTTGTTCAGCTTCCATGTGTATCTGGACTTTCTGTGGTTTTTTGTTGTTATTGAAGATTGGCCTTAGTCCGTGGTGATCTGATAGGATGCATGGGATTATTTCTATCATCTTGTATCTCTTGAGGCCTGTTTGTGACCAATTATTTGGTCAGTTTTGGAGAAGTTACCATGAGGTTCTGAAAAGAAGGTATATTCTTTTGTTTTAGGGTGAAATGTTCTATAGGTTTCTGTTAAATGCATTTGGCTCATAACTTCTGTTAGTTTCACTGTGTCTCTGTTTCGTTTCTGTTTCCATGATCTCTATTGATGACAGTAGGATGCTTCAACCACTTCTATGTCACAATTTTGTGAGCTCTTTTGTTTAGTCATTTAGTTAGTACAATGATAAACCCTTTTAATAAAATTTCTTAAATTTTGGGTTGTTTCTTCCTCAAGTCTACCTGGTTTGGTTTGCTTTCTTTTCATAATTTCCCATTCTTGCCTGTTGGTTTCTCTCCATTCTCATTCTGCATATTGAAATGAAATTATTTGAAAGTCTTTTTTAGATTATTTCATCATGGTTATTTAGCTATAAATTTCACTATTTCATTCATCTCTTGACCAGATTTTTTTCCCTAACTTTTGTATAAATCCTATTTTCAGTGTAAGTTGTCTTCTATGCTTCCCAGACCCTAGTTCCTCCCCACATGCACCTGATTCAAGAGATTTATCTAATGCCTACAGGTGCATCCCCAATTCAGAACTCTCTCAGGCCTCTGTGAGGACCCAACACTGAACAATGGTAGCTCAGACATGGGACTTATCACACTCAATGGCTATGAAATTCCCAACCACCCCTGCAGTATACACAGTCTTCTGATGTGGTGTTTTGAATGAAACTAGTTCTCATGAGCTCATAGGGAGTGGCACTATTAGGAGTTGTGGCCTTGTTGGAGTAGATGTGGCCTTGTTAGTGTAGGGATGGCCTAGTTGGAAGAAGTGCAACACTCGGGGGTGGGCTTTGAGGTGTCAGGCATTCCCTGCTGCCTGCTGATCCAGATGTAGAATTCTTGGATCCTTCTCCAGCACCATGTCTGTCTAAATGTTGCCATGCTTCTTACCATGATGAGAATGGACTAAACTTCTCTACTTATGAGCCAGCTCCAAGCAAATGCTTTCCTTTATAAGAGTTGCCATGCTCGTGGTGTCTCTTCACAGCAATAGAACCCCTAACTAAGACATATAGTAAAGTTCTCCATCCATCTTCCTCCTGGCCATGGAAAGGCATCAGGGCCTTTGCTTACATCTCTTTCTGAATGATGAGTTTCACGAAGTATGCCTACTAGGCCTTCCCTTATCTCCCGAAACTGTGCTTTGAAAAATGAAAAAGCCAGAATTGGAGAAGATGGCCCCCACTCTGCCCTAGCCACAACAACAACAAACAACACACACACACACACACACACACACACACACACACACACACACACACTACCACACAGCAGACATAGGCACAAGTGCTATTGTTGACCTGAGCTCTGGGACACAGTCATCTTCCTGTCCTAGTTCCCACCCACCTGAAGCTGGAAACCGTGTAATAGGCCCTGGATTCACAGTTTATATTCTTCATCTGGTCACTGTTCTAGAAAGTAGAAGCTTTTTATAGCCCTTCTTTATACCAAGAAGATGAGACGGAGAAGTACAGTCATTAAAGAAGGCCACACAGCCCAACCCAAGACTCAGCCCAAGCCCAGTGTCATTGAAGAAGGTTACATAGCCCAACCCAGGCCAGTGATTTCTTTTCCTCACTGTTTCCTTCACCCACGTGGCCCCTTCCTTTGAAACTCCACCCTTTCTACAAGCACAACTTTAACTTTCTTGGGAGCTACTGTGATGAGCCCTTCAGGAAATGACTTCTCAAATTTCTGAGTATCAGCCACCGGGAATATGCAACATTTATTAAATTAGCAAATGGCCAACTGAATAAAAGCTACATTAGAGTGGATAGTAATCAGCCTTCAGCTCTTCCTAATGAAGTTTCGTGTCCTTTCTTAAAGAAGCTGTGTCAGGGCGAGAGGTGACTAGACTCCTTTGCATCATTCCCAGGAAGAGCTACTTAATGCAATGAAGTCTCAGACCTGTCAGAGGACTTCTATGATCTGGGCTTCCTGGAAAGAGTTCTTAAAGTTCCATTTGCATTAAAATGACCTCCACTCTAACTCTCAAGGCTACTTGCATAGCTGTAGAGCTGGGAGACAATGATCCATTCCAACAGGAAGAAATCAGAATGAATTTGACTGCTCTTATATCTTCCTCCTATATCCTTTTTGAGGGAAAGGATGGATCTGCTTCATAAATGAAGCTGTTGCCAAGTTTAAGTCTGCATACTGTCATCTCAACCTGGTGTACATTAACTAAGAATTCTGGAAGACACAGCTCAGAGCCTCTGTGTCCCTGCTTTCCCAGCATAAAGTTGAATCCCCTTGAATTGAGTATGAATTGTAGGCTAGGATCATCCCACATGTTTTCTTTTCTTAAGTAAAATTACAATAGCCAAATGACCTCAAACATTTCTCACTTCTCACCCAATTATCTAACTTCACTGCTGGTCTTACTCTTTATATATGAGTCAGAGTATGTTATATTGCAACTCTACTGCTCTCTTTGTGCCATTAGTAAGTTCAAGACTGCTCTATATGTGATCAGAAGTCACCCTATTCCTGAGCTGGCTCTTTAGAGCCAGGCAAAGTGTCCCCAGATATTTTGTTAAAGTCCTTCTTTGGTCAGCCTTCTGCCTTTACTGTTACTTTGTATGGAATGAAGTTCCCAGACATGAAAAAGCATCATTGGTATGAAAAGATCTCCAAGACATATAACCTTTATGGTTGTGAAGAGTTGAAATCTGAAGATTCAGAAGTGATTTATCTTGGTTATCCTTAGCCTTTAATAGACAATTACCAATTCACCTCTGTGTCTAGCTTGACATGTGTGTGACAATTGAGTAAACCCTTTAGGAATATACAAGCAGACCACTAGCTCCTACTACCACAAAGGTTAATAATATCACCAAATAGCACCAGAAGCCTGGAAGCGATGTTCTCACTTTGTACATCTACTTGTTGAACCCACCGACATAGTTTCAAAGTGTCTTGATTCAGTACTTTCTTTGTTCTGGTACTATAAAAACTTCATGAAACTATCACATGTTCAGTCAGGGTGTTTGGGGAAACTTGCATCTATGTTCCTAGGAACTGGATACTCATATTTGGCTGTAGAGTAGTCTATCTCCTATTCTTTATGAGGTGGGATCTGCATTTTGAATAAACAAGCCCAAATCAGAGCTGTGGGATTTCTTCAACCAATTAATTACCCAAGTCCTATTTGCCTTACCAACTCCAACTGAAGGCTGTTCCATGTAGCCTTTCCAGAGTCTCTATTTGCTACATCCCCAACATTTGAACTCCTTTCCTAATGGCATCAAAAAGGCACGGAAGGGAAGCACAGTCTGTGGAATGTCTGCTCTGAGCTCACATGAATATTCCCTTCCACTAGATCCTCTGGTTAAAAATGTATCTTTGAGTAATTGAAGCTTCTCTTCTGGGCAATTATGAATGGGATTTACAAAGGACAGAAGAAAATGAAAATCCACACAGATCTAGAGCTACACCTGCCAGCAAGAGTGTGTTCTCATACTTGAAGCAATTCCACATGAAGTCATCGAAGAATTACGAGTGGAAGGCCTGTCTGTGCCCTTCTTACTTAGTGGGGGCAGGACAAGCAGTCAGGGTTCAAGCACAAGACCATTCCGCACTCTCACAAACATCCTTTCATTCTGACACGCCCCCTCCCAGTATCCATTAGTGCAAAAGGGTCCCACACCCTCTACTTAACCCCCAAAGAATCAGCAAGAGTCTTCTGAACAGCTCTTTTCTGTGGTGTGGGTTACATTATTTAAGATACTCAATTCTGCTAGAGAAAACCCAGAACCGTAAACAAGAAGTAAAACTAAGTACAAATGCAAATAGCTCATGAGACAGGAGCAGAATTCATTAGCTGTGTTACATGTATAATTAAAGTAGCAACTTCTGGAGAACTGTTAACACAGCTCAAATAGATGTGTGTGCTGAACATGCAAAGCAATGGGAAAATCAACAGGTACCAGATATCTACAATTCACAAAATATACATGAGACACCTGAGTCTCCAAATAGTCACAGTCCATTCCCATGAGACATGGGGTATTTATAAGACCTTAAAGCACTTATCCATTGCCAACCCCAGTCTGACTCAAAGAGTCCTCTGCCAAATGAAACCTACAGTCACTCCTCAGGGTAATGGTAAGCTACAGCCATGGACCAGCTGTGACTCCTGCTGTATCTCTCGGATTGTACTGGTCCCAAGTACTGTTCTTGACAGCTTCTTTTCTAACCTCAACTCTAATCTTTATAAGTTCTACACCATCAGGAAAGGTCTGATGTCACAGAGATGGAAAGCCTAGGAGGCTGTACACAGATGGTGATCAGAGTTTGTGGGCTTTCTCCCATAAATGTGTTCTCTACAGCTCCCTTCCACTTGCATCAACCAGTGTGTTTGTATACTAAATCATGTTGCTTCAAAAACTTTATAACAAGGTCTTTGAGGCTTTCTGTTAAGTGGGCTTTATGTTAGCTGACCTTGGAGTTAGCATTGTCTACAGATAATTTCCTCTGGGGCACCTTTGGATATACATTTCCCCTTACTGGATGCCCTTGACATTCTGATACAGGAAAACAAGCAATATGTTTGGAGTTAGGCCTCCTGGATTTCAAAACTGCCTCTATATCTGCCCTCTTAAAACTTTCATCCTCTCTAGATCTGTCAAACTAGAGTAGTAATCCCCCTCTCACAGGGCTGTTAAGATTAAATGATGACATTTGTAAAAACATTTTGCAAAGCCAGTGAAGGCTGAATGGCTTTTTTCTATGACACTCTGATAAAATGTTTCTTGATTTATATTTCAGCATTGGCGAAGATGCTAATCCAGGATAGGCTTATCCTAATAGGGACATTTGTGAGTCCCAGGACATTAGCAGAAGTGGAGAATTTCTGGTCCTCAGAGAGTCCCCTGAGGGGCTGCTCAGATGAGTGGATCAAGGGTGCATGCTAGGTATTCACAAGACACCAATCTGCACAGTTTCCTTGTTGGATATCCTTCCATTTGAGGATAGTTAAGAATAAGGCACAAAGGCTACTTCCCTCCTCATGGGCTAGGGCTTAAATCATCTCTCCAACACCATGATCATCCTCTGAGCCCAGCTCTATTCCAGTCTCTCAAATCCAAGTACTGCTGGCATTAGCCTGTGAACAAAAGAGGTTAACAGCACAGAGCCCTGGGCTAGAAAAGACATGGCATGGAATAAAGATCAGCAGGAGCTTCCTGTCTTGCTCTGTTACTGTGCTCTCTTGGGCAAGTTGTCAGTAACTGTAAAATGGGTTTAATAACAATATTCACTATGCAGAGTCATTCAGGTTAAGCAGATTAAGGGATGCTTGGAATGCTGGCCATGGCTTTAATCCCAGCATGTAGGAGGCAGAGATTGGCAGATCTCTTTGAGTTCAAAACCAACCCAGTCTACTCAACGAATCCCAAGGCAGCCAGAGATACATAGTGAGACCTTGCCTCAAAACAAAAAACCTATAGCAATTAAGAATCCACTCAGAAGAGGCACAATAAGTATGAATGTGTGCTCCTGTCTGAATGTGTGAGTGTGAGCGTGCATGAATATGTTGAGGTCTCAACCTATGGATCTATACATAACCAAGAGTGTGGTATTAGAGGGACTGTTCATAGGGAGAGTTTGAAGTTGATTTGTGACTATCTCGCTATTCAGATGTGTACACAGGCGTGTGTGAAAGAGTCTGTGTGTGTTGTTAGGCAGTGCAGGAAGATGGATACCAACCCAGAGTCAGAGTGTCTGGGTTTAAAGTATGACTTCCATTTCTTAGTCCTTTGGCTAAGATACCAATAGCCTCTCTGTGCCTCAGTTTCCCACTTCTAAACTGAGGTTAATGGTAGTTCCACCCCATGAGATATCTACATATGACTTCATGAGAAGTCACAGTTATCGGGGAAAAAAAAAGAGGAAGAGGAAGAGGAGGAGGAGGAAGAGGAAGAGGAAAAGGAAGAGGAGGAGGAAGAGGGAGAGGAAGAGGAAGAGGAGGAGGAGGAAGAGGAAGAAGAATGCACTCAGCTTATTTCAACCATTTTTATTTATGTGTGCAAGTGTATGTTCTCTCTCTCTCTCTCTCTGTATGTGTGTGTGTGTGTGTGTGTGTGTGTGTGTGTGTGTGTGTGTGTGTGTGTGTGTGTGTGTGTGTGTGTGGGGTCAGAAGATGGGTGTCATCATTTTTGAGATGTCATTCACCTAGTTTCTTGAGATAGGCCTTCTCTCTAGAACCTGAAACACACCAATTAGGCTAGTCTGGCTGGCTGGTGAGCCTTGGAGATCTGCCTGTCTCTACCTCCCCAGCGCTAATTCTCAAATGTAGATTTTATACATGAGCTCTGTAAGTCAAACTTTGGTCCTTGTGCTTGTGCAGCAAGCCCCTTATAGGCACCATCTCTACAGCCCTACTATTAGCCTTTCTACAGTGAAAAGACAGGTGACAAGAGCAGTGTATTCCTTATGTCACATGAGATACGCAATAAAATGTGCACACCTTCACAGTCTGAGGAGCACCCCTCTCCCCAAGAGACCATCTTCCAGCCATCATCCCCACAAACCCACTGTTCCAATTCATATTCTGGTTTCTACCACATCTCGTTCTAAACTCAGCATATCATTTTTAGAACAGTTACACCGTGTGACACAGGCTAGATCACAGGGTGTTTCCACTGGATAGACTCAGAAGCAGAGTAGGAGAATGACGTCGTCAGAGTAGTTCTCAGTGGGGTCAAGGGTATCTACTTCCTCTCCCCAGTCCTCAGCTAGCTGAGTCAGGCAGAGCCAGAGCAGGCATGGAAGCCACAGCAGGGTCGGGAGAGGCCTGCTCTAAGCAGGTATGATCAATAATTGATTTGATGACTAGGATTTTGAGCAATGCAGACTTAGCATGTGGACCCAAATCCCAGCACCCTTCATCACGCCAGGCAGCCTCAGGCAACTGACCCAGGGCAGACTAATAATTTTAACACATTTCACGTGCGCAGTTTGATTCACCTCCCAAATAAATTAATTATGGAGACTTTAAAGGATTTTCAGAGGGAATCTCATTACTAACTTCGAATTCTGCAGTACCAATCAATATTTCTTTCATTTTTACATAGCAGCTAGGAGAGAAAAGGAGGTTTAACAACCAAAAAAAAAAAATCTTTCTATTTCTTGTTTCATCAACTGCAGCCTTGGCTTTTTAACCAATACGCAAGCACATTCAAACTCTCACTCCTCCTTGAACATTACTAACCTCTTTGTGAATCACCTTTTTAAAACTTGCTTTTCCCTCAACCTTGAATGCCCATCAGTCCTGCCTGCATGAGAAACTCTCAGTTAGTCTATAACATCCAACCATATTCATAATGGGTGGAGGTCAGCTGGGGTGATACGATGACCAAGAAGATGTCAGGCGTTCTTTAATTGAAGACATGCTCTGGAACTTCCTATCCAAGGTACTGTATGGAAATAGTTTGTGCCTCAGAATTTCTCTCTGTGAGATGTTACCAGTAGGTCCAGGTAACCATGAGAGGCATATGGTATAGTGAGGAAGGAATAGATGGAGAGACAGAACAAAGTCACATGCTTGTCCATCCATGTTGCATTGTGTGTTTCCTTTCTCCACATCTGTAGAGTCTCTGCTATGTGAGACATTTTGCATCCATGGAGGCTGCCATGATGACTTCTACAACCTAACCCCTCCACATGCCCACCTCTGTCTCTTGCTCCATCAACACATGTCTCACTTTGTTTCATGTTCGGTAACTTAGCCTCTCCCCATTCAGCCACATTAAATGCTGAACTCATAAACAGTGAGGACCAGTCTTGTCGGTCTGTTGCCATTTAAGAAGGGAACACAAGGTTGCCTTCAGGAGGTAGCAGAATAAGGTAGATGGCATATGCAGAGGTTCACAGGATGTGTGGTGCACAATAGGTGGTTAATTCGTTAGAGTAGAGATCTTTCCTTTTTATTTGGACAAAAATAGGGGGAAATGTTACAGGATATTTGATCACACTGTGACCCCTGAAATTGTGTTATTTGCTGGAAAAACCTGTTTCTGATTGCGGTGTGTCTCAGCCCTATCTATCATACGCCTTTAATCCAAGAGCTTTCTGTTTATTGTAAACACGAGTAAATAAAGTCAAGCAACTGGTTGACAGGAAGTGAACTCAGGAAAAAACAGAAAGTAAGAAGATGTCAGGGAGATAGAAGGCTACACAGGAAGTAGAAGGGAGGGACATTCCATTTGAAGGGTTTTTGAAGTGGTGCGGAGAAGGAGAGTGTCCTTTTGGGACATTGACTGAGGAGGAAGATCAGCTAGGTGCTTTCTCTACCTCCCTGTGCTAGGAGCCTTTCACCTCAGCCTCTGGCTCTCAAGTCTTTATTGGCAAAATCAAACATTTGAGATTCTGTTTAAAAACAAAACTCAAATATTGGCTGAGCTGTTGCCATTTAAGAAGGGAACACAAGATTGCTGAGGAAAAAGAACACAGTGCCTTGAGGAGGAAGCAGAATAAGGTAGATGGCAGAGGGGAGCAATTCTTGGAGGAGCAGAGGGGAACTGCAAAGTCCCAGAAGTTGTTGCCACCACACTACCCATGAGGCAGCTCTTTCCTCCTCGATCAAAGCTGTAAATAGAACGGAGCTCTGGGACTCTGGGCCCAGAGTTGACACCACTCAGAAGAAGCCATGGAGTAAACAGTACATGAACTGGTGACTGAGGCCGGAGCCTGCCCTCAGAGGGGCTTGCACATGCTTTGGATGATGGGGCTCTACCATGAGAGACAACACTGCTGGTGGGCTAGAAGAGAAGAGAAGCTATTTAGACCTGTGCTCTGTAACACCTCCCCTTGCAAGTTCAGTAGAACATAGTCTGCTGAGCAGGTGAGACTAAGGGAAGACTGCAAGAATTGTGTGGGGGACTCCAAGGCTGTTGTGTCTATTGTTATATCCGGCAAGGACCAGCACACGGAAACGTGTACCAAGCAGAGATAGAATAATCAGGATATCATCCTGAAGAACCGGGAGAAATGTTAGAAGGCAGCCAAGTTGAGGTGAAGCAATGAGAACCTAGACAAGGCCTGTCAGTGAGAGTAAATCCTGCTGCCTGCGCTGTCCTGTGTCACAGCTGCTAACCACGGGAGGCCACTGCACTCTGAGAATGTGACTAGTGCCACCAAGGAACTGAATTTAATTTTAATTAGTTTGAACACACACGGATCGATCACAATGCACACCCACACTGAGATTAAGACCACATAAATGGAGAGAAGTTCCCCCTATGGAGCTCTCATTGTGAAATAGTTAAATCCCTGAGGTACAGTGAAGCGTAGTTTTTAATACATTTTTATGCATCACCATGCCAATTCATATTTCTGATCAGCACTGATGTAACTCAAATTAAAGTTGGATATCCGAGACAGCTAATAACAGTGATACCGCCAGCCTCCTACACAGGCTCTGCATCTATGCATTCAGCCAACTGCAAGTCATAACTAGTCAAAAGCAGATAGTATATTCTGAACATATACAGACTTTTCGCTCTCCTTTTGCATGGAAAGTGCATGTGATCTATACCCATGTACACTTACGTGTGTGTGTTTATGTGCATGTGTGCATAGCAGTCAGAGATCAGCGTTGAGTGGCATTTAGCCCTCTCTACCTCATCTGGGGGAAACAAGGTTGTTCAGTGCACAGGGAGCTCACTGAGTCAGCAAGACTATGCTGGCCCAGGAGCTTCAGAGATCCTCCTGCCTCTGCTTATCTAACAGTAGGATTACAGGTACTCGTCACCAGCACCTAGTTTTTTCACATGAGTGCTAAGGATCTAGACTTCATGTCCTCATGCTTGTATGACAAGCACTTTGCCTATTAATGAATCTCCTCAACCCCTGAGCAGATAAAGACTTTCTTGCTATTATTCTGCAAATAGTACAGTGTAAAAGTACTCGCATAAATTCATATTATTTTAGGTATCACAGGCTATCTAGAGGTGACTGAAAGGGTAAGGGAAGATCTGCCTACGTTTCATGAATATATTACTCCACATTATATATTATTATAGTCCACGTCGGCATGGTGATCTCAGGAAGTCTCTGAGTCAATACCCCTTGTAGTCATAAGTCAGGACAACTGTGATGACCACTTTCTGTGTGTTCCCACAGTGGAGAATTACAGATTATTGGATCTGGAGCCAAAGTCCTGAATCTGAAAGTCGTTCTCCACTTACACAGACTCTACCTCCTGCCTTGGATAAATACTAGTACCTATGACATGAGACTGATGCAAAGACCAGCTTAGTTAACTCCCTCAGGAAAACCTGGCAACTGCTTAACCCAGATTAATTATTTATTTAATTTCACACCAACTCTCCAAGGCAGGTGTTCTCATTCCCGTGTCACAATGAAGAAATGAATATGGCCAATGGAGATAATTGCTAATCAGTAATCTAGTGCGCTGGAGCCTATAACTAAACCTAGCTTTAGTTTCAGCCAAAGGTCTATATTGAAACAAACTAATACATAAGAAGATTGCTTGCCCTGGATCATGCAGATGAGGGATCCATAAAAAAGGAAGCAGTAGCCATACTGACTGTAAATGTTCCATCTAAGACCTCAGGGAGAATTTTCAGTCAGAGTCCAGGAAGATACAGTGTAGTAGCCCTCCCACCTCCCCTTCATGAGAAGAGCCTGAGAGCCCAGAAAAGGCAAAGACACTACACTTTGCAGAACAGAGTCCCAGAGAGGAGAAAACCACACAATGGCAGAGGCAGAGAATATGCTCTGAAGATCTCCCCAGGCACTCTGCAGATTCGTCAGCATTGATATGTGAGGAAACTACCAGAAGCCATGAAAAAAAAAAAAACCTGCAGGAACGGAACACGTGGGGCAGTGTTAGAGGTCAGTGAGAGCAGAGGTACTTGGTATCCCTATGTCCTACTTCACAGGCAGGCAACAACATCTTCAGGAATGAAGTGTCGCAATAGGAAGGCGGAGCCTTTCTAACAAAACTTCAACTTTGTTTGCAGGAATTATGCATTCTGTGGAGAGGGAACGTTAAATACATGTATAGGAGTAAAGAAATACACAGAGCCCGCAGAGGTGAAACTTGCAATACCTATCCTGTAATAAAAAAAAAAATTACCAGGCGTTCAAAGAAACAGAAATATTCTCCTTGTTTCCTCCCTGTTACTGTGATAAACACGGCCACCAAAAGCAGCTAAAGGAGGAAAGGGACAAATTTTGGGTCAAAGGTTTTGTGGGTGGGTTGAACTGCATATTCTTGAACCCCAACAACCCTTCAGAGGTCCTCCATTCGCTAATGAGAAAAATTAAAGATGGAATATGGAAGGCAAACCAGGTCTTCCTCATCCTTAAATATATATTCCACTCAAAACATAAAAGAACATAATCCAGAACTGACCGGAAGAGACACCTAGCCATTTCCGCATAATGTTTTCACCAGTTCTCCTTTTAAAAAGGATTGACTATAAGTTTCAGAGACTCCCCATATCAACACATGGTTTAAAAGCACGCTTGCCCAGCTGTACTCAGTCCTTGCTCCAGAATGTGGGGCTAGGGCTGGGAGATGGACTTGTGGGTAGTTCTTACATTACAAGCATAAGGACTTAATTTCAAATCCCCAGCACCTACAGCTTAAAAGCAAGCATGGATGCACGTGCTTTTAACCTCTGAATTGAAAAGCAGACAGATGGACCCGCAGTGGGTCAGGCAGCTTACCAAAAGTGAGAGCCTGCAGTTCAGGGAGACCCTGACTCAAGACAGTAAGACAGAGATCAATAACGAAGGACACCCTGCCCTCTTGGTCTGGCTTTCACGGGGACCACACTTGGGTACAGACAGCCACACATTCACAGGCATGCACCACACACACACACACACACACACACACACACACACACACACGCACGCACGCACACGCACACACACACACACCCCATTTGAAAGTCTGTTGGTATAGATAGTCTCAATGAAAATGTTTTATTGACTGGTGGTTGGTTGGACAAGCTTTGAAACAGGATCTCTCACCATGTGACTTTGGCTGACCTAAAACAGCTATGTAGAAGCTGAGATCAGAGTCAATGATCCACCTATCTCTCCCTCTCACATTCTGGGACACCATCATGCCCAGCCAGAGAAAGAAATGTTAATAGTGGTGTGTGTGCCCTTCCTGTGCATCATTGTGAGCATGAACGAGTTGGTTTACAATGCTACACAAGCGTTAGCCAGTCAGTCTTAGGACGGAGTCGTCGCCCTACCAGGATTAGAGTCACCTTCATATGTTTGAATGGCATTATTGATTAAGTCAACAAATGAAAACACAGATGTAGCTTGCACAGGGACCCTCCCTGGGTTAAGGGTGGCACATTCTGTCTATGCCACTAGATCCGCACTCTGACCCCTCTCAGCCAATCAAAAGTGAGATTGTCCACTGTGGGATGGAACCGAACTGGGAGCCATTTTGCCATTCACCCATAGACCGGTTCCAATTTCAAAACACCATGTTTATGGAAGTGCCAACCCGAGTTCACTTAACCCTGAATGGATATTTTAAGCATTATTTTCTATACTGCCTCGAATTTCTTTTAAGTAACATCAGACGAATAACTTTCAATTAATACCAAGCAAGTGGAATGGAACTCCTTGAGATCAATACTCATTTTTCCCTTTGCTTTATAATTAATGGAGTGACTGCTATGCTTTGGCAGCTACAGCTTACTATTGGAAAAAAAAAAAAAAAAAAAAAAAAAAAAACAAAAACAAAAAAAAAAAAAAAAAAAAATGACTTAAACTCCACGAATTTGTTTAGCAACGAATCGAGACCTAGGCTTGTTGTAGCTTTTAGACGTGTTTAAAGAAAACGGTCTGGGCTGCTACCGAGGCATTAAGGGAAGCTTATGCACAGCCGGGTGATGAAGCTGCCAAGACGAGGTACAGAGAAGAAATTACAACCTGGAAATCTGGGCAATGACAGCTCAGCCCTGACCTGCTGCTGCAAAGCAGTGAAAACAGGTTTGTTCTCCTGGGCACCCACTCATCTTCTCTAACCCTCACTCTCGGCTTATGAATTTCCAGTGGGACCACAAAACCAGAGCATCTGAAGAATTAACGTTCTCTTTTTATTTAATTGTGTATATAAAAATTCTGGAATATGTATTTTCTAATGAACAAATTTGCCTTATTAAATTGTTCTAGCGTAGAATCATTTCTTTAATTGCTTTTTTTTTTTACAGTCCAGTCATTGCCCCCTCCCGGTCGACCCTCCCACAATTCCTCATCCCATTCCTCCTCCCCTCTGTCTTCAAGACAATGCCATTCCCACCGCTGCCAGGCCTCCCACTCCCTGGGGCCTCAAATCTCTCAAGGGTTAAGCAAATCTTCTTCCACTGAGGCCAGACCAGCCACACCTCTGCTGTATATGGGTTGTGGAGGCCTCAGACCAGCTCATGTATGCTGCCTGATTAGTGGCTCAGTATCTGAGAGATCTCATTCAAATCCTATTTCAAAAATAGGATTTTTTTTCCCAAAGAAAATGTGCAAAGCCATTTAGCATAATGGATAGTGGAAGGTATTCGCTTTGTACTGATTTCTAGACATTTAAAATAATAAACATGGGTGAGGAGATAGCTCAATGGGCGGAGCATGCATGTAGATCTGAGTTCTATTATCAGCACCCACACAAGTAGCCAACAATTGCTATGCATGCCTCTAACCATACCCCTGGAGGTACAGAAGCAGGAGGATCACAAGTGTTCACCAGTGTGCTAACCTGGCCAACAGGGCAATGCCCCAGTCCAGTGAGAGACAACAAGACACAGAACGATAGAAGAAGCGCTCAACCTCCCCATCTGGGCACCAGGTGCAAGCACACACATACACACACACATACACACACACACTCATGCACCACTACACACACATATACACACACACACACACACACACACGCATGCACCACCACACACACACACACACACACACACACACACGCATGCACCACTACCACACACACATACACACACACACACACACGCATGCACCACACACACACACACACACACACACACACACACACACGCATGCACCACTACCACACACACGCATGCACCACTACACACACACATACACACATACACACTCATGCACCACTACACACACACACACATGCATGCACCACTACACACATACACACATACACACACACATACACACACACACATGCATGTACCACTACACACATACACACATACACACACACATGCATGCACCACTATACACACACACTAATTATAACTATCAAAATAATATGATAATATATCATAATAACAATATAACAACAATAATAATAGCCATACATTGCTAATAATCCTAATCGGCCTGTTTTTTAAATTTTTATTTTATGTATATGGATGTTTTGTCTGCATGTGTGACTAAGCACCATGTGTACATCTGATACACATAGAAGCAAGGTGAGGGTTCAGATCCCCTAGAACTGGAGTTACAAACAAGCTATAAGCCACCATATGGGTGCTGGGAGTGTAGCCCAGGTCCTCTGGAAGAGCCATCTATCCCTTCAATCAATTCTTTAGCTCTCTATTGCTCATGTGAGTCAATTCTCTCCTCCTACTATGTGGGTCCCATGAATGACGCTCAGGTTGTCAAGCAGTAGGTTTATTTACCCTCTAAGCCATCTCACTGGGCCTCCATTTTCATTAATAGTATGTCACAAGTTACCTGGGTACCATTGTAATTTACATGTACAGTAAAGATCAAAGCACAATTTTTCCCTTGTAAGTCTTATCATTTGACTAAAAGACACTGTAATTGTGTTGCACCAAAGTTGAATCCATATTCCTGCTTTTGCACAAATGAGCAGGGAACATAGCTCAGAAGTACAGCACTTACTCCACAAGGGCAAGTTCCTAGGTTTCAATCCTAAGCACCACAGTAAAAATAAGTAAGGCAGGACCTTACTATGTAGCCCTGGCTGCCTGGGAACGTGCTTTATAGACCGTTCAGGCCTGGAACTCAGAGATCTGCCTGCCTCTGCCTCCGAAGCACTGGAATTAAGGGTGTTCATCATCACACCTAGCTCAATAGATGCATTTTTAAGAAAAATATAAAGAATAGATACTTCATGATTGTGAAACATTTCTTGGGGAGGCGTGATCAAATATTCATTATTCATAGATTTAACAACAACAGACAACAGAAATGATTCCACCCAAATAAATATATGTGTATGTAGTATATTATATATAATTATATATGTACACATATGTGTATAGAATATATAATACATAAATATGTGTATATATGTAATATATTACATACATACTATATAACTACATAATGTATGTAATATGTACATATATTTATATATGTATATGTGTATTACTGTGTGTATATGATTGAAATATAAAGATTTAACTATGGAATGATTCTGACCTTAACTGCAGTTGTCTTCAGGAGAAACACTAAATCGTTAGAGAAAGAAATGACCCTATCCCGATGTGATTTTTTTTTCATTATGTGAGAACCTTCCTTTAACTTCGTGTTTTCTGATGTGCCAGGCTCCCGTGGCCCACTTGCTAATTGAGGGCAGCTCTGTGTTCTCAGTCATTGCTCGGGGGTTTGTTTCACCACCTACAGGTCAAACTATAACTATTATTTACCCTTAACTTGATACTACACAATCGAGAACCTTCAGGGGACACATACTTTTCTAATTATGCTTTGTAAACTGTCCTAGTGCAGCAAGCTCTTCATGAGTGAGGTCAAGGATTGTATTGAAAGTGAGTTTGGATGAAACAAGATGATGATGGTAGTGGTGGTGGTGATTACAATAACAGTAAGGAGAATAAGAAGAATCCATTACTGTTTAATAAGTTCATGCTGTCAAATATACTGTCACCATCTGCAAATGTCAGGGCTTCATTTTCTAACAAAATTTCCCACCCACTATGATGATACTGATCAATAATTAGGGCCACTTAAAGAGCACAAATAAGTGTCGTGGAAACGGGTGAGGGAACTTCCAGGCTTCCATCTGTGTTCCTTCATTCATTCAACGAACCTTTACTAATAATTTACCAATCACAAGGCCGTAAGTGAGGCAGCGATGGGCAAGCTACATGTGGCTTTTCTATCATCGTGAGCATTTTGTTTATACAGGAAATAGTCACACAGAATAATAATCACAAAGTACAAAACGATCTATGCCAGTAAGCTCGTGGGAATAATGGTCAACGTCGAGTGGGGCGTGATGTACATTTGGAGGGAAAAGAGGGTTTGTTTGGACTATGGTCAGTAACTATGATTATCATCGTCAGGAACTAACCATATGCATGTGTGTGCATGTGCATGTGTGTGTGTATATTCGTGTGCCTGTCTGTGTGGTAGGGACCTCTTGGACAGGAAGGATGACTTCTGGGTAAATTTAATTGGTGAACACTAGTACTGATAAAGTGATTCAGCATAAATGGTATATAACACTTTCCATAGTCACAAATGAACTAACGTCTTAAGTCCCGTCTCATGGCCCTCTCATCTTCCCTTTGTCACAGCAGTCATCAGTATTCCAGAAACAAGCTGTTCCACATCCTGAGTCCTGGGGTGAAGATGACCCCGTAACGGGCAGGTAATATGAACAAGAAGTAAACCCTAGTGAATTAAGCCCTTAAAATTCCATAGCCAATCATTATCATAGCATAGTGATAGCAGCAGCTCTCAAGTGTGCCCCTCAAACTCTATCGACCCCTGTGCATCCTCAGTAGACCTATGTGCATCCTCACTAGACCCCTGTGCATCCTCACTAGACCCCTGTGCATCCTCAGTAGACCCCTGTGCATCCTCAGTAGACCCGTGTGCATCCTCAGCAGACCCGTGTGCATCCTCAGTAGACCCGTGTGCATCCTCAGTAGACCCGTGTGCATCCTCAATAGACCCCTGTGCATCCTCAGTAGACCCGTGTGCATCCTCAGCAGACCTGTGTGCATCCTCAGTAGACCCGTGTGCATCCTCAGTAGACCCGTGTGCATCCTCAATAGACCCGTGTGCATCCTCAGCAGACCTGTGTGCAACCTCAGTAGACCCGTGTGCATCCTCAGCAGACCCGTGTGCATCCTCAGCAGACCCGTGTGCATCCTCAGTAGACCCGTGTGCATCCTCAGTAGACCTGTATGCATCCTCAGTAGACCCGTGTGCATCCTCAGCACCTTTTGTCTGACCCATGGAGTCAAAACTCCTCTCATGTTGATGCAAAGATGCGTCTGACATTTCCATTACAGCAGAGAATTAACTGTGGATAAAGCTGTTGGCCCTTACATGTGTCAAGACAGCAACCACAGACTGTATTTAGCACCATTGACTTTGTCGTCCTACTCAGTCAGCGTTCTAACAAAAGCATCTTTAGTCTATCAATTGAAGAAACATGAGAAATGACTAGTTTGATGATTCTTAACATAAAGCTCTCTCACCACTTATCACAAAGCACTCTTTTGTCTTGAGGAACTACATGGGGATCATTTGATGACAAGCCAAATTAGCCACTGTTTCCTTTAAAATTTATCTTCTTACTTGAGAAGACAACTGACGAATTGTGATTATTGGAAATTAATTGTTTGGAAAATGTTTTCTTACCAATGATAAACTACATATTCTTAGATTATTTAGAAAAAAACATATGCCTGCCACTCTAAGTTTTGTAACTCCTAACACTTAGATTTTAAAATTATACCAGTGGTAACATGAATGGATGTCGTTTGTTTGTTGTATGAGGAAACAGCAGCATTTCAATATCTGTGCAACTCAATGGACCAGTATTCTCCAGATGACTAATAAATGATATCACAGTCATTCATGGGTCAAAAGAGTCAAAGTACCAAACAGACATGGATTTTAGTTTCGGAGTGCAAGCTGTATCAGTCTACTTTCTATTTAATGAAATACCTTGTACCAGCTAATTTCACTTTTTAATAAACTGCATTTTTATTTATTTTTAAATGTCCCTATTTATGACTGCATGGACAGAAGGCATCGAACAGTAGTGACTGCCATCTGAGCATGGGAACTGAACTCAGGACCTTTGGAGGAGCAGTGGGAGCTCTTAACCACTAGAACAGCTCTCCAACCCACAAGCTAATTTTATAAAGAGAAGAAATTGGTTTCACGTACACCGCTGGGAGATTTCAAGGGCATGGCTCCTACATCTTCTCAATTCTGCTCTGACAAATTCCTCAAGGTGGGTGGCAGAACACACGAAAGATGAAGATAAAATCAAAAACAGGAATCCAGAGAGGCTCCAGGTCATCTTCAGTTTTCATATCAAGCCGTCCTCCCAGGACAGCAGCGTGCCCTAGTGACCAACTCTTCACCTTCCACATCCCCACACTGGAAACCAAGCCTCCAGCACAAGAATCCTTTGTTGACAGTCTATCAGCTATAAAACGTTGCTACTAACCTGGTAGGTACTACCCCTGTGACCTTGTGCTTTATCTGAAACATAATGGGGGTCAGGGAAGGTAGGGGGCCACAATCAAAACAAAACTATAGATAGTTGAGTTTTGATGTAGCATCAAAGAAGAATCCCTCACTTACCTAAAAGGATTATGAATATCCTTCTCGGAATAGCCATTCAGAGCCTGCCCCACCTGGGGATCCAGCCCATATACATACAGCCACCAAACCTAGACACTATTGCTGATGCCAAGAAGTGCAAGCCTGATATAGCTGTCTCCTGAGAGGCTCTGCCAGAGAATGACAAATACAGAAGAACCATTGAACTGAGAACAGGGTTCCCACTGGAGGAGTTAGAGAAAAGACTGTAGGAACTGAAGGAGCTTGCAACCCCATAAGAACAATACCAACCAACCAGAGTTCCCAGAAACTAAGCCACTACCCAAAGACTATACATGGACTGACCCAGGGCTCCAACTGCATGTGTAACAGAGGATAGCTTTGTTGGGCACTAATGGGAGGAGAAGCCCTTGGTCCTGCCAAGACTGGACCCCACCACCACCACCTCAGTGTAGGGGAATGTCAGGGCAGGGAGGTGGGAAGGGGTAAGTAATTGGATAGGGGAACACCCTCATAGAAGAAGGGAGAGAGGGATGGGATAGTGGGTTTATGGATGAGAAACTGGGAAAGGGGACAACATTTGAAATTTAAATAAAAAAATACCCAATTTAAAAAAAAACCTTCTCCATTTATAGCTACAAATCTGTGAGGAGCTTGAGATTTTTTACATAAAATTCCAGCTACAGGACCTATCCCAGCAGAGTAGGAAGAGGATATGAGAACCATGGTGTCTTCTATCACCAGGCATGAAAGAGCTTTGCAAAAAATGAATATCTTTGCTCTTCTCACTAATGCCTAGTGTGTTGAAAATGTGGATTTTTTCAATGTTGCTTAGCATGTAATAGCCCCTTTAAGGAGTTAGCTTTAAAATGTCTTTCAAATGCCTCACTTCTACTTCCCTGTATAATAAATATCAATAAATACAACCTTCCAGAAGCTCTTTGGGGTCTTTAAGGATAGAAATGGACCCCAAGGTAAGTATTTGAGAGTCATTATTGTATTCTGACTGTGTGAGTCGAGTCTAAGGAGACGAAATTTGTATAGGAACTTGAGCAGGGAAAGTCTGACACTAACGCTTATTAACTGCAAGAGAGTAACTATAAAGATGTAAAATGAATACTAAATATTACTCTAAGGATAAGAAAAGTACTCAAGGAAGGACAAATTTGGAAGAAGGGTTCTTCCTCAAAGAAGGATTCGGATACAATTAGAACATGCAGGGTTGAGGCCCTTCAGATAGCAGAAGATCCTTGAAATGCCAGACAAGCCCTGATCCTCCATGTCAAGGTAAATAGAAAATCTTTCTAGAGATCGTGAGCCTGAGGGCTGAGCTGCTCTACCTCTGAGAGCACTGTGGGGTTGAGTGTATAGCAGTCAAGTAACAGCACTACCAGCCGCTCCGTTCTCCTGCAATGTTCCTCCTGCGCCCTCTACTGACGAAGTTGGAATTTGCTGCAAAGGAGAAATGTTTTAGGTTTCCTTTCTGCTTCACGAAGGGAGAATGAGTATGCAGCTGAGAGATAATAAAGAGGAAGAGCGCTCTGGAAAACACACACACACACACACACACACACACACACACACACACACACACACACACACACACCCCTAAGCCTCTTAACACCTACTAATATTTCCAAAACCGTTCCAGGGAATCATCGTTTAAGTAACTGATCTTTGTATGACGCGGAAGGTTGGTTTTCAGTCTCTTTTACATGTATCCATTATTAGGAGATTCCAAAGTCTGCAGGTTAAGAAGCACATCTGGAAAGGCCCACCACATCAGGAAGGCTGCCAGGAGCCCAGTACATGGTGTTTCGGGGGAGTTAATTCTGCAGTATTTCTTGTTACCGTGCAGGAAGCCAGAGGGATCGATGACTCACTAAGGGCAATTCAGCAAAATACATCAGCAAAATGTTGCCTTCGGTGACAATATTATGACTATTTCCCTGTTAGTCCAGATCTCTCATTATGTGGGCTTTGAAAATGCCCAAATTTCATGCATCTCCTGAGCTAGTGCATCCGCGGCATGGAGTGCAAGGTCCTAAAGTTTCAGAAACAAAACCGATTGCCTTTCAGAGCTTGCAGAAAACTCTCAAGGTCTTGGTTGTCCTTCAAGTAATAGCTCAAGTGCTATTCAGTCTCCTATTTACCCAAATCAAGATGGATCCCTGCTTCCTCTGGCCTCTGCATCTTTCATCTTTTTATATCTCTCCGGAAGTTCTCCCCGGAGCTAACTTGTTCTGTCTATGTGGTCCTTTCCCCATAGACACTGAGCACCTCCAGGGCAGAAAGTAAGCGTCATTCATCTTTGTTCCGAGAGCCACGCACGATGGATTGATGTTAACTAACCTCCCACATGTATTTGTTGACCCAAATTTGTTAACATTAAGTGAGAGTGAATCTTGTACTTATTCCCAGCTTACAGGAGGGTGGGCCAAGACACTTAGCTGGGTTTTGCCGTGAGCAGTCTTCTAGGCATCACGAAAATGGTGGTCTTCGGAGCAATCACTTTGAAAAAGGCAGTTCAGAATTTGTGGATCTGGAATGCAGAAATATTACCGCTAATTCAAAACCCTGAAAAGTAAGCAGGCTCCACTTTATACAGCATTTCCGATGTCACTTGTCTAAAAGCGATGCTTCTCTTATCTCCATCCTCGTATCTCTTCTCTCTTATCGTAGTCTTGATCATCCATCATTAAGACAGTACTATTTGGTAGACTCTTAAGATCGTCGGTAGCATGTAGATTGCCAGGCTTACGTTAAACCTTCTCTAAAAGGTTGTAAGGCTTGACCATGTGTGTGTGTGTGTGTGTGTGTGTGTGTGTGTGTGTGTGTGTGTGTGTGTGTGTGTGTGAAACATAAACATTCATTCAAAAGTTCTCAAGCTTCAATATGAATTGATTTCTCATAATTGACAAGTCCACTGCACATAAGAGCAGCTCTCCTGGGCAACTATGACCCATGTGACTCAGGGATAGAGGTGACACTCACGTGTTGAAGCATGTGGGGATGTCTTTGTACCCTGTGCCTGAGCTCTGAACTGACATTGCATAAGCCATAGCGCTATGACAGAATCAGACACATACATAGACCGCTTGCTTGCTCCAAGGAAGCCGAGAAACACGTTCCTCACTGGGTCGGTGAGCTCTGATGTCCACTTAGAAAGCATCACACAGGCTTTATTATCAGTTAACCACCTACAGCCGTTCTCCCATCAGCCTACTCTCCTTGAAAAGCCGGCCAGGACATGCACCAAACAGAAACAAGCAGGTGGAAGGGGCCGCTTGCTGCTTCCACGAAGAGCAAACCTGGGCAGACGACCTCGTGCAGGCTCCCTGCATGGCTGGAAGTAGAAACTCCTTCCACAGAGCAGAGGTGAAACTCTCCACCTTTCTCACCCGAGACCTTATTTTTTTTAATCTTCATTTCTTTTTTTTTTTAAGATGTATTGATTTTATGTGTGGGCACACCTGGTTATATGTCTGCACTACACACATGCAGGTGTTCATAATGGCCAGATGAGAGCGTGTCATCTGTATCTGGATCCGATGTTAGCGATAACCGGAGTTACAGAAGGTTGCAAGGTGCCTGATGTGGCTATCGAGAATGAAACCCAGGTCTTCTACAAGAACAGTGATTGACCACTGAATTATCTCTCTAGACCTTCATTTCTTTTCTCTTTTACTTTTTCTTTCTTTAATTAAGTTACAAACTAGCCTATTTTCTTATGGCATTTTCATAAGAATTTAGTTTTGGTTGACTCTCCTCCTACCCACTCTGCCCCCCCATTTCTTTTTTTTTTTTAAGTGTGCATAATATTCTTTTTTTCTTTTTTTATTGGATTTTTTTTAACATTTCAAATGTTATCCCCTTTCCTGGTTTCCTGTCCATAAACACCCTATCCCATCTCCCCTCCTCCTGCATCCATGAGGGTGTTCCCCCACCCTCCCCTCCCCACCTCCCTGCCCTGATATTCCCCTACACTGGGAGATCCAGCCTTGGCAGGACCAAGGGCTTCTCCTCCCATTGGTGCCCAACAAGGCCATCCTCTGCTACACATGCAGCTGGAGCTGTGGGTCTGTCCATGTGTACTCTTTGGACAGTGGTTTATTCTGAGGGAGCTCTGGTTGATTGGTATTGTTGTTATTATGGGGTTGCAAACTCCTTCAGCTCCTTCAATCCTTTCTCTAACTCCTCCATTGGGGACCCCATTTCTATACTCCTGTCCCTGCTTAACCTCTTCCCTTCCCAGGATTTCCTTCTACACTGAACTGCATGTGCCCTAGTATATCAACTCCCTTAAAGGCTCTCTTTTCTCCTCTCATGGATTCCTTTCTTGTTGCCTGGCCTCTCGCTCACTTGCTCAAAGATATGAAGATAGACAAGTGAGAAGCCATCCACACATGAGAGAGAACATACACTGTCCTTATCGATGTGAGTGCCGGCTTGTTGAACACACGGGTTCCAATGTGGTTGAAACTATTTAGGCAAATAAGTCCAAGACATCTGGCCTGGAAGGATGTCTTAGCCAGAAAACAAAGCAAAAGTTAACTCTGAAAGGTTTCAGCATTCTCCCAACTTAAAAAAAAAAAAAAAATGTCAGAACACAGTCCAGAAATGGAGTCATGTGCGAAGAGTCTTGAGTGCTGGTGAGAACATTCTAGGAAAACAAGAGTCTTGTGACCTCCGGTTCTTCAAATCACGGAATTTTTCTTGGACTGTGTTTTCATGCTCCTCCCAGGTGTATCGGAAGTTAACTCATTATGGCTTGCTGTTGTTAATCAATTAAAGTTTTAACTATCCTTTCTATGCCTCTATGTCGGAACAGCTCCCTGCCGCCTATGACTTGCCCTTGTGACTGTATACAGCTCGAACTAATGGGCACTATACTCTTGTGGTTTCTCTTAAATCTCAGGGTATAAATGTCTAACGCTCTAAGTCTGCTAGAGCATGAGACTTTGGTCTGCCTCATTTACTGGCTCGATTCTCCCAGATTTTGCCACCTCTAGAGCAATGGCAAAAAATAACTAGTTTTATTTTTTTAATCTGGTTATTAATATAACTCAGCACCTGCAACAATTCTCTTAACAATTCCTTAAATCCTTTAAAGGAACGTGAACGCAAAAAAAAAAAAAAAAAAAATAGTGACCCAGGTACTGTAGATGACTACAGAGCTCTAAATTTCACACTAAATCCTCTTTACAAAAACAAATGGCTTCGTTCTTTTTGTTTGTTTGCTTGCTTTTGTGGCCCTTTGAGGTTATTGTTACTCCCATTTCTCAGTCAAATAAACTGAGGCTCAAAGAGCTAAGTCAAATGAGGTTGCCAAGTGGGTATCTTAGCCTAGCCTTCTGTTCTGCTCACAAGAAACCTCACACAGGAACCTCACATCAAGTAGAACTTAAAGGCATTGGCTGACAACCAGGACTAGACACTGCGTTGTATGATAAGTGTAATCAAGAGAGCCGTCATCAGAGTAACCACAGTGCTGTTCGAAAAACAAGCTACTCAGATCCTTTGTGCACTCGTCCTTACGCCATCTTCTTTTCCTAATAAGGTAAGTCACTGAGCAAAATGTGCTCTTGGAGCCTGGTCAGAACTGCACTCCCACCCATGACTAAATAAGCACTCAACAAAAAAAAGTAAGCGCATGGATTTTTTTTTTAAATTAGATATTATTTTGTTTGGTAAATTTGCAGAATAATGGTTCTTACCCTCTTATAATAATGAAAATAAAATAAGAATGAAAAATATGAAAAATGCTAATGAACACCAAAAAGCTAATAGAACTGAAGTTAAAAAAAAAAAAACAAGATAATTATATTCATATGGCTGAAGTGGCAGATCTTTAGCTTCAGATGAATATTTATGGAGTATGTGATCAATCGTGATCATTTATGGAAGAATAAAACTAAACTAAGACTACCAGGAGCCAGTGTGGCAGCAGCACACCCTAACCCAGCACTCAGAAGGTAGAGGCAGGTTGGTTTCTGTGAGTTCAAGGCCAGCTTGGTCTACATAGTGACTTTCAAGCCAGAAGGAAAGAAGGAAGGAATTGGGGGAGGGAGGAAGGAAGAGAGGAAGAGAGGGGGGAGGGAGGGAGGGAAGGAGGGAGGGGAAGGAGAAGAGAGGAGAAAGACTGAAGAGGTAAGGAGAGAAGGGATCCTAAAATTATGAACAAACATCAAAGCAAGTTATGAATTGAGGCTTTCTAATATTTTTAGTTAAGAGCAAACCCTTTCTTATCTTACATCCAACTTTATGCACATTATCAGTAGCCACTATACACAGCATTCTTTTTTTTTTTTTTTTTTTTTTAGATTTTTTACATTTCAAATGTTATTCCCTCTCTTGGTTTTCCGGCCATAATCCTACTATCCCATCCCCCTCCCCTTCTTCTATGAGGGTGTTTCCCCCTCCCCAGCCACCCCCCTTCCCACACCCTTGACATTCTCTTATACTGGGTGGGGGGGCGGTCCAGCCTTGGCAGGACCAAGGACTTCTCCTCCCCAACAAGGCCATCCTCTGCTACATATGCAGCTGGAGCCATGGGTCTGTCCATGTGTACTCTTTGGGTGGTGGTTTAGTCCCTGGGAGCTCTGGTTGGTTGGCATTGTTGTTCTTAAGGGGTCCCAAGCCCAAGCCCCTTCAGCTTCTTCAATCCTTCCTCTAACGGGGACCCCATTCTCAGTTCAATGGTTTGCTGCTAGCATTCACCTCTGTATTTGCCATGCTCTGGCTGAACCTTTCAGGAGACAGCTATATCAGGTTCCTGTCAGCATGCATTTCTTGGCTTCGTCAATATTATCTAGTTTTGGTGGCTGTATATATCTGGGCAGGCTCTGAATGGTCATTCCTTCAGTCTCTGCTCCAAACTTTGTCTCCATATCCCCTCCTATGAATATTTTTGTTCCCCCTTTTAAGAGGGACCGAAGCATCCACATTTTGGTCATCCTTCTTCTTGAGCTTCATGTGGTCTGTGGATTTTATCTTGGGTAATTCGAGCTTTTGGGCTAATATCACTGATCAGTGAGTACATACCATGTGTTTTTGTGATTGGTTTACCACACTCAGGATGATCCTTTCTAGTTTCACCCATTTGCCTGTATACACAGCATTCTTACGATCAGTATTGATGCTGCTGCTGCTGCTGCTGCTGCTGCTGCTGCTGCTGCTGCTGCTGCTGCTGCTGATGCTGCTGCTGCCGCTCCACCCAGTAAGGCTGCTGGTCTACAGTACCCCAATACTCAACACAGTGCCTTGCATACAGTCTCTTAGTATTTTTTAAAGTAACAAATGACCAGATCACACAGGACAAAACAATTCCAAAGCAGAACCTAAGTGGTTTTGAAGACGAGACCTCCTTACCCTTAATACACTGTGGTGGCAAATTTCACCAGTCAGCTTGACCTAGCCAGAGGAAGACAAGCATATGGTCAAACATTCTTCTAGGCATGTGTACAAATGGCATTTGTGGATGAGGGTCACATCCTGAATGGACAGACTAAGTATACCTGATGTTCCTCTCTGAAGTGCTGGGCCTCCTACAATTCACTGAAGAGAATCTAACAGTTGAGTAAGAAGGAACTGATGATACGCTCTCTGGGCTGGGGCATTGTCTCTTCCAGCTATTACATGTGGGCTGAGCCATTAGATCTACTTGAGTTGTAGAGCCTACACTTTTGGACTGAAGCTCACACTTGATCCCCTTGCCACACTGGTCTTCAACTTGCCCATGGCAGATTTAATGCCCTTCTGGTCTCTACAATCACATGAGCCAATTCCTTTTATATCCTGTCTGTTGGTTTCAGTGGAGAACCTTGACTCATCTCTATCTACAAGACATTTCTGTCAAGGAAGTAGCTTAGATATTAACCAATCCAATTGAGGGTGGGTGTTAGAAAGTGGCTTTAATGCTTTGAATTAATCCAGTCCCCAAAACCAGGATTCTGCATGTCCAAATGCTGAAAGTTCTTGTCCCCAACTGGTTTTTGATTTGTCAATAGTCAACAGCCAATGGTTGGCAGGTAGACGGAGGCGGGACTTGGAAATTTGCATGGGCTGAGAACTGGAAGAGAAAAAGGGGAGAATCGTCATGACTTGGGAGAGAAGGATGGGATATAAGAGCTGCAGGAGAGAAAGCCAACCAGCCATGTAAGACTTCAGTTAGGTGGCGACTGACTACTTCCTTGATTGGGCCTAGGGTAACAGGGGAAAGTTTAGGACTGCTCATCCATTGTGGTAGTCACTGCATGTCAAATTAACTCTGTGTGTGTGTGTGTGTGTGTGTGTGTGTGTGTGTGTGTGTGTGTGTGTGTGATATTCATTCCCAAATCCAAAGAGCTCCTGGGCAGGTACACATATTCGACCTGCAGGGAGCAAAGGAATATGCAGATGATTTTTTAAAAAAAAGAAAAATGAAACCCTAACTACAGGTCACTGAGCTGGCTGGAAGCTGTGACTCTGTCATCCACTAAAGACCAATATTGCACATAGGGCAGGACTGTGGAAAAGGCTAGGAGACAAAGCTGAGGGTCATCCCAGAATACCCTACTCTTCCTGTTTTCTCCCTCCTAATGCCAAATTTCAGATATTGCCCTCAGTTTTACCTAAATCAAAGATTCATACTCCAAAGGGTCTCACTTCACTTAGAAGGAACCTCCATGTTGAAAGATGAGAGCAGGGCTAAGCTGTCCGACCCTTTCTGAGGGATGTGGATGCGTCCCCATTTTCTGATACTGCGTTCAAAGCACCTGCAGGGACCCTGTTTACAAAAGACTTCCTCCCAATTTAACCCTCCAGTTCAAGGACCACAAAGTACAATGGTGTCTTCTATTTAAGAGAGTCAAACTTTTTTAAAATGTTCCTTTCTTTGCTCAGTCATAAACTGTAAAGTGTCACCTGCTCATGGGTCTTCCTGTTTTACCGAGTTGTGCTGCCCATGACTTTGGTGTGAAGGAGCCTCTGCAGTAACAATGAGTGTCTGCCAAGCTCTCGCTCATTCATCGGCATCCTGGTCAAGTTGCGTCTGAACTCAGCCCTGAGTTTAGCAGGCAGTTTGCTCCTTGCACTGAGGACTTTATATCTCCAAAAGGCATTTTTTAAAAGAGGAATAGCACTATATTTTCAAGAAGCATCACAAAACAGTGGGGCTTTCAGTTCAACTAAGATGTTTTACAATCTGTATTTGCTAGAGATCTGCCAAGGGCACAGGGCAGGACTGGACCAGATGACTAAGAGACAGAATGACAGTCAACCCATACGTGTCTTCCCATACCTGATTCGCATACTTTAATCAGAAAATTTAACATCCAATCTGATTTTCTTATAAATGTTCTTATTGAAGCTTATGTATCCTACACACAGGCATCTTCATGGATGCACAACTCAGGCAATGTGGACTAAACTGGCACAGCCTGGGTCAAGAAATAAAATCTGCTAATGCCTGACCTTGGTACCTTCAGTGATTTTTTCAAATAGTTTTTCCAGCTTATGCACTTTTAACATTGGAAGAATGGCTATCATTTCACCTTTAAGCAGAAGTTCATTGTTTGTCACTGGATTTCCACAAATGCCTGTGAGATAGCGGGCCAGTTGCTTTTCTTATTACTATGAGCAAACACCTGAAAAGAAACTTCTTGAGGGAGTAAGCTCTTACATGGACTCACAGTTCTGTGGACAGGGCCCATGATCAGCGAAGGCATAGCAGCCTTGAGATCATTTCCAAATCCAAAATGGTATCTATTGGTTTAAACTCAAGCCCTGTGAGAAGGGACAAGATTCCTTCATCATGTGGCCTCTTTGTTTTTTCTTGGACAACTCTAACTTGTCTCCAGATATACGTCTCTCTTTTCTGGCCCTAAGGTATTATTTACTCTGAAAACAAAGTGGGAGAAATGAAGCTGGCAGATCACTCAGGGCTGGGTGTAGAGTACTCTGCTAGAAATTTAATATGGTATCTTTATGTTTTGACAAGCACAGGGAGGAGTAGCTAATGTTCCATGTTACTGATAAGGAAGTGAAAAACAGAGGAGAAGTAACCTGCCAGAAGTCACACCAGAGGTCACACAGAGAACTCTGTCATCTATCTCACAGTACAAGTGTAGGTCCTCTTCTGGGATCTAAAAGCCCTAAAGGCAGCACTCACCCATAGGCCAATCACATGGTGAGTCTGTCCACAGTTACTAAACCTCTGTGGTTCTCAATTCCCAATGTTAGATTTCTGGGAGATTCTGCCTTATGCTCACTTTCCGAGATAACAAGAGCATCCTCAACAATGTCCTCTCTGGACTCGAGGTTCTACTCTACTTTGGAAAGGCTATTTCCCCTTCTACATAGACAACCCATCCATGAGTGCTGCACATAAGAAGATCAGACACATTGACCATTGAACTGTTCCAGGAACGTGACTTCCAACTTGGAACCTGCAGCTCAGGAAAGTGCCTAGCCACTCACAAAGCCTTGACAGAGGTCAAAGAATACCAGGAACAACAGAATCCCTTCCTTATACTGACATCGTCATTCACATCCTCACCATACTATTTTCCTTTGTTTCAACTTCATTGTAAAGTCAAGGAAGGATTTCTGGGTAGTGTGAGACATGCATTAGACAGCCCATAATGTCTAAATGTTCTAATACCATACCAGTCAGTATGACATCAACGCTACACTGTCTTCTTTTTATTTCAAATAACAAGAGTAACATTTAATTAGAGTTTAACCTGGTTACCTGCTTTCACCTAATGATGTACAAGACAACACAGTCCCCTGAAACAGGAAAGAGCTACCAGAATAAATGCCACGTGTCACAGAGCTGAACACTACTGGTGACTAATTACACATCTCACTGTCATTAATTACATACTTGGGGGTCAGCAGGATTTTGGTCCTTCGTATATGATGCCAAGTTAGGTGACGTCCCCCCCAACCTATCACGACTGCTTTTGTAATGGTGACTTCTACTGAATGAGACTCCCAAACCCACTCCATCAATCAGTGAAATGACTGATTATGTTTCTTGATGCCATTTCAACTCAAAATACAGCAGAAGAAAGCTTAGCGCCATCCTGGGCACATAGGTTCCTTATAAACTGTAGTTATAAGCATAGTGAATGTTTACACCCTTAAAACAGTTACCTTATTTTTAATTATATGTATATCTGTGTGGTGGGGTGAAGGGTGATGACATGAGCATAGGTGCTTGGGGGTCAGAGGTCAGAGAGGTCAGATACCCCTGGAGCTAAATTTTAGGCAGTTGTGTGCTGCCCAGCATGAGTGATAGGAACCAAACTTTGGTCCTTTGAAAGTGCTTATACAATATGCACTCTTAATTGCTGAGCCATCTCTCTAGCTCCAAAGTTATAGTCTTTTTTTTTTTTTTACTTTTTATTGATTCTGTGAGTTTCACATCATTTACCCCAGTCTCACTTATCTCCCCAGCCCACCATATCTGTTCTCTCTCTTCCCTTGCAGCCTCCCTCACAAAAGAAAGTAAAGACCAAATAAAGAAACAAAAAAAAATGCATAGAAAACATCTCATGGAAGCTGTAGTGTGTCACAGTGTGTCCCACAGTGTATCCCTCTGTCCACACACCTTCACTTGCAAATGTACACTGCAACGAGTCATTGGTCTGGTTCAAGGCCTCTGGATCCTGTCTCACCATCAATCTTGGATCCTCATCGGGACTCCTCCCAGTTTTCCTGTTGTTGCCCTGTGTTGGGGAGATCCTGCAGCTTTCGATCAGCAGGACTGATCCAACAGTTCGCAAATGATACAGATTTTGGGGTGGGACAACTCAGAGCCTTGGATCTGGGCTGGGTGGTGGCAGAGGTGGTCAGTTCACCAGCCTCTCCCTTATCTGCACCACAGGACAAGCTCTCCAGCGCTGCCCCAGCTAGCTTATCCAACGGTGCCTGCAAGCAGAGGGCAGGACCAGCTCTCCAGCTCTCACGACCCTGGGGTCCAGCTCACCTGCACCCACATCACCAAAGCCAGCTCCACTGTGCCAACCAGTAGAGATGCGGGTCCCATTCCTCTGAGTGCCGCAACCAGCAAGAGGCAGGGCCAGCTCTCCCTCCCTCACACCCTCAGGGCCAGTCTCACTGCCTTGCCCAGGTGAGGTACAGGGTCCACTCTCCCTAGTGCTGCAGCCAGTGAGGAGCAGAGCCAGCTCTTCAGTTCTTGTGACCTCTGAGCCAGCTCTCCCAACTGCCACAGGTGCTGAGGGACAAGAAAAGGGGGAGGGCACCACCCCATGCCCATGCCTATCACAGAAGACAAGTGGTAGAAATAGATCTCCCTCTCTCCCAACCTATACCACTCACCCTCCCAACCCCCCTACTATCTCAACCTTCCCACTCTCCCAACCCCAACGCCACCCCACCCCATTGCCACCCCACCCCAATACCCGGGCCAGCTCTACTGTGCTGCTCAGGCAAGGTACAGGGCCCACTCTCCTAAGTGCTGTAGCCAGGGAGAGCAGGGACCAGTTCTGCACAGCCCTTGGACAACTATGTGGTTCCAGGTTGCGGCCCAGACCAGGGTCGTCCCCGTGGTCCCTAGTGGCAATAAGAGCTGAGGACCAGCCCCTGCCACTGCATGACCACAGACCCAAACATGGCCCTCAGCAGTAGCTGGGTCTTCACCATGGCCACGTGTGTTGGGTCTGGCTACTCAAAACAGGCTAGTCCTCTCTACCCTCACATTCCCAACGCCGTCTTTCTTCTTCATGCTCAATCTCTGCTTCTCTTTCTCTCCCAGTTGTACATGTAGTGATCCCGCTTCCAGTGGGACACACGGCAGGCCTCTGGCTGACCTCCTCTGCCCATACCATCTAGCATGGCGGCAAGCAGGCCTCTATATGTCTACAGTCTGCCCCTGTGGCATGGCGGCAGGTGGGCCTCTGTGTGTCTATGGCCCACTATGCATGCAGGAGCAGGCAAGTCTCTGGGCGTCGCTTCCTGCTCACCCCAAATGTAATAGTTATAAATGTAATCATAGTCATAGCCAAGGCTATACTGAACTATGGGGAAAATCATCTTTCTCACTTTAGCCTCCTAAAGTCAATCATCCATGACATCTATTAATTAATGCCACACATGTAACCGAATACTTGCTCAGTGCTAGGCACAGCCCCTCTGGATAGTGACCTTCAGAATCCTCCCTCTTAGAGATTTACAGTGCACATATTAGAGGCTCAGAGAAGTTCTTCAAGGGTCAGCTCAATATATACATGTATACCGTCACACCCACATACATTCAAACATATATGCATATAATCATACATGCATGTATAGCTATATATACATACAATCATATATATACATACACAAATTTATGTATACATGCATACCTGATAAATAATGATAAAAAGATAACAGATGATGCAGATTTGAGGCTCAAAAATAGATATATAATAGATAGATATAATAGATATTTAAGGACAATAAATAGATATAGATCAATTCATAGATGATAGAGATTAGATATTAGAGATAGATGATTGATAGATGATAAATATATTGATAGAAAAGAGATGATAGATAGATAGATAGATGATAGATAGATAGATAGATAGATAGATAGATAGATAGATAGATGAGAAATTCATTTGGGTATTTTTCTTAGCAGTAATATGTTGTTGTCATAGCCTCCTGTTCTCAGTATGACACAAGGAACACACTTGTTGATGGCATAGAAGATACCATACTCCTGACCAAGATTCCATCCCTAACTACATTTTAACCAAGCTCTGGACTCTTTCCAGACTGTATATCAAGTTTGGCCCATAAAGACTTGAAAAAACTTCACGGTTTCTATCAGTTCAAGGTTATATCATCAGATGACCCTTGGCCATTTTATAGTGCCTGCCAGAAGAAACTAGAAGCTTCCAAAAGACGTGCAACCTGTTTGAAGAGTCTCTGAAGATAGGGCTCATCTCTCAAGCTCTGTGGAAGGGAGGAGCCTGACCTCATTAAGTATCGCTTAGCAAACCTAGATAGGTTGCACAGAGACAAAGTCCTCCACCTCACATTTCATAAATTGTCACTGTCAGCACTCCCCTGCCTCTCCCTCACTCCCTCCTCCCCCTTCATCCTTTCTTTAGAATATCTAGCTAGCTCTACATGAAGTTCCGTTTTTTTCACCCATTATGCTAGCCTGTTGCTGATTAAATCTGTCCTTAACACTTCCAGCGTCTGGTTTTGTTGATCTTTGACACCCCATCAAGAGCCATTCTCCACACCAAACCACCATCAGGGAACAATTACTCAGCTTGACTCTGAAGGATCAACTTGATACGGTGCCGAAGCCCTGGCAAGACTTGCGATTAGCCGGTCCCCAATAAGCAGGCACCAGCATACCTATTGCAAATTCCAGAACTCCCTTGGAGTCACACATTGTTGACTGGAATTCCAGCTGGTTCTTTCAAGCCCACTGTATACTCTTTATGGATCCAGGAGGTCATGGTAAGGATTCCGGGGTTAAAGTGGGAGGAAGACCCAGCCTCCCTCAATGTTTGGCTGAGGTTTGCTCTCCAGCTTACCCGTGTCTGTGTCACTTCTCAGTGTGGGCACTGCTCTCTGTCACTCAGGATGCAAATATAGAAATCAGCCTTCCCTTAACTGGAGAGAGGAGGGGAGCAGGAAGAAAAACTTAAGCCAGCAGGAATCAGTCAGTCATTTCTTTAAAGCACATATGATGTGCATGCACACACACACACACACACACACACACACACACACACACACACACACAATTTTTCCAAATAAAGGAAACACTGCATGGCAAAAATGAAAACCCTCTTGGTAAACCATGAGTATCCTAAGTGTGCACGGCCTTGTTCCACTGCAGCAAAGCTAAGTGCTGCCTTTACTCTAATTCTTCTCAACGCTTTGTGTGGACAGGTCAACACTTTACACGCTTAACTTCCAGGTGTAACTCCAGGTCACTCGTTCCCCCAAAGGGGATCTCAGGATATAGCCTATACTTACTAGTAAGTGATTTCACTTTTAGATACTGAAGTCTTCCCTCTGCCTAAACCATATCCACAAAGATGATGACGAATCCCAAAAAGGCCTTTAAGGAGGCAGATGTGACATAAGGACAGTATTTGCTAGCCTTCTCTTGGAGATATCCCCATATATTCACCCATCTTTACTATAGGAAAAAATAATGCCCCAATATTTAAAAGGCCTAATTCCTGGAATCTAAGTGTATGATATTACTTCACAAAAAGTACTTACATATATGATAAAATAGAGAGATAGAGAGGGAGATGGGGAGGGGGGAAGGGAAGAGAAGGGAGAGGAAAGAGGAGAGATTTCTGCTAGATTTCCCAGCACCAAGTGTAAGAGTCAGAGTTTACCTGTATGCCCTACTTGTACAAGGACAAGATAACCTCCTGGAACGCTGGGAGCTGTAGTTCTTGGGAAATAACAGGCCACATGTTTTGACTCCCCTAAACGAGTTTTTTTTTTTTTTTTTTTAATACCAGATATGTTTGGTTGGATGTAAGCGGGAGACACATAGGCAAGAAAATATGTCAGGATGTATGCTAGCCCCTGGTTTGGAACTGATGGTAAAAGCAATGAATTGTGGGCTTTGCCTTTTTAAGTCCCTGAAAAATATAACTTGTGGCCATTCCCTGGGAACCCAGGAGTGGATCTGGCCAGAGTCCTCTGCCTGGGCAGTATTTAATTAAAGCTTGCTTTAAATTTGGCTCAAAATTGTGGAACTGTTTTTCCCTCAAGAATCTCAGGGTGAACACAAGCCTGACACATAGTAAGTACTCAGTAAATGTTAACTAGACCTAAATAGGATCTTTTACCATTTTCTAAGTAAGGAGAATGACAGGACCTGTACCAGAAATCCTGATACAAACAGGGGGACCAGGTCTTTCTCTGGGGTTGGGGTATACTTCAGAGAAGTGTGCTAATGTGAGGATACTACTGTTGTCTGTGATGTGTTGTGTTTCTTTCTCAGGGATTTGACTTTAAGGACTTACAAGGCTGATGGTTTAGAGCAGTAATTCTCAACCCTCCTAATGCTGTGACCCTTTAATACAGCTCCTCCCGTTGTGGTGACCCCCAACCATAAAATTACTTAGGTTGCTACTTCCCAACTGCAAGTTTGCTATGGTTGTGAATTGTAATGTAAATGTCTGTTATGCAGGATATCTGATATACAACCCCAGATGGGCAGCAACCCACAGGTTGTAAACAACTCGTTTAGAAGCACCTACCCTGAGGGATTTAGGAAGCATTTGCTATGTTGTCAACCAATTTTCATTTCGGTGAAAGAAATAAACATGAAGAATGAGGGGGAGGGAGGAACATGAACAAGAAAAAAGCAGCAACCGAAAAAAGCAGCAACCACAATAGTGGGTCTCCAGCAAGGACAGGTGGCTTGTCATCCTAGGCCTGCATACAGCCTGAGTAGTAAGGAGCCTTGTTCCTTACAGAGCCGCCCAGCACCTGTGTGATCTGTTGCCGACGCCTGCCCCCTTGTGGAAATGTTTCAAACTGCATGTAGCCTTCAAAATGCTCTTGATTACCTGGTTTCAGTGGTCCCATGTGCCCTGTGACCTACAAGATAAAAATTACTAGTTATGATGTGGCCCTTGCTTCCTGAGTCTTCCTCTTCTTTCCGTACTCCCACAAACCTGCGTTCTCCCAGGAAACTGTTCCACGATTCCTGGGTAATTCAAAGGACGAAGTAAAGTTGAAAATCAGTCTGGAGTTCAAAATTGATGGACTTCATTCCCAAAGTCAAGTGACTCTGAGTAAGTGACCTAACATCTCTTGCCTTGTTCCCCATGTGTGACACAAAAGCGATAATAGCACCTGCTACCTAGGGTTATTGTAGATTCAAGGAGATTAAACAGAAAGCTCATTAGGGAGGTCATGAGCCTGCAGTGCCTACCCTGTGGGCCTGCCAGTTGGACCCCCCAGTGCAGGGGAATATGGGGGGCAGTAAGGGGGGTGGATGAGGGGGAATACCTGTATGGGGGAGGGGGGAAGGGATGGGGGCTTATGGACAGGAAACCGGGAAAGGGAATAACATTTGAAATGTAAGTAAAGAAATATATCTAATAAAAAAAATAATAATGCCTATCCTATAGGGTCATTGTGAAGATGAAGTAAAGGGTGTGAGAAGTTAGAACAGCGTGTGACCCACAGTAGTCACCATGCACTGTCACTCCTAAGACTCTCAAGTAAAAGAAAGTGTCAATCAATGAACCAGTATTCATGGCACCTGCTCTGGTAGCCGTCTGGCTAGGTCATCCATGACAACACCAGGGTGCAGCATTTCATAAGATAAACAAGGTCTCCTGTTGCTCATCAGCCAACAAGAAAAATGAACAATACAGAACTGAGGACAAATAATTAAATGAGGAGAAACTAAACGAATCCTATCTCTCCAGCAGAAGGCAGTACTGAGGCTGGGCTGTGTATAAACTTAACCTCCACAGGAGGGGAAGAGCTGGCTCAGCAGGTAAGAGCACTTGTGTCTCTTCCAGAGGACTCAAGTTCGATTCCCAGAATCCACATCAGGCTGTTCACACTCTTCTAGAACTCCAGCTGCTGGGGGATCTCGAGCCTTCTCTTGGCCTCTGCAGGCACTGTACTCACTTAATATATACTGTTAGACAGGTAGACAGGTAGACAGGCAGACAGACAGACAGACAGACACACACACACACACTAAAAGTAATAATAATAATTCTGGAGCTGACTCTGCCTCCTGCTGATGACAGCATTGGGCGGCCTAGCTGGAACAGTGCTGGAGAACTTGTCCTGCTGTTACAGATAAGGGAGAGCCCGAAGCTGATTACCCAGGCCCAGATCCAGAGCTCTGAGTTGGCCCACCCCAAATCTATATCATCTGTGAAGAGATAGGATGCATGAAAGGGCTACTTGTGATGATCAAAGGCTTCAGGATCTCTATAACACCAGTCAACAACAGGATAACCAGGAGTCCCAGTGAGGATCCAATATTGATGGTGTCACAGAATCCAGAGAAACCTTGACTCGTTGCAATGAACATTTACAAGTGAAGATGTGGGGACAGAGGAATATACTGTGGGACACCCAGTGACACACTACAGCTTCCATGGTGGAGATGTTTCTCTCTCTCTCCCTCTCCCTCTCTCTCTCTCTCTCTCTCTCTCTCTCTCTCTCTCTCTCTGTCTCTCTCTCTCTCTCTCTCTCTCTCTCTCTCTCTCTCTCTCTCTCTCTGTGTTGATTTTGTTTTAAGAGCAAAGGGTGGATATGAAGGGATGGGGAGATGAGTGGGACTGGGATGCATGATGTGAATGAAACTCACAAAGAACCAATAAAAAGCTAAAAAATAATAATAATTACAAAATAAGACTTCCTATGGCCAGGACCCCTAGCTCATGTTGATATTTTCATTTTTATCTAGCTTTTTCTATCTATACTACACAGTACTTCACTGAGTCTATAACTGTTTTGTTGTAGACTCACTGTTACTCAGAACATTGTCAGTTACACCCTGGCCCACTAGCCATGACAGGACAGCAATGATTTTGGTGATGGTGAAACCCTCATGATGACAAAACGTTTTAGTGTTATTACGACATCACCTATGACATGTGTGCCATCCAACACTATGCCATGAGGACTTCCTTACATCACTAAGAACTATCTCAAATAGATTTTTAATAGCACCATCATGTTTGTTATGAGCACAGTTGTACTAGTTAAATGTATCACTTAGTCATGATCCGATAGAGTGTAGTGCCCTGAAAGCCCAGCTGGCTTTTGCTATGTGACAGAACTGTGAGATGTGGGCCAGTAATTCTCTTTGTGGTGGGGGTCAGGGGAGACAGTAATTCTCTATTCCTTACTCTCCTCAGCAAAACAGACAGAGGAACAGACGGGCCCTCCCTGGATCTGTGCAGATCAGTGAATGCTCATAAGGTGGAACCTACGACAGGTGAGTGTTAGAGAATTGTTGATGGGGGGTATTTAACAGCATCAACCGAGTCATTGGGGTTGCTTCCAGGATTTCAGCCATTTATGACATAGGATACATATATCCGTTACCAGTCTTTGTCCTAGTGTCTAGTCCTTGCGTAGCATTTAATGGAATTATTAGCTCAGACGGTGCAAGGAAAATGAAAACATGCAAATAAATTTGTACATGAATATTCACAGCAGCACACTTCATAATGGCCAAAAGGCCAAAGGGACTCAAATGTCAACCAACTGGTAAGTGGAGGTGACATAGCCATATGAGATGCTATTTGGAAATAAAAATGAGTCACTGACAGCAAAGGTAGCTTATAAAGAAAGTTTATAGTTGTGGTTACATTAAAAATGAAAATAAATAGCTTAATGGTGTACCTCATGGTTTTAGATAAACAAAAACAAGCAAAACTCGAAGCAGTATATGCAAAGAAATAATAAAGGTTAGGGAAGAAATTAATAAAACAGAGACTAAAAACCAAATGTTTTCTTTCATATAGGGAAATAAATGTAAGCATAAATATATATGTCATATCAAAGTAGAGTAGTACTATAAAGGAGGAAGGGATCTAAGAAGACGGGATAAGAGGTTAAGATAAATTTTCTCTCATATGCAGAATATAGATTGGTTTATATGTGTATATGCATATATATTATATATATTATATATATTACATAAGTGTGGGTCTCCCTTCTGCTCAGGGGTCACTGGCCATGTGATACACACTATCACATGGATGGCCTTTAACACCACTTCTGAGCATGTGAGTATACCAGGCTCTTAGCCTGCATTTGTTTCATCCTATGATTGAAACATGAGAGATTAAGTGCAGAGTCTCAGGCTCATACAGAAATAAGTGGAATAACGGAATCCCAGTGCAGGTCACCTTCCTCCAACTCCCTAGCTCTCCATCCCACTGCTGTGGGTGAGTTAGACTCAGTGTCAAAGCCGTGGAGAAGTCTCAACTGCTTGCGTAACAGACCACAGCAGGCACCTCCTTAGCACTCTGCAGCCATGCCATGAAGCTATGACCATTCCCAGAAGCTCTGAAGAAGCTGGGCTTCCGGAAACTCACAGGCTGACCTCCCAGCCAGCAAAACCCATTTTGAGAACAATCTGGCTAAAAATGAGCACACTCCAGACCGGCTGACGGAACCTGAAAGTTCAATAAGCCAGAATTCAAAGTCCATTTATCAGACCGGCTCTTTAATAAACTTTAGCAGAGGTTGGGGATTTAGCTCAGTGGTAGAGCGCTTGCCTAGGAAGCGCAAGGCCCTGGGTTCGGCCCCCAGCTCCGAAAAAAAAAAAAAAAAAAAAAACAAAAAAACAAAACAAAAAACTTTAGCAGTAGATCCTACCTATAGGAACAAAGCAGAGATAATACCTGACAGACTCTTCTAGATTACATGCAAGGACTAAGTTCATGACCCCACCCAGTATGAGTTAAAGGTGTCTGTGCACCAATTCCTCCCCACTCATATAAGGCTCACTCACCTCCTCATACTGATACTGCCCTGAAGCCTCCCCCAAGATCCCAATGGAGTTGTCAGTAACTAATTTCCAGCTTCCAGTACCCTTCTCAGCAGCATTTAACACCACCATCCTTGACATGCTTGGAATGAGAGTTTTGGTTGCTTTAAAAACCCAGTTCTGTCATGTGGGTATGTTTTCTGTTTTAATCCCAGGTGTGGGTTAAGAGGCTGCTTTACAGCGGGTGATTATGCTTTGCCTCCTGCTCTTGCAGGGGTGTGATCTTTGCCAGCTGCACATAGCTGAATTCTGGGAACCCTGTGAGGATATAATTGAGAGAGCCCCAGGCGGTGGTCCAAGGAGGCTGCTGCTCCCCCTGCTGCTCCTGGTTGCCATTGTTGCAGTTTGAAGAAAAGTTGTAAGGTATCCCGACTATGAAGATTATACTTGCCTCAAGGAACCCAGCACACCTGAGCGGAAGGAAAGTCTATTTTGTTGGCTAAAAGTTACCCAGCCTCTAGGATTTCAATGGCAGAAGCACAAGATTGACTAACGTAGTTTCTTCTTTTTAAGCTCCCTTTTATGTGAATGGGTCTTTTGCCAGCATGTATGTCTGTATACCACATGGGTACCTGGTACCCACAGAAGGCATCAGATCCCCGGAACTAAAGTTACAGATGGTTGCTGTGACTCAAACCCAGGTCCTCTGAAAGAGCAGCCAGTGTTCTTAACCACTGAGCCATCTCTCCAGCCCCTCCCTATATTTTAGCAACCTCAATCCTTGGTGCTCTCTGCAAACCTTTAGAGCCAGCTACCATTTTATTCCCTCTCTGCTCTAGTCACCCTATTGCCTGCACTGACACACATTCCAATACCTGTATGTGAATGTTTACAGCATTAGTTGCAGCAGGAAGAAGGAGAAAGCCCGAGTGTGTATCCACTTATCAACTGGATGAATAAAATGTCTTTTGATATAGGGAGTATTACTCACCCATCACCAGGAGCGATGTACTCAGGCACGGTCTAGAGAGAGATAGTAGGGGGATCGTGCCATGTGTGAGCCAGACATACGTCAGATGTTATGACTGCCTCTTTATGAAATTCCCGCAACAGAAAAATCCGCTAAAACAGAATGAAGATGGTGGTGGCCACGAGCCAGAGGGAGAAGGGCACTGAGAACCGCTTAAGGGCCATGGATTTGATTTTGCCAATGAAAATACTTTGGAACTGGAAGTGATGGCTATGCACCAGAGTTGTATCCTAAAAGCTGAAGCCTTACAATGGTGGTGATGTCTCATTCCATGAAAAGAGAAAGCAAACTAAAGGTCTCTATGTAACCATCTGGTGATGGGATTCTGGGCTCATGCAAGTCCTAGTGGCAGTGATGATGCTAATCATCTTTCTGGGCCTCAGTTTCCCCATCTGTAAACTGACCAGACTGGATTACATCCCAAGTCCTTAACCAGAGGGTCTGAGTCAGTCACATGGAGAGCTGCTTCTGACCCTCTAGTCATGTGCACATGACAGGCTGAAACCTGTGTTGCCATGGGAAATATACTCCTCTCAGATCCACTCTACCCTCTTTCAGGACACCAGGAGATAAGAACCCTACACCTTGTGCCCCCACTCTCCCAGGACCACTGTGTGTGAGTCAGGACTTCAGTGAAAAAGACAACACAAGACATGAGGTGTGTTTATTAGGAAGAACACTCCAAACACTCACGAATGGTTCTCATAAACACTTAGCCTAGGCTGGAACACAAAAGGATATCACAACCGAGTCCATTAGGTTTTGCTTACTTACATCACCAATGAATTTTCATGGCAGTTAATTTTCAGGCAGCAAAAACTACATCTATGGCACCAACATGGAATTTAAAAACAAGTTGGATTTCAAAGTGCCCCAAATGCTCAAAAATGAACTATCAAACAGGTCTCCAAAGCAGTCTGGGCTGCTGTGATGATGGCCTGCACACATACCTCCCTGGGCCTCAGCACTGATGGTGCTACTTACAGGCCCCCACTCATTTCCCATAAACGTACCTCACCAGCCCAGGACAAAAAAGGAGCGCTACGTAAGAGACAAACGGGACTGGTTATCTCATACCACAAACAGGAATACAGACAACATAGGGCCAGATGAGACAATGCAGACACAGGTTAGTGAAGTTTCAAGAGGGTTCTCCCAGGCACTGAGGTGCAACTTAGAAATAGGCCGGAGTAAGCTCTGTCTTCCCGTCTGTGGTTACCACCTGGATTAGGCTTCCTGAGTTTGGCCGTTTGTTCCCAGTGATCCAGTCATGGAAGGTCCTAGAATAACAAGAGATATTTTACATTCTTAAAGCATTCTCTGGACACATGCTAATATTCATACTGGTGGCCTTGTGATGGGTGGTTTCTAGGAGGGACTGTGAGAAATCCACTAGGCACCGGGGACATATACACAGGTCTCCAAAGAGCTCAGTACCTGACTCAGAATTAATGTAATCTTAGCTTTGACTTTTGCCCTTTTCTATATAGACAAAATGCTTCCCAACACAGTAGTATGATTTTAACTAACAAAACAAATTTTAGATGATTAACAGTAAGAGACGCATACATGCACCATGCAGGTGTCCCTGAGTACCTACAGGGGCTGGTTTCCAGATGTCAGTCTGAGAAGAGGGTATGCTATCTGCATGTAACCCACATTCTCCCAGATGCTCCCCAAATCACCTCCACTTGCTATGTAATAAACAGCGGTTAAGACTGCACTGTCTCTAGGGAACGGTGACAAGGGGGGATGTTCCCACCTACTTAGCACTGAGCATTCCCTTCCGTGGTTTGATGTGACATTGGTTGAAGTGGCCATGAAAACACAGAGAGAAAAAAGCCAGCTTCTATTGTTCCTTCTCAAGTTTAAAAAGAAACAAACTCATCCTGCAACTCTAGCAAACATGTCTTGGGTGCCCAAAACAAGATGTAAAGAGCAGGCTGCTGTGTAAAGCGTATTGGGACTTAAAACAAGCAGCTGTTTGTGGAGGGGGCAGCTAAGCCTACCTGGACCACAAGGAAGACCCTGTTTATGATATTAAAAAGACAGGGAGAAAAGAAGCTCAAAAATTTGTGTGAAAAGCAATGAGCAGATGACAATTTCTAACAGTGAGGCATTTCCATTGGAGGGCCATCTACCCGAGGATCCACTGTCAGGGTTCAGACCTCTAACAGGGAAGCCCTTAGGTCTTGGGACACCCTGGTCCCAGTGTGTAGCCCTGAGGACTAGATTTGACAGTCACCTGCCAGTCACTCGGGTGTCTTCTCTGGATACTGTACAAACCAAGAAAGTGTATGGACTCAAAACCCAAGGCACTGTTAAAGCACCCTGAAATACTGCCACAGATCATGTACAGCACCTGAAATGCTGTCACAGATCATAGTCCCGTTCTTGGGGCTAGAGCTGAGCTGAGTGTCTCCGAGAGAGTCAAAAGTGACATCTGGGGATTTAAGGGTTTCTATTTTATCACACGTCTGTCTTGCCTTTGCCTTGCCAGCAGTGTGGAGTGGGTGAGAGCAAAGACATGCTTACCACAGGGGGTACAGAAGGTCCTGTGCTCACAAGCATTCCAGACAAACCTCACATGAACTTGCCGAGAGAGTTTCAAGTGGATAAACTGACTGCTAGAGCAAAGGGTGCCTGATACCCCTTGTCTGTGACTGGTTTCTCAGGCCCAGGAGCCTCAATGTTGGGTCCAGAGTCTAGATTCTAGGTTAATATGTCACTCAAGCATTGTGGAAACACTGGACTTTAAAGAGAAATGGAAAAGCAAAGTATGGTGTCTTCTCAACTTCTCTTTTCACACACGGTAAAGCATGACTCCAGCTCACCATGTGGTTAGTAGGCCCACAGACCTGCGGTCATACTGTCTAAGTAAGAGCCTGAGTTTGCTGTTCACTGGGCACATTTCTCAGTCTTAAATAAAAAAGAATCTTCTATGAGCATTAAATAAAGTAATAGGAAGTGTGTGGGCTGGGTGGAGGAAACTGGGGGTCAGTTCAGTCAATATAGTGCTTGCCACAAAAGCACAAGGATCTAATTTAGATCTCCAGAAAGCAAAAAAACAAAACAAAACAAAAAACAAACCAACAAATGCCGTCAGGCACAGCTGCACACGCCTATACTCCCAGTGCTGGGGAGGCAGAGACACAAAACTCTCTGGTGTTTGTGGTCCAGCCAGCATAGCCAAAACAGCGAGCTTCCAGTTCAGTGAGAGACTGTCTGAGACACTGAGGTGGAGGGCTGCAGAGGTGGCCCAGTGGGTAAGAGTGCATACTGCTCTTGTAGAGGAGCCACGCTCAGTTCTCGGCATGCACATCGAGCAGCTCATAACCCCCTGTAATTCGAGCTCCAGGGACCGTCTCACCCCTAACTCCAGTTCCAGGAGCCTCTTCCAACACCTGCATTCGTGGGCACATATCCACAACCAGACACAAGCACGTACAGTAACTAAAAATAAAACACATCTTTTCAAAAACGGCTGAAGACACCCAATGTCGATCAGCTCTGACTCCCACTTCGTGTACATATACATACATACATACATACATACATACATACACACATACACACATACACACATACACACACACACAAATAATAGGAAGGGTTTAGAATAGTGCTTAGCACCTAACTAGCAGACGTTCTCTCCATTTAATTTAGATGACTTCTAACAGTAGGTCAGAGCTGCAAACATCCAGTACAGACATCAAAGCAGCCATGACATCGTCACCATGGTGAAGGCCAGCTCCTGTAGGGACTGGCTGTGGTAGGCGCCCAGTGAACCCAGACTTATTAAAGCAGGCTTTAAGGAGCTGAGATCAAAGGAAGACAGAAAGGAAGGCCAAGTCCTTCTCCAGTGAGCTCTCACCTGTCTCCAGGTTCGCTAAGAGCTGACTAGGATTGCAAATGAACACATCTGTCTGTGGCTCAGCGCTGACTGGGACATGTGACTCCGTCCTGTCTTCCTGCCTCCGAGTTGCTCCTGGATACATTACCAATTTCTAAGGAGGAGATGGGGCTGACTGAACACTTGGGTCAGACACACTGCCAAGTGGTTAACACACGATCCTGCTTCCTTCTCATCACGGACCCTCAATACCCAGGCGAGCGATCTGTGTGCTAGGACAGTTTACAGACATGCACACTTAGGTCGGACAGGGAAAGAAAAAGAGTCAGGACTCACATGAGGGCTATTCATCCCTTCGTATAACTGTTCTTCTCCAAGACCAGCTGCCTTAGGCCCTCAGAGGTCAGACCCTCACCCAGGATCACTGGAGACCCCACAGTGCAAGGAACAGAGCCTTAGGCTGCCTAGTCACAGCCTGCCCTGTGATACTCACTCCACCAGGAACTCTAAGGGTGTCCAGGAGCTGAAGTCTGCCTCGGGCATTGATTTCCTGTTCATCGGAGTATCCAGGGTGACGCTGCAATGCAGAGACAAGAGTGTCATTTGTGCATCGCCTCTGTAATAACAGGGGTCTGGTTCTTGACCATGAAAAGACAAACACAGCACCGCCACAGGGAGCCTCTGGCACTGAGAGTGACATTTACATGCAGAGATCAGACGAGATAATCAGAGACCAGCAAGCTGTCCACATTAACAAAAATCACAGCTGAGGGGAATCCAATAAGGCTCCTTGTGACTCACACTTGGGGCAGACAGAAACAAAACAGGGAGAGTCACATTTTACCTTTGTGTCAAATACAGACTTATCATTAAGTCCTCATATACTCCCTGAAATGCGGCAGACTCATTTCTAAGGATTTATTGGAAATAATATTCCTCAGAACATCAAAATTGTAAAATGTTATTTTTAAGCATATGGCTGCTGTCCAGGAAATTTATGATATTCAGGCAGAGCATACAGAACTGGCACAAAACATCCGGACATCAGTCAGAACCACCATAGAGCAGCTCAGTCATAAAAACCTCACAAGTGAAGGACTGGAAGGCTACCCAGTCCCAGACCTGCCCCAGGAGCCCTTCACAGGACAGAAAGCAAGAGGCAAGCCAGTGGCACTCGACTTCTTCCATTGAGAAAGAACAGGTCATGCCCAAGGCGGCAGCCTCGGCCTGAGACAGCTGACTAGGGGTTTGCTTCCTGGTCAGTTAGCAATGTCTCTGTATATTCCCACAATCTCCTACATAACTTCCCACACTGCGGCCCACACTGCCGCCCATGTCTGGCTCTACACGTGCACTGTCTTTATAGTCAGGTGAAAAGAGAACTATATAAAGTAAAATACAGTGTGTAGAGACTTTAAAAGTAAGAGTGGGGTTGACAAGAGGGCACAGTAGACGAGAAAAGATAGATCCATCCTCAAGACAGATAGTTGAAACTCTGAGATACCGCTATGGGCTGAATGTGCCTCCCAGGCCAGATTCTTAGCAGGGTAACAAGAGTAGGGCCTTTAAGAGATAATTAGGTCAGGGTGTGGCCCCGTCAATGGAAGGGCCTGAGAAAGCCCCTTTGACCATCTACCATGATAGCAGAGGAACAGGCTCTCACCAGACAGCCCTGCTGACATCCCCTGCTTGGACTCTTCAGTATACGACTGCGGTCAGTGCAATGCTGTAGCTTATAGTACCCAGCCTAGGTATTTTGTACAGTAGCAGGAATACACTCAGAGGGGAGCTTACAGGTCTTTGGTGATGCGCCCTCAAACCGTGATAGAAAGAGACTCTCAAACCGTCAGCACTCGGCAGTGAGCAGGGTGTGAGCTGCGGGACGCCCACGCACTTACGGGAGCACAGCAATGGCCGCAGCCCCAGACGGCATGCCACTGTTCTTCCCTGCAAGGCTCTGGCAGAGCTGATGGATGGCTCCCTTGGCCATGCCGTAGCCAATCATCCCTGGGAAAGTGAGAACAAAACAGTTGCTTACATCAATGGTGGATGCGGTATCTTCTCAGCCTCTCCGCTCCCTTAAAACGTTAGCCACAGCTGTGCCCTTTAGCATGGCCCCTCACTAGCCAGAATGACAGCAGACAGAGGAAGGTGATGGGACAGGTGGGCAGGGGTGTGGCCTCTGGACAGTTTCCAAAAATGCAGGGTTTTAAAGGGCACGGTGGCACTAGCCCTTCCTCTTCTTGAGGTGGCCATCCACTTTCTCCCCTAAGTTCTATTCGTCCTTTGGACACATCAGCTCCTCCACAGAACATTTCCAGGGACATTTCTGCTCCCTGCTGCTATGGTGAGCCCTCAACACACTGTCAACAGTCAATATACAAACCAGATCAACCTGCCAGCTCGCACCTCACTTCCCAGCCAGGTGTCTCAGACAAACCACCTCGAACCACTGAGATTTATCTAAACCTTAATCAAGAGACAGTCACTTTCATATTTTCCAGGTACCTCTCTCTGGTAAAAAAAAAAGTTACACATAGAATACCTAAAATCTTATGCTTTAGAAATAAATGTACCAAATTAATTTCCAAATGTACCAATTAATGTGTACAAAAAGCTACACATGTTCAGGGCGTCCCATTTGAGCACATCTTGACACAAGTACACAGGCCCCCTTAAGTTTCCTCTCCTCCCACCACTCACGGAGGCTCTGCTAACTGACGTCAGGCATGCTCTTGTCACACACAGTCTGTTATAGCTCAAGGGGCATCCTAAGTCCAGGTAGGTGGGATTCACAGCCCAGTGCAGGAACCAATCACTGGCGAGCTCCAGCAACAACAGATTGCCAAAGAGGGTCAAGGTCTCAAGAAGTTACTTAGAGGAGGATTTCACCATCCTCCTTTCTCTGTCTACTCAGAGGGCCGGGAGCCAATGGTTTAAAAACACAACGAGCTCAGCAAAGTACAGGGAGCTCTCTACCTCTCCGCTCCAACACTGTAAAAGCTGGGGGGCTTTGAGAGGACAGAAATGAGCAACCAGCAACCCAGGACATAGTTCAACAGGACAATGCAGATACGAGGTCCGTGGCAAAACATTTTTTAAAAGTATATACAACTGCTATGAACACTTCCTTCCAAATTATAGCATGATCAGACATTTCCTTAAGAGTAGCTTCCGGGGGTTGGGGATTTAGCTCAGTGGTAGAGCGCTTGCCTAGGAAGCGCAAGGCCCTAGGTTCGGTCCCCAGCTCCAAAAAAAAAAAAAAAAAAAAAAAAAAAAAAAAAAAAAAAAAAGAGAAGCTTCCCACCAGAGCACAGAACGGCTGCAGAGCAGAAGGATCATTAAGATGAGCCGTCACGTCAAACTATCTGCGCCTATAAACCACAGGAAATGGGAACCTGCTTTGTCCTTTAGAAAAATTAGTCTTTCAGTCCTGGGGTTTTGTTTTTGAAATGTCAACCTATTACTCATTTCTCTGTTTACTTTCTAGTGCCTCTGCCCTATGTCCCCTTTAATAAAAAGCAGCTCTCACACAGACAGACACCTAACATTTACACAGCTTTAATTACTGCAACGGCCATGGACCTGTTAGCTCTTGTGCTCTGCGAAATGCAATGAGCAGCAAGAAATTACTAATTAGCAAGAGACTCGTGGTTCAGAGAGTTAGGTTTAAAACTGAGAACGTGCTCCAAGATCTCTACCACTTAGATTTAAAAAGGAATACATTTTGAACCCAAGGTAGTACAGATGAGACTTTCTTCCCAGCCCTCTGTGTCACCTACTTAAATCCCTCTAGCCTCTGCCCTAAATGAATATATAAAATGTACCCATCCCCCAAACTTGTGTGTTGTCCTAATCCCCCTAAATTCAGAAAGTATTTAGAGACAAGGTCTTAGTGGTAATTAAGTTAAAGTGACATCATTAGGGTGTGACCCTCACTAGAATGACCAAGGTGTTTCTGCCGGATAGAACTTGGGACCTAGACACACAGGACAATGACCACCTAGGATGCAAGAAGGCAGCTATCTACAAGCCGATGAGTGAGGAGTAAGGCCTCAGAACCAACCTCCCAACACCCTGTCTTGGACATCTCACCTCTAGAACTGTTAGGAAACGTGTGCTTGTTGTTTGATCAAGCCAAGCATGGCAGCCCCAACAAACAAATGCTGAGAGTAAGAAATGCAACAGAAAGGTCTCTGTGGTGGCACATACCAGAAACGATCAGGGGTTTGCTTCAAAGTATATTCACTACACATTAATTAAATAATTATGGACAACTCATCTAACTCTCTAAATGTCCTAACCACGGAACTGAGAGGGTAATAATGATGCCTATGCCAAGAATCAATAAATATACGTGTGAAGTGGAAAGCATGTATAAGAACGCTTGGTATTTCACGTGAGTACAGTAAGACCTACCATGTGGTAGGCACTATCTATGTGTCAACAACGCTGTGGTTGCTCTTAAGTCAGGCAAGACGGCCACTGGTTTACAATTAAAGAGCAGAGAATCAGGGTCAAGATCCCTGCCAAGATTATTTCCCTGGGACAAGATTAGCAGTGTTCCTCATAAGAAGATTCTGGCATAAAAGGCAGTAAATCCACCCAATAGGAAAGTTCCAGGGGCACAAAGGGATTTGTACTTCCCCAACCCAAGATGTACCCAGTAGCTGTGTAGCTACGGCAGGAGAATCATTCACACTGCGCACGTGGAAAATGAAGGCTTACCAGGAGTCCCATCTAACGCAGCTTTGGCCCCGGCCAGGGTCAAGAGGCCTCCTTCCTTCAGGTGCTTTGTGGCCAAGTGGCTGGAGATGGTGGATGTCCAAATACTCTGCTTCCACATCAGGTCACAGTTTTTAAAGAGTGCTGGGGAACGGGACAAAAACTGTGAGCTCATCATTTCCAGAGAACCCAGAAGGCAAGCAAGCTCAAGCCACCCTGCCTGCACTGCAGGGAGCCCTCAGGGCCCTGCTGGTCCACCACGGCGTCTAATAAAACAGCATAGGGCTCAGTGGTCAGAGGTGCAGATTCAAACACAGGCCGTGTCAGCTTCGAAGGCTCAACTTCCTCACCCACTAACTGCCAATTTTTCAGCCAATAGACTTTAGCAAATAAATCTGGGTCAACAGACTCACCAGACTGTCATGGCTTCAAAACTGGTTTTACTTTATAAAGACACTTAGATTTTTAATAAGAATGCCTATCCATTTTCTGGCTTTTTCCCTTGATAAAAATCCATGAAACAACCATGCTACAGCTGTAAAAAGGGTTTTTACAGAGTTACGTTTTCATGGATAAAGTTAATGAGCGCCTTTACGAGTCTGTAACTGAGCACTGAAACAGCGACCACTTCACAGCTGTGTTAGCCTTCTGGTCCTGCCAGAGACAGGGAAGGAACAGGTGGTGATACTGTCATGCTGTCAGGCTCCCCTACCCCGGCACTCACACTCTCTTGACCTCCCACCTTCCACCACAAGATAATGCTGAAAGGAAACGCCCACTAGGCACCAGCCTGTGGCCCTGGACTTCCCAGCCTGTAGAACTATGAGTAGTCAATCTCTCCAAATCACCCACTGTGATCACCACAAACCAAAGAAAGAGATGGAGCTGTGCAAGGATCCTGAGAGACAAACAGAAAAGCAGCTGGCCTGCTGCTCCATCTACAGAGCCAAGTCAGCTAGACAGAGGGCAGAGTGGAAGCAATAATTAACTCGGAGAAGGACTCACACTTGGATTTGGCATTGCCCCCGGCCCATCCTCCAGCCACACAGAGAATGGCATCCACCTTCTGGTCACCTAGGAGCTTCCCGACCTCAGCGGTGACCTTAAACAAAGAGACAAAGAGATGTACAAACTGGAAGGTGAGTTTGCTTTCTTTTTCTTCTTTTTAAGCCACTTTACAAGCCTAGCAATTGTCCTGGAAAAGTATATGGAAGAAGTTCCTTGCATTTTGGATAGTACAGCCTTCGATATGGTTCTCATGAAGTAATGCCTCTACAGGAACATTCTAAAAGGCAGGGACATAAGTTCTTCCTGAAATCGAATAATAAAGAAAGGGAGAAAAGGAGTTTTTAAGAACATCACTAGAAAGGAAGAAGAGAGTTGAAAAGCTGTAGATTATAATAAGGCATTTTGCCCTGCTGATATATTCTATACAGTCAAGTCTTGGGTGGGGACAATTTTGACATTCAAAAACCTATACGGTGGCTAGCAAGATGGCTCAGCAAATAAAAATCCTTCCTGCACAGACCTGTTAGCTGAGTTAGACCCCTGGACCCAGTGGTGGAAGGCAAGAACTGACTCCTCCCAAAAGTTGCCCTCGGGTCTCCGTACATCCATTACAGCATGTGCACCCACAGTAACATTCTCATTCATTCACTCACTTCCCGTTCTTCCCCGTCTCTGATAATAACAATAATGGTAATAAATAGATAAGCCCACACTGATATTAGAACTTACACTTAACAAGAGCTGAGGAGACTGAAAACAGGACCCTCGCCTGGAAGAACTATGGCTTTCCAAGACCAGGCATCGTTCTTCCCCTGAGTGTTATCTTCTATTACTTTATCCACATGACGTTATTTTGTTCTGAGGCTCACTACAGAAGACCACAACCATAAAGTCCACTGCCCAGGCTCAAACAATAGCTATGCCATTCTCCTACCTGTGTGACCTTAGGCAAAATCTTTCCCACATTTGGGATTTAAAAACAGTCAAAGAACATAAAACATCAGTCAGTGGAGAGACCACCAGAGAAAGCACAGCAAAGCAGACCCACTTAGAGACTAAGCTTGTGTCAGGAAACGGCTGCCCTAACTGTACCACTAACCAACTTTTCAGACTGCCACTTACTGGCTGAAACCAAGTGACCCCACTAAGAAACCTCCCACTTGCCTCCCCATCCAGTAGTCCTGCAGAGAAGAGGGTAGGGATTTCCTAGGGAATGAGGGAGGGAGCATTGGTCTGAGTCCTCAGGCAAGTGAGTCAGGAGAGCTGCTCCACAGGCAGGACTGCTTAAGAGCATCTAAGATAATCATACTAAGATATCCATCAAATTGGCAATGCCATTCCTTCTGAGGAGCAGCGGTATCTTGGGGGGAAAGGTGATATTTCCATTTATTTATATGTTTCTAGAGTTTTATTGTTTTTCCTGAAAATAATAGTCCTGGTAGTATTTATGCTTTGAACTAGCTTAACTTCACTTTCCAAAATATATCAGGTATGCAAAGATATTTAATCACACTATTCTCATTAAATAGTAAAAACAAATTAATTTAAATAAGAGAAAAACCCTGAAATATACAATAAGGAGAAACTAAGTAAGCCACAGCCAATCAACAAAATAAAATATTATACATCAGCAAAGAGTTTAAGTGAAATAAAATATTTAAGCTAAAGGGTAAGTTTTTTAAAAAACTGTCAAATATAAAACATAAGACATGTAAAAGCAGTAACACAGGACACACACAGTAAAGACAAGGAAACCTGTCAAAATAAGCCGGTCAGAAATAGATCCTAGAATTTACCTTTTGTTTTTCACGGTTTCTAAGTTTTCCTCTAGAGGATTTTAGAATTGGCAGACAAAGAACAAAGCCAGGGGAACCCTCCCTGGGCCTCTCCTGTCACAGTGAGAGACCTTTGAGAATTACCTGGTCAGCCTGCTCCGTGAATGAATCTGTCATCTTAACAATCACGCTGGCACTGGCCTCTTCATTCTCCACCACATCGATGCTGGCAACCCACTGGAGGAAGAAAAACAGCTTTGGTCAAGAGTTGGTGGCTTGTGACTTCTCGAAGGAGCAACCCCCAGAAATAGAAGCAAAGAAAAGCACTGAAATACACAAAATGTTTCCAGTTTCCAGTTTGGGATTCCGAAATATTTGTATATGCTTATCATGGGGATGAGACTGAACTCTAAACACAAAATCCACATGTTTAATACACTCTGTATACTCAGTCTAAAAGTAATTTTCCATAGTACTTTTAATAATCTTGAACATGCAACAGGCTTCATGGCCTAAAACTTCCCATCTGGGGAATCAAATAGCTCTTTAAAAGTTCAGGGTTTAGAAACATTTCAGATCTTTGGATCATTCCAAATACTAAGTAAAAACCCACTAGAGAAAGGTAATAACAACCAGACATCCTTCAGGGACCACTGACTGCAGTTGGTCCACAATCTGCCTCAGCACATCCCAGCCTGTTCTCTGAACAATCTTCTTCCCCTTTTCTGCTGGATTCTGAGGGCCAAACCTTACATGTATCTCAAGACACCTGAGGTCACTCTGTGGTGATCTCTGCCACCAATACTTAAACCTGCTAACACAAGAGACAGCTAAAAACAATATGGAGTTGGAGGGACAGGGATGGACCATCCCGAAAATGACAGATGCTAGAACAGAAACTATACGTGTGACACGCTGTCACTCTTTTTGTGTTATAAAACCATTTCAAAATGTAAAACCCTTTGCAATTCACAGCTCTTGGGTTCTTAGAGATGACAGTTGTCCGGGTGTCCTATGGAAGACCCCCCCCTCCCTTCAGCAGAGGCAGATGAGCCTTCCGTGTGGATGTCTGACTCTGTCAATGCTGGCTCTGCCATAAAGTGACAATCTCCTCCACCACAGAAATCGAGGGACTGATTAACGGGGTCAGTAAGAACAAAATGACATGAAGGATGCTCACTCCTTCAGAAACCTCCTGCTCCTTCAGACTGAAGACCCAGATGTCAGTATCTACCTTTAGGAGCAATTACAGCCTCACTCAGCACTCATTACTTGTATACCACAAACTATGGGGAATAATACAAAGTCGGCTCCACCCAGCCCTCCCTAGGGTGCCAGGAAGAAGACAGAACAGAATCCCTGGTAAATCCGCATATCCCACTCAATACAGAGGCCAAGGAGGAACAATGTTTATTGGCTGGCTCCTTGGCTCACGCTCAGCTTCTTTCTTAGGCAGCCAAGGTTCAACCTTCCTCACCACCTATAATGCGCTAAGTCCTCCCATATCAAGCATCCATCAAGACAAGCTCTCACAGACAGGGCCACAGGCAAATGGACCCGTGCAATTCATCAGCTGAGGGTCCCTCTTTCAGGGTGACTCCAGATTGTCAATGTGACAATAAAAGGCAAATGAAGTTGAGTCAGGGAGAGCTGATATGAAGAGTGCAGGGCTCAGTGGAGGTAGACACACCCCACCCCTTCAGTGTTCCCTTTGTCTCCACTCTCTGAGGTCGCAGATTGTGAAGACATCCCAGTCTTCCAAGATTCTAAACAGGTAGTGGTATTGTTCTTGTACCACACTTAAGCCAGAACAAAATCCCGTGTCCCTCTCTGCAAAGGGGATCCTTTGCCCAGGATGCTGCTTTCTGCTAACTAAACTCAGGAAGGTGCTCCAAACTCCAGGGCTGACTCTAGAAATATCCTATGCTGAGCCATTCTGATCCCTGCTAAGAGGCTGGAGCCAACATCAGCCTTGCACTCACTTGCCACCGTCTGGAAGTGGACACACGACTAGACAAAGTTGAATTATCCTTTACTAAGCAAAGATGTCAGCAGCTGAGGGACTGAGCGTTCGACTACCAGTTCCAACAAGGCTAATAATATTGCCTGCCACACAGGCTGCAGTGTCGGTAACACTTAGCACTTAAACGGCGTTTACCTATTATCTCATTTATTCATTACGATTGGCCCAAGAATAAACAGGAACGTGATCATTTTATTTTACAAGGGAACTGAGGCTAGCGGGCATTAAGTAACCAATTCAAGGTCAGTAGGCTAGTAACTTAGGGCAGCCCAATTCCAGAGTCTTCATTTTGCCTTTTCCCCTCCCAGTTCGCTCACACTGCTCCTCTTCCCTCCCAAGTCACGCTGGACCTTCTGGGCCTGGAAGAGGCCTAGGGAGCACCTACATCCCACGCTCTTCACAGGGCAAAGGCCAGGCACCTGTGGCCCAGAGCAGACCGGTGCGTGCGCGTGCAGCCTAGTCACGGGTGCACATGGCCGACAGTCCCGGATCTCCCCGCTACTCCTAGAGTCTGCCGCTTGCAGCGGCCGTCTCGCAGTATTACCCAGTTGCGGGCCCGGAAGGCCTGTACGCAGCGCGAGCCCAGAGCACCCCTGCCGCCGTACACCAGCACCCGGCGCGCCTCGCCTGAAGCCGCCATCCTGCTCCTGACAGACTCCCGCGGAACTGATCGCCAAACCCAAAAGCACTCCCTTGCTCGCCGATACCCAGTGAGGAACTCAGGAAGGTTGCCCAGAACGCCCGCCCCTGCCTGTGCCCCGCCCCCAAAGCTCCGCCCCAAGGCGGAGTCGGAGCCATCACAGAGCCACGCCTCCTGCTCCGGCCAATAGAAGAGGGAAAGCCGAAGTGCGTGACCCGGACTGTGCCCCCGCCTACCCACCCCGCCCTAAGGCTAAGATAACAGTAAACCACGCCTTCCTAAAGTGAACTTGTGCAAGCTAAGCGGCTGAGACGCACGCTCTCTGCTGTGCCCTGCCCACCTGCCCCGCCTTCACCGCCCTGGAGCCAATAAAAGTGTAGCAACCTAGGCGCGTGCTCTAAACTGTGCCTGTCCACCCGCCCCGCCCCCTCTTGTACCCAGTAGGCGTACAGCAGGCTCTCCACAGTGTCTTGAACCCCACCAAGGGTGTAGACACTTGCTCAGCCCTGCCCTCGGGCAATGAGAGCTTTCCGGAGCGCCGCACCCCAGCCGGAAGCCAGGGTTTATTAGAGCAGATGCTGCCGGGCTCGTTAGTGAAAATAATTACAGATGCAAACAGGCCACAATATTGTAACGCCCAAATAAGAGATGAACTTTGCCTGACCCCCATTGTCTAATAGCTGCGTAGTCTAAGCAACTTCTTCAATTGTTTTGTGCTGTGACTCAGTTTCCTCGTAAATAAAATGTGAATAGGCTGTGCCTAGAGTTAGAGAAAAGAATTTTAGAGGTACAGTGAGTACTGCGCAGCTATCAATATTAGTCTTATCAATCCTGGTTATTAAAGTTCACTGAGCATCTTAGAAGTCTGTTCCATTTGTTCAGAAGGAAAACAACTGTGTAAATGGGAACACGTTTATAAGTGAAAATCTGCCAATACAAATTTGGAGTATTCTGTAATTTAAACCTTTCCATTTCTGGAATTAATGACTTTAAAACAAAGAATGTGATTGGGAGTAACTACTAATATTTAAAATAGTACTAGTATATAGCACAACCGCCTTTGGTCTGGTAGGGGCACAAGTTTAAGGATGTTTTAGGCCTGTCCTAAACTGCGTGCCTACTGGGCTATGGGTCCCTGGCTGCATGGGATCCCAAGCAAAGGATATTCTAGGTGTGTTGAGACCCACCAAATGATGACAGCCGTCCCCAGCAGATCCTGGTGATCCCCACCACTTTCGAGTTAACTAACTTCTGCTCATGAGCAAGGGATTTAACAACTGCACTGCTGGTGTTTAGCATCAGTTAATTTGAACTGAGACTGCCTGTATGTTTATAGTATTCACAGCATCCCTGGTCTCGAACCCTAGAAGACAATAGCAACCCCCTGCCCTCTGTCATAAAGATGGAAATATCTCTAGCCAAGCCTGGTAGTACAAGCCTGAATCCCTGCTATTCCTGAGGCTGAGACAAGAGGACCACAAGCTCAAGGCCTGGACAACAGACTGAATTCAAGGCCAGATTAGGTAACTTAATGAGACCCTGTTTCAAAATAAAAAGAGCAGTGGGGATATAACCCAGTGGTGGAGTGTTTACCTAACAGGCCTGAGGACTTAAATTCAATCCCTGAAGCCAGGAAGAGGATGGAAAAACGGAAAAGAAAAGAAAAAAACACTTTAAACATTTCCAAAGATCTCTTGATGGGTGAAAATCACCTTTGACTAAGATCCAATATCTGTGGCTGTTCTGTGTAACCTTCAGAGACAGATGCTATAAGGAACTTCTTTGTGCACTTCCAACCCACCCTTGTACACAACAAACACAGTTTCTACTTGTAACAAATAAGACCTGTAGGCCTATGTCAGTAGACAGCAGGAAGTGGCTGGCAGAATATTCCACTGTCCAGAGCTTCATTATCCAAGGTAGAATTGTAGAGAACTCTGAGGGGAGAGGAAGGCACATTTGTCTAGTGCCTCCCACAGGTCAGGCACTGTTTCAAGTTCACTTTCCTGTACACAACAATCCTATGGCTGACTGAAAAAAAAATGGGAGTCTCAGACACCTACCTAAATAGAGCAACACTGAACCTGATCTTTGATAATAGAATTCCTCTTGACCACCACCACTTCAGTCAGCATGGCATGAGCTTGCTAGAACTCAGAATTCTATCCCATAGAATTTTTCTGAAAACCTCAAAACATCAAATTTGATGTAAGTTCATCATTTAACATGGAACTATGATTCCCAAGGCATTAACTACATCCTATCCTCTAAAAGCATTCTGAGTGTTAGAACAAGAATGTCAGTTAACATTATTTTCCATGCATTAATATGCCAAGCAGTCTTCCAGGGCTCTTGTAGTTTCCGTCTCATTCATCGTCAGATAAACATTTTCTATTTCCAGGTCACTGTGGTAAAGGTAAGCTGCTATATTTCAAAGACTTACCTTCCAATCCAGTGTCCATATTGCTTTGTCCATAAGAAAAGCAATGCCCTTGCCCACAGTGTTGCTGGAGCATCAGAGATGCTAAATCATATGCTGGAGCCTTTTGTACCTGGTAAAGCCCCCAACAAGCTTCAGAAATACTGTTCTTTATTTCCCTTATGGAGAGACCAGTGTAGCAGCTCCCCTAACATGTGGGATCGTGTCATTTCTACAACATGCTCATGTGTCTCCATGAAAGAATCCCAAGGCTCCCACTGACCAGCAGTGAAACTTGAGAAGCCCCTCCAGAGATCGGAGAGTTTACTATGCTGCCTTTACCCACTTTTGCTCCCCAAAGTTTTCACAGAGTGGCCTTTGACAGTCTCACAGGACCCTACATTCAGCAATACAGTGAAGGTCACAATTCTAAAAGCTACAGTATAAAATGGAGAACAGAAATTATTCATTCCTGGGGTCTACAGATTGTAGAGACAGAGGGGCTTGGTGGAACTAAAGGATTCAGAGGAAGTGGGAAGGGAGTAAGAGTGAGAAAGGGGTGAAGAATATGATCAAACTAACATTATATGCATGTATGAGGTTGCCAATGAGATAGATAGATACAGATACATACATGCATACATACATTCACACAGATACATATACAGATAGATATACACAGAGAGATATAAATGATTGATAGATGGTAGATATAGTTATATATATACATACATACACAGATATAGATGATAGATATGCATGCACAGACAGACCAACAGATAAATAGATAATAAATACATACATTCACAGAGATAGATAGATAGATAGATAGATAGATAGATAGATAGATAGATAGATAGATAGATAGATAGATATTGAGTTTTAGATAATAACTTTTCAGCCAGATAGAAGCTTTGCTCCATAATCCATAATCCAGGAAACAGCTGAGGTAAGAGGATTGCAAATTTAAGTCTGAGATGTATAGGGAGAATCCATTAAAGAAATAAATCAATAAATAAAAGTATCTGACCCATGTCAGATGCCATGGAAAAGTGAAATCAGGAGAACGTATGACCCTGCAGCCACAACCAATAGATTTCATGTTACACTTCAGCCAGCAGCAAATCCATACAGTTTTAATTCATACATGTCCATTTAAGTCTTATGAACCAGGGTCGATTCACGGTGTTAGTAACAGTTCCGGGGATTCTGACAGCAGTGACATTTTAGAGAAAGAAATGCCAGGGCATGCCTGGGAGAGCTCGACATTTGATCCTGCACACTGTTGCCGACACACGTGAGTGCTAATGGGTTTCTGTTTTGTTTCCACCATGCATTTTTTTAAAGTCTAGTTAGCATTCTCTGTCAGCAATTCTACATGATTTTGCTTGATGATAACTCTCTGGTCGTTATGATGTCCACATCAGGATTACTTAAATACTTGAAGGGAGAAACAATTAAAGCCTGGGCTGAAACCCTAGTCCGTCAGGAGATATAAGGTTACTTCCTTGGGTAACACACTCTGCTATATCAAGCAAGGGGAAGATTGTCTGCAGAGGCTGGGGACGTGCGTGGAGTAAACAGAAGCTGAGGAGGCAGGCACTGAGGGAAGATAAGTTAGTGTGTATGGAGCATGCTATTCCCAACTGTCTGAAAGATGTCTACTTGTCCAACCGTTGCCCAGAGCCCTGGGGGATGATCCGCACTCACTAGCATGCCTGCATGGTTCAAGAAGGTGTGGTATGGGCTGGCGTCTCTACTCAGTTTCTCTTCCTTCCTTCTGATCATAGTCGCCTTGGCTCTGCCTCATTGGTTGAGCGGGAAAATCTTGTGTCAGACTGGAGTGGATTTGGTCAATGCCACAGACCCAGAACTGGTCAAATTCATCGGGGACATTTACTACGGGCTCTTCCGAGGCTGCAAGGTGCGGCAATGTGGACTCGGGGGCCGCCAGTCCCAGTTTACAAGTGAGTATATTGGGGCCTGTAAACTGATGTGTGCACGTTTGGTTTGGCAGGGTGCTTATGTCTAAAAATAGGATTTGACTCTTGCCTATGTAAGACAGAAAACATCAAAGTCTATGGGCAACCAACATCTCCTATAGAGCAATGCAAAGAGTACTTTCTTTTCTAAAAGAGATAAAAATTCTAGAAACAAGAATGTGTATATTACGTAGTTTACTTCTAGTAATAGTAACTAGTAAAATATCAAGTGCTCGAGTGTCAGGCATCCCACTAGAAGCTGCATTTATTTAAGCTTCACAACACACTTTCAAGGGGAGCATGGTGAATGTGCCCATTTTTCAGCAGAGTACATTGAGTCTTGGGAAGTTACATAATTCACCTGGGCTCATGCATTCTTCCAGGAAACAACAGAGCCAGATGCCAGACCCATGCCGCGTGACTCTGGTAGTCTTAACCTGTCCGTAACAGTGTACAGGTGCAGCCTGCCTGCAGAAGGGGACCTCCAGAAAGCATAGTAACTACTCCCACATCCATGTATTTGAAAGCTGCACAGCCTGAGGAACAACAGAGGGACTTCTCTGGGAGCAGTGAAGAGCAGCTAACACGTTTCCTGGCAGGGAGGCTGGGGAAGGCACTTGATGGCTTAAAGATGTCAGCCAGCAGCATTGGCCTGAGTTCAGAGCTCCTCAGAAGGTAAACGGAGTAGTCCCATGAAGCCCTAAGGCAGGAGTCCAAAAAGGGCTTAGGAAAGAGAAAAAGAAAACAAGCAAAACAGTCTTCTGCAGCTCTTGTAATCAAACAATCACTAATGAGTAGTGTCCAATAAAAGTATAGTTAATCAATGGCTTGTTAGCACAGGGGGATCAGAAATCTTATCCATCACTTCCTTCTTGTATCTCAGAACTCTGCCAAGGTTTAAAACCTTGGCCAGGACCTATATCTCATTAAGCACATAAAAATAGAAGGTTGTACCCCTTGACAACAAAATACAAATGGTCTTCATGTCTATACAGAAAGGAAATACACATTCATTATGTTTGTTGAGCAAAAAGTCTGAGTATATTTATATTCACCAAGTGATTAAAATAGATCTTAGGTGTTGGGGAAATGACTCCATTATTACCACAGCCTAGGACTGGAGGGGTGGCTCAGGCAAGGTCACATTCATGCCTGGGACTCCAGTGCTATGGGGAGTAGAGACAGATTCTGACTTCAGTGAGAGACCCTGTTTCTAAGTGATAAACCCAAGATTGATATGGTATGACGTTCAATGTCCACCTCTGGTCTCTGAAAGCCCACACAGAGATGTGCAAACTGTACGCGCGCGCGCGTGCGCGCGCACGCACACACACACACACACACACACACACACACACACACACACACACACCAACAAAGTCAAAGCTGAAAATTAATCAACAAACAGTAAAGAAAAAAGTATGTTGCAAGGAGACCATAGCGATGGTACTTGATCTGTGTACTCTGCTGCCTAGTGCATCTGTCAGACACTTAGGAAACTTTAATATATGGGAGGGTGGCAGGGCAGCCATGTGTCTGTGGTGCTACTGGTACCTGAATGGTAAGACCCTGCCACCCTCAGCTCCCAGAAATTAAACTGCTTCTAATGGGAGCTGTAGCAATGAACACCTTCTGTTTGCCCTTTGGGAAAATTCAAACTGTCCCTTTCTTTCCTGCTCCTTCCTTCTAAGAAAGATAGGCACAGCCACCAACCTTGTTTCCCCCAATGTGATCTAGTCTCAAGCATCCAAACTGTGTGAGATGTATAGAAGGTGTTTCATTTTCGGCTGTGAGTTAGGCAGTGTTTGAGAATGCTGGTTTCAGCTGCTCTCCGGTCACCCCAGAGGATATAATAAGTGTTCATTCACAGTACCTTGGAAGAGGTCATGCTTGAAAGGTCTCAGGAAGCCCAAGGCAGCTTCTTCCTGTAATCAGCTCACTTAGCATGCTGTGGTTTAGGGACATTGTGTGTATTACTACCTCTCTTTCAGGGTCACAGCTCTCAAGCCCAATACAGTGTAAACTCGAAGTAGCTATGGGGTATATTAGCCTCTCCCACCCTTGACGGGATTTCCCGCTTTCTGAAGGTCTACAGAAATATCCCGGTTCTCAAGGCTTTATGCCAATCATCAGAGAGGATGTCGTGAAGGTGCATCCATGGGAAACCTCAGAATAGGGAGTTTTTTATTGACCCTCATTTACGAGCAAATGCTTGCCTTACCTGGAGATGCATCTGAGAGACTCAACTCCCACAGTACTCATGGGAAAACCAAGAAATTTTCCACCACCAGCCACTAAGGTCCTCTATATATCACCTAGAATATCTGAAACAAATAATTTCTGAATGCAGAAAGAAAGCAACAACCATTAAATTAATTAATGACCTTGCATGCCTTTGGGTATACTGTTGAGAGATACAAGCGAGGCACCACCAGGAGAAGAGGGATGAATGGAGAAGACAAGGGTTTGCCCAGGGAAGGCTGCTGTGTGCCAAAGGAGACACTAAGCACACTTGGACTAAACTCTAGCCACTAGAGACATAGCACATTCCTCTCTGAGGCCACCTCTGTGGTTCATTTCCTCTATCCTGATTTTATCATGACATTTTATTAAAGGAAAAGTTGAGAATCAGAGAAAACAAATATGAAGTAACTTCTGTGGATTTGCCTTAAATATAGGATGTTGGAGTTTTAGGTCTATGGTCCCCTCCCTACATCTTGCCCCAGAAGCATCTCCCCTGGGTAGACTTCCAGTCCCATGCTTGTCTATGTGTCTCACCAGGGCAAAAGATCATACGTCTCTGGATCAGGTACAAATAAACCATCTAAGTTTTAGTGCTGATAGAATAATCAGTTCTGATATTCGAGCAAGGTATCCCTTCTGTATGTTTAAAAAAAGAGAGAGTTTAAATTCAAAGTGAGCCTTCTAGAGTTTGAACTGCATTGTGATTAAAATTTTAAACTCTTGTTTATCTCAGGTTTCTGATTTCTCTCTGGCCAGCCCTTTAGCAGAATAGTTAAAGCATTACTTCCTGGCTGTGTGGTCTTGGCTAAACTACTTAACTTATCTGGGCCTCGATTTTCTCATCTGTAAGAATGAGAGAGAGAGACCTGGGGAGCTCTGTCAGCAAGTGCTTGTCATGTGGGCATGATCAGTTCGTCCCCACCATGGCCCATGTAAAAAGCCAGGTATGGTGGTATGCCTCTTTGTAATCTTAGTGCTGGGACCCTACAGATAGGGAGGGGGGGTCACTAGGGCTTCTTAGCCTGCATGCCTGGACTAACTGGAGAACCCTGGGTCCCAGTGGCAGACTGAAAAAACAAGATGGATAGCATCTGAGGAACAACCTGAGGCTGACCTCTGGCCTCCACATGCATGAGCACATACATGTACACACTCACATGTACATATACACACACATACATTTAGACATTCATGTGTATATGCACACAGAGAGAGAGACAGACAGAGAGGAGAGGAGAGGAGAGGAGAGAACAGAGGGGAGGAGAGGGGGAGGGAGGGAGGGGAGGGGAGGGAGGGGAGACAAAGTCAGGAAAGAGAGGCTAAAGAAGGAATGTGTAGGAAGTGCCTGTACACAGCTTATACCTGATTACCAATGGACCCATGGATCAGCTGTGCTCATAGCTGTGCGTTCCAAGTTACAAACTAAACTGTAATTTCATTATACTAGGGATGCCTAACACTCTGGGTAATAGGACAAACATGAAAGAGGAGTGAGCCACAGCTTTCTGGGTGCTGTACGGCACAACAGAGTTCACTGTAGAGTTCCTCTCAAAACTAATGGAAAGACCTGTTGCACTGAAACTCCCAAAGAAACACTTGAATTTCTAAGTAGTGATATATAAAAGGTAATTAAAGCCCTGGGGGATCCTGAGCCGGAAGTACCACACATGAGTGTGAGGGTTAGAAAGATTCACCATATACCAGTAGGATACATATAATTAAGACACTTCAACTGGGGCTTGGATTAGGCTCTCTTTATCTCCTCCCTCACAGAACTCTTTGTGCCCCAATTCCCTCTTCATCATCACCATCTTCATCATGTGACTCTCAATTTCTCATTTAATCAACTCCAAATATATGTCCGTATCATCATGTGCCCATGGCTGGTTCTTTCTAAAATCTGCATTGTGATGTCATACCTAAATGTATTCAGCCAATTTGCTGATTGAAGGAATTAATCTATCATCTAGTTTCAAACTTTTGCAATTGTTACGAATAGTCAGTTACGTACTCAACTCTGAATACATTGATTGGTCTGTCTGAACAACAATGACTAGCAATGATCTAATAGATGTTGCTTTTGATGAAGTTGCTTTTGAACGGGGAGGTAGGAGTGAGCATCCCTACAAGATTCAAGAGTGACTTTCTTCTACACCACCATCAACAAAGGGCTTTGAACTTTGCCAATCATGTGAGTAACTATTTTGGATTTTTAGGATTTAGTGAGGGTTGCTATGCTAGTCATCTGTCTTGAGGATCCCATGATCAAGAAAAGGGGATGATGGCACAGGCAATTAGGTATAAGCTACTGTATCTGGAACAAGAAGAGGTGAAGGGTTTGGAAAGTGAGTGTTAGGTCTCCAAGAGAAGGGAGTTGGAATGGAAAGAAAGGGAATAGCGTGCCTGAGAAAGACAAACTCCCTGGAAAGGAGCCCATCTCCCGGGTCAAAGTTTCCAAAGTCATGGAGATGACCCTGCAGAGATAAGGACAAATGGAAACAGAACTGAAAAAGAAAGCTGGAACCCAGGATGTGAATGTGGGTGGTGCCTTGAAATATGTGAATGGTAAAGACACGGTACAGGGGTGAGAACTAGGTCTCTCACTCCTGCCCAGTGTGGTGGTGCGTGCTTTAATTCCAGCACTCGGGAGGCAGAAGCAGGTGAATCTTTGTGAGTTCGAGGCTAGCATGGTCTACAGGGCTAATTCCAGGCCAGCCAGATCTATATAATGAGAACCTGTCTAAAATGGTGAAAAACGAACTCTGGTTCTCAGGCTTGAGCGATGGCAACCTTGAAGTGTGTTCAAAAGTTCTTTAGAATTCATTCTTTTAGATTTTCCATATAGAGTCGTTAAGAGCTGACTCTAAACTCTTGATATCACATTATACACAGGCCTATAATTCTATATAGAGTTCAGGGTTGCCTTGCCAAAGACAATGAACTTTATACTTCCAAGCCTGTGGGTGAAAGGAGCTGACAGCCTCCACCAGATCCCTTATCACAAACACTGAAGGAAGTGATGACCCTAAAGAGCTCACTTAACCCGTGACTGCTCAGCCAAGGGCAATTACCCCTATCTCACACAATTATTACTAGCTTCCTGCTGTACTGGCAACGGCAGGAGACTCTGAGAGGCCACATGCCTTTCCCAAGCTAGAGGGTAAAAACTAATGACAGCAATACCTACAGACGCCATCTCTGAGAACAGATTGTCCTGGGAAGGCTTTGAAGTACTCTTAGTAGATCATGTCATTTTTCTCTGCTAGCACCAGAGGCAAGCAGAGAGAAAGGAAACACAAATGAGTATTTCTCTAACCCATTCTGCCACGTTCATATGGAAAATCAATATTGTCATGAAGTATTATACATCGAGAGTATTATGGTCCTAGATGCTTGGCAGCAATAACATTTACTCTGCGAAGCCAGCGCCTTGGGATTATAGGAAGTGCAGCCATCTACATCAGGTCCCAGGACTGCAGGGTCAGTGTAATGTCACCTGTAAGGCACATTCAGATTTTGTGTCCACTACAACACAGAGAAGATTGCTGGCCCGCTAACAAGTGGCAGCTCTATGGTCCATGGACCCATGTCAGGAAGTCTCTTGGTTTTTGAAAACCAAGCATTCTTGTGTCTTGCTCTTACCCTCTACTTGCTTGCCTTGGGATAGGCAAGTTCTGGCATTTGTGAAAGGAGCCACACTCTGACGTTGAGATATCATTTCTCTCTGCAGTCTTCCGCATCTGGTGAAGGAGCTCAATGCAGGCCTGCACATCACTATTCTCTTGCTCCTCTTCCTGGCCTTGGCCCTGGCTCTGGTCAGCATGGGCTTTGCTATTCTCAACATCATTCAGGTCCCCTACAGAGCGGTCAATGGCCCTGGTGGCATCTGCCTTTGGAATGTCCTTGCAGGTAAGAAGTTCCCAAGAGAGAGAAATGTGTCCACATCCTCAGTCTGGGCTCCCAAGTGTTAACCAGGGAAACTCGGAGTTCCTTTTGGGGAGTTCTTAGTCTTGTTAATGAAAGAATTTAAAAACAAACTCAAAAGGAAGCTAAAGGCCATTTTTATTGGGGTTTAGAAGGAAAAAAAAATGAGAGAGCAGACAAGCTGTAAACCCAGGCAGCTGCCCAGGAGGAGAGAGATGAAGAAAAGAAAGCCTGTGACATCAAGAGAGCTGGTGGCCTCAGCCATGGAGGTCAGTAAGGGGGACCTTCAGAGAATGAATGACAAAAACCAAGGTGCCCTGACAAGAATGCTCAGACCTGTGGCTGTGGCCCAAACAGTGACAAGACGGGAGGAAAGTTATATTTTCAGCAGGGTAGGCAGGCTGCATAAGTGAATACACAAAAGGAAGGGCTTTGGGGAAAGGTACAGGAATGATCTAATTATGGAAACGATTACTCCCGCCATCCCCTTAGCAGACTCTCACAGAAGTCACATTTCCTAAGGGACATGGAAGGGTGGACACGTAGTCAGGGCATCGACAGGCCCAGCTAGATAACTCCTTGACAGAAGGGACACTAAAATGTAATGTTTGGGAGGCATTTAGAATGGCAGATCTCCACCTAGGGCCAGACAGAACTTAACTGTATTCTTCTGATCAGGAAAAGGTAGCTCTCCCTCAATGGCTCTCATCTGGGTACTGCAGCCCATATGGACGTTTAGTGCCTAAGCAGACTTTTCCTTTTCCAGGGCTACAAGGGAAACAGAAGGCAGGGGTGCAAAGACAACCAGGAAGGGGGAAGTCCAAAGCTGACTCCAAGGGAAGGGTCCACCTTAAGGGCCTCCAAGGTCACCGAGCACTGAGACATAAGTAGTTGGGTGTGAAGTATAAAAAAAATTAAAATATTTATGCCCTACCCCTTCCTGGGTCCAAAATCTTGGTGGAAATGAATGTTTTCTTTGCTGAAAGTGTCAGGGTATCAGTATGTGTTCTTATCGATTAGCTAATAATTTATTAATAATAGCTAGTAATTTACCTTTATGTACTTAATAAAAAATCATATATAAAGAAATTAACAAAAGCCTTTGAGAACAGAACTGTCTCAGAAAAGCATATAAGATGGTCAAGGTTCCACTGTGGCAATAACCTCTCACCTCCTTTGCTTTGTATAAGAAGATCATAAAGTATGAACACAGGGGCTGGTTTGGTAACATATATTATAGTGCACCAGTTGTTCTGTATCTGCCTTTGCACACGAAAGTCACCAGGATTGCAGGTGTCCTATATCTGTGCAGGATCTCATTGGAAACAGTATTCAATTCTGTTCACTACTCTCATCCTCACATAGGGATTCAAAGTTTTCTTCAATTGCTAGGGAGATAAGTGGGGTTTGGAATTCCAGAGTTTCCTAGCTTATAGAAAGAAAATGTAAAGAAGAGAATACAGAGATACATGAGCCCCAGGCTTTGCTGCAGCCATTCATACTTATGTAGGCACTGCTTTTAAACACAAACTCAAATTCGTGATGCTCTATCAACTCTTCAAAAGATTTTCTTTCACATGACACAGAAGTGCCACCCGAGCAGAGACCTCAAAACTGCAAAGACACGGAGTAAACAAAGGCGCTGTTTGTGGTTTCAGGTGGCGTCGTGGCACTAGCCATCAGCAGCTTCATGGCTGCGGTGAGATTTCATGACCTGACAGAAAGGATCGCCAACTTCCAGGAGAGGCTTTTTCAGTTCGTAGTGGTGGAAGAACAGTATGAAGAATCATTTTGGATCTGCGTGGCAAGTGCCTCGGCCCACGCGGCAAACTTGGTCGTGGTGGCCATTAGTCAAATTCCCCTCCCGGAAGTCAAGACTAAAATGGAAGAGGCTACAGTTACCCCCGAGGACATCTTATACTGATAACGGACTCCTGCTCACACCTTGTGACGTCAATGGGGGGGGGACAGGCTTGACTTTTCCAGCTTCCTCGCTCCACAGTGCGCCCATTCTTGGTAGTAAGAAGAAGGCTCTGAAGGGACTACAGGAGTCCCAGAGAGGAAAAAAACTGTCCTGATGACCAGGGCACTTGTGCTTCTTTATGATGATGCCCTTGAAGATGAACTGGAGACTCCTGAACTTGTCACCCGCCTCACTTGTGAGCTAACACTCACTCACTAATTCTCAGTTCCCTCATCTGTCAAAAGTGGAGGTAATAACAACTTTGCATGCTCTATTGTGAAGTTCCAATGGTGCTGCTGGTGACGTCACAAGCGCAGTTCTCTACAAATAAGTTATATATACTCCATTAAGATTCGGTAGGGCCTTGATCTGTTCTCTACAGTATTGGAATGTGCAAAGAAGACTATGCTGATCATGTCTCTATTCTTGAGAAGTAGTAATGTGTTTCCCAGAATTCAAGTATCTAAGAATGGAAATAAGTGTGGGTTTCTGAACTGCCACCATGTGCTGGACACTGGTTTGTTTGCTTGGCTTTTTTTGTGGGGGGGGTTTGCGTCTGGTGATGCCAATCAAGCCCAGGCTTTGCCTACACTAAGCAAGCACTCTGGGAATTGCTCAGAGCACTATTCCAAGATTTTCCCACTTATTAACTGGCCAGATCCTCTTGATATTCCCAGGTAGCCAGCACCATTCTAGCTTCACTTGACAGATGGGAAAACAAGGTATTACTAGACACATTACATGACTTAGGTGAGATGAGGGAAGAAACCTAATAATCCCATACCAGAATTTATATTACTTTTAGATAATATAAACTCTTACTTCCATTATGATAGAAGCTATGCAAAGACAGAGGAAAATACAGAAGATACGTTACTAGATTAAATATCCACACTAATAAATAAAGCAAAATATCTTTATAATTTCCCACTTCTAGACCCTTGTGACAGGTAAGGTGTGGTCAACAGCAAATAGTTGATACCCACTCTTGCTAGGTCAGGATCTCTTGTTCATATGGCCCATCCGGCAAGGTTGAGTAAACCAGGACCAGACCAATGGTAGCCATTTCTAGAGGTCATTCAGGCTCACAGAACCCATTTCTGAGCTTCTACGTTTTCATAATTCTTATGCCTTCCCTTTGTTCCTTCTAGGGTCAGTAGTCCTTCAAACAACTGCCACGTTCAAGAAATCCCCTATACTTTTAAACCCATGCTGCTGAACTGCAGTTTGGTGTACAAGCAAGGCAATATAAGAATGTAGCCCAGTGTAGAAGGACAGGAAGGAAGGAAGTCTTTTGGATGAAGTGTGGTATTAAAGTTTCTCCGAGCTAACATTTGATCTGAACTGTGAAAGCTGAGTACACTTTTTCCAGCGGTGAGGGATGCAAGGTTGGTAAAGGATCCCAAGATGAACCAGTAATGAGGGAACACACAGGCATGAAGTTCAGGGGAGGCCAGGCATGAGAATGTTGAGTGGGATGAGAATGTGGAATTCATGGACCTGTTATGAGTGACATTTTCTAAGTAGCTTGTGAGAGTTAATGTAATGTGTTAACTCACATAGGCCATAACAGTCAAAATTTCAGATGCTTCTTTGAAGATGCTTTTTGATAAAGTTAATGTTTGCATCTGACCTTTTACAAGTTCAAGATCTTCATTCAACCAATTGAATACCCTAATTGGAAAAAAAAAAAACCCGACCTCCCCTAAGAGAGAGAGAATTCTCCCTTTAGACTGGATCTCCGAGTCTCCATCCAACCATTGGTGTCACAAGGTGCACGGTTCTTCTCAGTTCAAGGAGAGGATTCAAGAAAGAGGTACAGACAATTTGAGTAGGCATTCATTTAGCAAAGCACAGTGCCGAGTATACTTCAAACAGAGAATGGAGAATGCTGTCCCAAAGGACAGAGCAGTCCAATGGGTCAAGCACTGAAGATTTTTTTAGGAGGTTGAAGTGGTTGTTACATTCATAGGAGTAAGGTGATTTCTTTTCTCTCCCAAATCACAGAAGACCAAACCTTGCTTTGTAGGGTAATTCTTCCTGTGGTAGTCTTGAAAGCTGCAAGGAAGATCATAATGCAAATGATATGATAATGAGGTCAGAATCTTTTGAGAATGCTGATTCCCTCATTAGTGCACACACTTGTGCGAGTGCACATACACACACACACACACACAGAGAGAGAGAGAGAGAGAGAGAGAGAGAGAGAGAGAGAGAGAGAGAGCAATGATTATTTATATAGAACAAAGAACCTAAGATGGGATATTTAACCCCCAAGTGGAGTTCTTACTATCAGGAGACAGCTGCCAGGATCTGCTCTGTTTCCTTGGTTCCTTTACATCCAACTCCCAGCCTGCCCAGGACAAACTCCCAAGATTCAGCTGGATTCCTCACATTTAGCTCCTGAGGGATCGATTTCATCAGCAAACCCTGTAGAACTCAGATGCATCATCCTCCACAATCATAGGAACCCACTCCTAAGAATCAAGACCTCTCTCAGACATCCAAATATCTTCTGTGCTGGGTCACCTATATAAAATGGCATGATGTTTGCATATAACCTCATATATTTGCATATACTTTAATTCCTCCAGGTAACTTAGAACACTTAATAAATGTGACTGTCCTGTAAACATTTGTCATGCTGTGTTCCTTAGGGAATGAAGATGAAGGGAAAATGTGTATGTGTTCAGTACAGACACAATCGTGGCAGACTCAAATCCATTTACAGTCTGTGGTTGGCTAAATACATTATTGCTGAACTGTACATATGGAGGTTTCACACACACACACACACACACACACACACACACACTCTATTGGCTTCATTTTTCTGGAGAAGCTTTACTATTAAACATATTCATTTATCTTTTTTCAATGAGTCCACCTAGCTATAGCCAGGATGACCATATTTGTACTATCCTATCTTTGGGCTAGGCAAAGGTTATCTATCTCCCAAATTGCCTACCTCTTTACAAAAAAACAAAAAACAAAACAACAACAACAACAACAAAAAACCCACACCTTAACTGATGACTTCAAGAAGTTTGGAGGTGGTTGTTGTTTTGTTTTGTTATTTATAATTTGATGATTCTTGTTTCCAAATGATTTTTATTAGCAAATGTTAGTGATATGTAATGGGTCCCATTATAATATTTTCGCATTTCTATGATGCATTTAGATCATATTCACTCCTGGTTACATCCTCTTATACCCCTTCCCACTCCCATTGACTCCCTTCCTCTACCCACCTAACATTACTAATGTTTCTTTTGATGATATGCTGAGTTACATTGGGGTTGTTCATAAAAGAGTGGATGAGAAATGGTTTGCAGGAGTTTGGGAACCTTACCAGTGACCATGCCTCTGAAGCAAACATTTTTTCCCTCCCTCGACATTCATTAACTACATCTAAATCCTCAGGGAGCATCATGAGCTCCTCCCCCTCCATGACAGGATGTTGGCAGGTCAGGTCTGACACAGATCTTGTGTAGTAATCACACCGGTCCATTCCTACCCATCCGTTCCACACCATTCTTCACCCTTCCTTCAACTCTTACATTTTTTCTTCCCCTTTGTGCTGGTTAATTTCTGTTTGTTTGTTTTCTTTTGTCAACTTGACATAAGCCAGGGTCATCTGGGAAGAGACAACTTCAACTGAGAAAATGCTTTCATCAAATCAGCTTATAGGCAGGTCTGTGAGACATTTTCATGATTAAAGACTGGGGTAGGAGGGTCCGGCTGACTGCTGGTGGTGCCATCCCCTCCCCTGGCGGGTGGTCCTGTGTTGTATTTAAAAAAAACTGGCTGAATGAGTGATGCAAGCCAGTAAACAGAATCCCTCCACAATCTTTGTTCCAGTTCCTGCCTCCAGGTTCCTGTCTTGAGTGCCTTCTCTGCCTTCCCTTCATGACGGACTGTAAGCTTAAAAAGAAGAAAGAAAGAAAGGAAGGAAGAAAGAAAGAAAGAAAGGAAGGAAGGAAGGAAGGAAGGAAGGAAGGAAGGAAGAAAGAAAGAAAGAAAGAAAGAAAGAAAGAAAGAAAGAAAGAAAGAAAGACAGACAGACAAACCTCTCTTTTCTCCCCAAGTTGCTTTTGGTCATGATGTTTATCATAGCACTAGAAAACAAACTGGATTCCCTCGTGCTCTGAGCACCCTGTGCCTTGAGACACAGGACACGAGTGATTAAGTGTCCAGCTTATGGCTGAACATCAGCTGTCATTTATTGTCGTCACACTGGCCAACTATGAGACTCTGTAGCCACTGAGGTTCAGTGCATAAAGAAGCTTCCCTGATCAGAGTTGACAGCATCAGTAATCTTCCAGTATAAACATGGTTCTTTAGAAAGTAATTTGACGGCCACAGCATAGTCTATTTAGCAAAATAGTAGTTTCCCCACTAGGACTTTTGATATCATGAACCGTGGTCATTTGAGTAGGCTAGCAGTTCCAGATGGGGATTCCTTCCACTAAAGTGGACCTCAAATTAAGTACTGAGTGGTTGGTTATTTCTGTAAACACAGACTTGTCACATTAAGCCAGTGGGAGCACTTTGACTAGCCTCTCGGTAGTGTTGCATGCTGGGTAAGATAATAGCTCCCTCACAGCGACTTCAAAGCACCTTCCAGCACTATGGGAGTGTATTAGTCACTTTTCTACTGTGATAAAACAAAGCAGAGAGCCAACTAGAAGCAGCACAAGGCTTTGAGACCTCAAAGGCCACCCCAGTGAAGGACTTCCTCCAGGGAGGTGTGGTTCCATTTTTCTGCTACTTCCCTTAGGATGTCCCAACACTGCTGCACACCAAGCAGGGGAGAATGAGACAGAGCTGAGTTCCAAGGTCCATGACTTCCCTGAGGTGTCTGAGTCCCAAAGCACATCAGGTGGAAAAGGATAAAACGATGTCAGGAACAGGTGGATCAGCAGGATCCCCATGTGGCAGTGATGCTGGGGGCAAGGAAGTCTCCAGAGATTTCAGAGTTACAGCTCTTCAGTGTTATAGTTCTTTAAAAAACAAACAAACAAACAAAACCCAGCTATCTTGCTGAAGGGGATGGCAACCCTAAAGAAAGAACAACAGTATCAATTAACCTGGACCCCAGGAAGCTCCCAGAAACTAAGCCACCAATCAAAGATCACACATGGGCCGGTGTGTGGCCCCTGGCACATAGGTCTGTCCTCAGGGAGAGGATGTGTCCTATAGAGACTTGATGCCCAAGGAAGAGGGGATGCTGGGGGGAGGGGGAGGTGGGAATGGGCGGATGGGGAAGTGGAAGTGGGTGGGAGGGTGGGTAGGAGAGCACCTTCTCAGAGGCAAAGGGGAGGGGGGAAAGGGGGAAGAACTCTGGGAGGGGGGATCCGGAAGGGGGCCAACATTTGGAATGTAAATAAATAAAATAATTTAAAAAAACAAACAAAAACCACAGCTCTTCTAGTCAATGAAGCTTGTGCGCATATATTTTGTTGGTGTGAACCAAGGACTGTATAAACCTTGGAAAGAGAGAAGGGTTCTTCTTAGGGTGATGTTTCATTGGCTGAGCTTTAAGGTTCTAGAGATATCTCATTTGCACGGAGAGGCATTCCAGAGATCAGGCAGAGGAGAGGAAGCCCTGGGAAGGAAATTTTGTGCTTAGCTCAGGAAAGCGGTCGGGACATGGTGAATTACGACCTTAGTAGTGAGGTACAGCAGGTATGAGGTAGAGAGCATGAACAGATGTTCATGAGAACAGCAGGCTCTGCCAGAAAGAGGAATGCACTGTTCTCATGGAAACCTGTGTGTACCGTGGATGGTCTCCTCCTGGGCGCCACTATCCTGACCCATCTAGGAGTGTCTCTTCATGTGCTTGCTGTCTACCAGCTGTGTTGTTAAGGGGGAGTTCTGCTTTTCAATCAGGCTCTTCAAAGTTCCACAGTGATTTTTAAAGAATAATGTTTCTTGTGTTATGTGGTTGGATCTCTCTCTCTCTCTCTCTCTCTCTCTCTCTCTCTCTCTCTCACACACACACACACACACAATTACTGAACTATTTGAGCCTTAAGTGCTGATATCCCTTATCTGTAAATACTTCTATCTGAATTCCTTAAAAGCTAAATAAATATAGTACAATGATCTAACTCAAGAAATTAATGTTCTGTTCTCTTATCTGCAGATTTTATTCCAATTTGCTGGAGCTCCTAACTGTCCTCCGGCTTATGTATTAAGCACAGTATCCACTCAGCCTCAGCCCTGCCGTTGTGGCTTTTTATATTTTCTCGTGATGCAGGGACCAGGTTACATTTAGGCTGTGCACTTCTTTCCTTTCCTGTACACACCAAAGCCCTTGGTTCATTGTTGACGACCTTGATCTGTTTTAATAACGCAGATTTGCTTAATAGGGTCTCCCTCAGTTTAGTCTTCCTGCTTCTCCCCTTCAGACTTGGACTGCATCCTTGGCAGAGACATCTGCAACGTGACTGGTGCCCACCCTACAAAAGACCCAGAGAACCCTCATACCAGTTCTGTCGTAGTGCTGACATTGACTGAGTGGTACAGTCATGTTTCTTCAGTGTATTACTTTTCTCATGGTAGTCAGTATTGAGTGTATGCAGAGGATTCTAGTTAGGACTCAGTACCCATATTAGGTGCATCTCAACCCTCTGTAGTCCCAGTTCCAGGAAATCCAACATCTTCTGGACTCTGAAGGCAACCCTACTTACATCCATACGCCCCATAGGACCTCATGCACACACATAATTAAAACTAAATAAAAATGAGATGGACAACTCGGTCATTGTCACCACCCCCAAACAAACCCCTATTCTCATTCTCTCTCTCTCTCTCTCTCTCTCTCTCTCTCTCTCTCTCTCTCTCTCTCTCTCTCTCTCACACACACCTTGGCAACGACTCATTTTCTAGCCTTCTCAATAGATCTGAGGATTCCTGGCATTCCAAAGAAATACAATATTAAGTGTGCGACCTTTTACGGTTTAACTTTTCCGTTCAGCCAAACGTTTTGAAGGCTCATCCATTGGTGTGGTATTGCCTATCGCAAGCTTTTGACTCTTGTAGATAAGCTATTACAGTAGTCGACATCTATAGGTCCACCATGCACTTATTTTTTGCCTCTATTTCTCACATGGAAAAAAAAATCAAGTCTACTTCCTGTGTAGTTTTCACCCTTAAATTTCTTTAATGGCTAAATTTGGTATCAAGTCCCATGACATCATCCCCCTGTAGTGGAAATTTCCAGGCGTCTCACATCAGACAATGCCATCAGTTCCTGTGATCTCTTGTTCCGGCCATTGTTAAAGAGGAATCAGTTTACAGAATCTGAGCCAAAGAGTGACGCATGACCACTCCCCCTTTATGCTTCGATTGTTACTTCTCGCAGCTGAATGAGGGTTTTATCCCTTGGAAACTGAGACCCTTTGCAAGGGCTGACAAGCCAAGGCAGTCAGCACCCTCATCTTGTCTTCTCCCCCAAAAAGAGGTGGGTGTTATAGTCATTGTTCCCCACAAAGGGTTCATGTGACAAAATGCAAAGTAAACAAGTTTTCCCAACAGAAGTAACATCCTGACTCATTATCTCTCTGCCAAATCCTTCGGGAGCCTGTGGAACTCAAACAGATGTGAGTTCCATTTTACTTCTTGCTGGGTAGTATTTCAAATATAATTAAATGCAGAGAAATTGCAGCAATGTAGTCTGTGTGCCGATTAGAATGTTTCTGGACCACCAGCTTGATCCGATCTTGCTTCAGCCAAACCTTGAACCCTGTGCCCCATTCTCTCCCGCTCCCTTAGCAAGAGAGTCTTAATGTAATACGGTCAGGTGTGTGTCGTGTTGCACCTGCTCTATTCTCTCATAAACCCACTATTTTCATCTTACTCTCGACATCTTGGGAGCATTACACTATCCCTCGCGTTTTGCTGGGTCCTGAAGATAGAAAGATGAATATGACATTGTTCGGATGCAGAAGCACAAATAATTCATTGGATCATAACAAAAGGTTAGGCACTGGACCAACCCCATCCTGACACAGCCTTGCTCCACCAGTGGTAGGTTTAAAAATAAAACCATTAGCAGTAACCATGTGCCAGGGCAAGAGGGAGTTTCCAGAGAAATTGCTGGTACAGAAGTGCTTGGCTGATTTTATTTTCAAAGGTAGAAAGGGATGGACACAGTTATTGCAGTGAAGTTGCGATTGGCCAAACATGTGAAACAGCTCTTCGAACGTGGTCAACTGCACAGGGTGTAACAAACCTCCCCTAAGTAATGTTTGACACCTGCTTGAACCGGTAAGGAAAAGGGTCGGGAAGAAGATTGCTCAGTTCAGATTCTCTTCTCAGGTGACTCCACCTCAGGTCAACAATCAAAGCTACCTAGGACAGTAAGTAACACAATCACATGCATTTGTTTAAGATTTCTTTACAGCAAACCAGAAAAAAAAATAATTGTTTTGTGAGTTGAAATGGTGAGTCAGAAAGAAATCAGATAGATCACGAGCTTTGCTTACTGTAGATATTATTAGATTCAGTCGTTAAATAACTGCAAAATGGTTTCAGCATTATGACACCGTATCACAAATATATATGTTGCCACTGTCATAATAAAAGCAGTCCATGTCACTAATTCAAAATAATTAATTCATAGGCAGTTAGGGTCCTAAACACATGCAGAATTCAAGTACCAGAGCCATGTTCACCACTAGGGGGAAGCAGACGATTGCCTATCGATTCATTGTCCTTAATGCCTAGATTGCAGGACGGCTGGTTGATTAGTAGACACTGAATCATAATTCTGCCATGCTAACTTCCACTCTCCAGCCTGAATGGAATAAGAAAAACCCTTTCCACATTTTATGCTCCATTCCTGTGTATAGTAGGGGTCATTTCTCGGGTGTTGCAGGACCATGAGATCAGAAAAAGGATTGTAGAGATCTGGCATTCTTATTCGTCATCAGCGTATAGCAAAAGTCTTTCTGACCTCTGCAGCAGCAGAGGGACTTAAGATGATCATCCATCAAGCAGAATGACAAATGGCAGGGCTAAATAATTTGCCTAGAAATGCCAATCTTTTAGGGGAGTCCCTGTCATTCTAATAATAAAAAAAAAACTAATAAAATACATGAGAAAGAAAATAGAGATTAAAAACACTTCTGTTTTTATTTATTTTCTTAAATTCTCAGGTAACTAAACTACTGTGATGAGTCAACATGTCCCGTCATTTGGGAGGAGTACGGAAATCAATAGGGAAGCACGTACAAAGACTTATTCCAGTGCAAAGTCCAAAGTGCCCTGCTCAAAGTACAACATTATCTATTTTGTTTGTAGGACGCAAACACTAGGCCCTGCTGGTGTTAGCCAAGTGCCGGACCACTGTTAAGCTACACCCAATCCCAGCAAAATGCTTTAGAAAACTAATTACGGTTCATTGAGAGATCCTGTTACAGAAAATAAGGCAGGGGTTGAGAGAGGAAGGCACTGGTGTCTGAACATGGGTGCATGCAAAACACACTGTAGACAGAGGGAAAGAGGGAGAGGGAGAGAGGGAGAGAGAGACAGAGGGAGGGAGAGAGGGAGAGGGGAAGAGGGAGGGAGAGAGGGAGAGGGAGAGGGAGAGGGACGGAGAGGGAGAGGGAGAGGGCCACAGAGAGAGGGGAGGGGAGGAAGGGGCAAAGGAGGAAAAGCAGGAAGAAATGCAAAAGGGAAGGAGCAAAAAAGAAGCAAGGCCACTACTCAGTGAGGTTTTGAGCCAGCAGCAGCAGCAGCAGTGAACTTGATACAAAGGCATCTCAAGGCCAGCCCAGACCTACAGAATCAGAAAGTGTATCATCTATAGACAGTTGTACCTCCTTGCAGTTAGGTATTCTCAGTCTCCCTATGCCTGTGAGGTACTGCCCTAATACAGAGGGTAGTGCTGTGTGAGTCACACCGAGGATGCCTGGGATGAACTTATTCCTAAGCCCAGGTAGACCAACCCTCAGCCTGCATCTTCCAATGTAAGTGCAGAATTACCCAAATCTGTAAGTGGTCAGCAGCCTCCTCTAGTAAGGACATCAGTCGAACGCAGACATCAAGGGCTCAGGAGGGAAACGTGAAGCTGCGTTCTGCTTACTCGAGAACTAATAAAAGTGGAATCTATTTCTTCTCTGAGTCAGTCTCTTCTCAGAAGTCAGGCGACATGTCCCTGTGCTCTAGCATAGTCAGGTCTACCCCTTGTCAAGTGTACACTACAGGATACACATCCTACACACACACACACACACACACACACACACACACACACACACACACACACAGGGTTAACAAGTATTAAACTGGCCTCAAAGTAGCAGATTTTCAGGCTATATGTTAGAGGTTCTGAGGGGTGGGGGTGGGGCTAGGGTGAAACTGAGAAGTCAATCTCTTCAGTAAACACTTGGGTGAAATTATGCTTTTGGACATGGCTCCCTCTGAGAAATGTGATTCTTTCTATTAAAGATCACTTCATCCACATTCCTGTGTCACCTCCCAAGGAGTGAGGATGGATTCATTAACAGCCCCCGAGGCAGGCTGGCTTTGTAAGCACTCCCATTGCACAAGCAACACGCCAGGCTAGAGAATAATGCAGTGTAAACTGCCTATTGAACTGCAGCCAAAGAAAACGCCTCCCAAGAGCGGAGGCCTGATCTCCAGTCTCTGCCACCCACAGCGGAGAACAGTGACTCACACTGACAAGAGAGCATGCTCTCAAGGCAGGGAAACATCTACGCTGGTGCAAACCCCCAATGCTAACAAAACGCCAACAATCTCTAATCCCTTGAGAATCTGTGTGTGTCTATAAGACATCTGTCCAACTGTAATACTGGTAGAAGTTACCGATTGTGCAAGTTTGCCACTGGTGCTGTAGTTGCTGGTAAAACTGTGAGGGTGTGCGCATCATTGGGTGGGGGAGAGCGCAGCTAAGAAATAATTCTCAGTCGCTGTGGAAAGGATGTGCCACAAGTCAACAGTGCTATCTTCACACCTTCACAGACACAGACGCTCTCAGCTACATCCACCAAGTTCCCTCAGATTCTCAAAGTTCGCCAAAGGCTAAAATAAGCTCTGTATCAACCTTTAGCCTGGCTTTGAAGATTGAGAGGAAATGGTTACTGCCAGTGTGACTGAGCCCCTTTGATGGGCAAATCTCTACACAAAGGGCTTTCAATGCACTGACTGTTTCTCACAGCCTTTATAAAGTAGGCGTACTGCTCTTCTTGTACTGTGAAGGCACAGAAACTTTAAAAATAATAGTAATAATAATAGAAAATAATAATAATACAATGCTAATAATAAAGTAGGAAATAAGGACTGTGCTTTCAGGGCATCTAAGATTTAAATAAAGTGTCAGCTGAGGCCACTCCCAAGTAGCATTTGAGAAAAAACCTGTAGGAAGCAGATGTGTGCTCAGCAAAATCTAAGAGCAAGCAAACAGCAGGTACCAGGGCCCTGTGGCAGGAAACTCTGGCTTTCCCAGCAATAGTAAGGAGTCAGTGTGACCAACCAAACTGAGATTCAAAAGATGAGATCCACGGGTGGTTGTTTGGAGGTGAAGAGCTCCACACAACTCCAGGGCTATAAGTCGGCTGAGCAAGGGGCTGGGAGGGCCTGGAGTTTAGAACAGAGAGGTGGTGTTGATCTGCCCTACGTTGTTACAGGACAGGGCCTATTGGAGATGACATCAACCATTGTCTCTCTCTCTCTCTCTCTCTCTCTCTCTCTCTCTCTCTCTCTCTCTCTCTCTCTCTCTCTCTCAGATAATGGATGACCTCCACATTGTAAACCTATAGGATTCTTAGGTCGTTATTCTTGCTGGGCGGCTTTCCCTCACCCTCCTGCCCTTTGGCCAGGGTCTGCCGCCTACTTGTCTGGACTACTTCCCTGGCTCTTCTCCTCTCTTGTGCTTATGGTTATACAGTGGTGCTCACAGCTATGCGCATAAGTGCTCTTCCCGGCCAACCTCGCCCCTCCCTGACTCACATGCAGCAATGCGCTCAAGCTTCACTCATTGGCAGCACGCCGAGATAGCTCACCTGAGCTGCCGCCTACCCATCTAGGCCCCTATTGCATGCTCCGTCTTGGGTGGCCTAAGATTCTTCAAATCAACTTGGGAAAGACAGAGCTGTCTTCCCAGCTTTCCTGAGAGAATCCTTGTCTAGCTAAGGTAGGACAGGTAGGCTAGGAATGCAGCCCAGTTGGTAGACTGCTTGCCTACTGTACACAAAGCCTTGAGATCAGTCTTCAGCACCACATAAAGCTAGGTCTGGTGGTGCATGCCTACAATCCTAGCATTCAGAAGGTGCAGGCAGGAGAATCAGTAATCCAACATCACCTTTACATACATAGCAACTTTAATGCCAGCCTAGGAGAGCTAATTTTTTAAAAGCCAAGGATCTGCCTTGTTGCTTAAGCTAGATGTCTATGACTTATTTTTAAATCTTTTGCACTCTTCAAATTCAGTCCATTACCAAACCCATCTTGCAACTAGCATGGCCATTCCCCCCACCTCTTCTTTGCTTCAGTGCCATCAGCTTTCCCCAGAGTGCCACCAAGCTCTCAGCCACTAGACCCTGCCTACCAGTCCTGCTCTGTTGTCCCTGCTCTGTCTACCCTGCAGCCACAATGGCCTGCTCACATTCTTTTGCCTTTTCATGATACCCCTCATCTGCCTCCCCTCTCCTCAATTGTTTAAGACCTATGTGCTGTTCATAAGGCAGTGTCACCCATCATGTGACAGTGTCAACACAAGAGAGTTTCCTGATTTACATAGGTAAGAGGCCTCTTGCCTTTCCTCTCCAGCCCCTACTCACTGCACATCATTGGTGTTGCCCATCATATCCTCCCTTGTCCCTTGTTGCGTGATGTCCTGGGTGAAGGCAGAGGTTGACTATTATTTATCTTGGATCCCTAGTGTCTAGCTCATTACCTGTCATACAGTAAGTGCTATTTTGGACCTAAAATGTCCCCCAAAGCTGTATAAGGTTTGCTCATCAGTCTGTGGCACCATTGGGAAGTAGTGGGACCTTCAGGAGGTAGAACCTAGTTTTAGGAAGTTACGGGACATTGGGGACATGGTCTATACCCACCCTCTTTACTTCCCAGTTCCATGAAGTGAACACCTTTAGTCCAATACACAATCTCTGTGATGACATCCCAAGCCATGATGTCAATTGATCATGGAACTATGAAACTATGAGTGAATATAAGTCCTTCCTCCTATTACATTGATTGTCTCGGGTATTTTGCTACAATAATGGGAACCTAACTGTTGGCCCCCGAGTACCTAAGTGAGTACCTAGGTCCTGTGGCTCACATGACTCAGAACGCCTTTTCTTCTGTCTTCTTAACTGCTACATCTTCAGGACTCGGAAAAGTCCTGGTAGAAAACAGGCACCCAGTAAGGAGAGAAATGTGAGAAACTACTCAGTTTGTGATATGGCTTCCTTGAGAAATATTTCCTCAATCCTTTTCCCCTACCTTATGTTTTTAATCAACTCTTTCAGAATTTCATACAATGTATATTAACCACTGCTTCCCCAACTCCTCTCTGATTCACCACCCCTTCCACATCCACACAAATGTGTATACTTTTGATTTTTCATCCAGCTAGGACAATGTGTGCTGCCTGTATATTCTTGGTTATGGGGGCATCCACTGTCACATGGGTCAACTTTCTAGGACATACCTTAAGGAAAACCAACTCTCCTCCTAGCGGCTAGCAGCTACCAATAGTTCCTCATCTAGGGGCAGGACTTTGTGTCAACATGCCCTCTTCACGCTGTGAGTCTGTCTGACTAGGGTTAGCACAGCCCTTGTGCATGTTGTCACAACTGCTGTGGGAACTTAGTGCTTTGTTATATCCATTGCTTTTTTATAGTCAGTCAACCATCATCTCTGACTCTTAAAAAAAAATTGCAGTCTTCTGCAATGACCCCGGGGCCTTGGGTGGAGGAGGAAGTAAAATATAGATGTCTCATTTAAGGCTGAGCACTCCCAGTCTCTTACTCTCTGCACCTTGACCAGTGGTGGGTCTCTGTGTAACCACTTCTTCTGTAAGATCTGAAAGATGCCATAGCCTGTGTGTACAGTGCCATTAGGAGTCAGTTTAATACTGTGCCATTTACTAGAGTAATTTTAGTAGGTTCTCCCCTAAGGCCTGTTGGAGACTGGTTCTAATGTTTTAATTCAATTGGGAAGCTGTGTGTTCAAATGCTAAAGGTCCTTGTCCCCAATTGGTCTTTGATCGATCAATAAAGATGCCAATGGCTAATGGCTGGGCACATGGTGGGACCCTTAGAGTTGCACAGGTAGGATGCAGAGAGAAAGAGAGCAGAATCCCCATCACTTGGGGTAGGAGGATGGGACACAGGAGCTTCAGGAAATAAAGCCAACCAACCATGTAAGACTTTGGGTAAGCGGCCATTGGGCCTGGGGTAGCAGGGGGAGGTTTAGGAGTGCCTGGCCTTTGAGGTAGCCAAGGCATTTAAAAAATAAGCTTTTGTGTGTGTGTGTGTGTGTGTGTGTGTGTGTGTGTGTGTGTGTGTATGTATGTATGTATGTATGTATGTATGTATGTATGTGTGTGTCTTTCATTCAAAGATCCAGAGACAGCTCCTGGGAGGGTGCTCGAGTGCAATCTGCCAGGAGCTAAAGACGTATAGCAAAAAATCACCACACATTCACCTATGGCCTACTTAGCCACAGGTCCTTGCAATCACAGCACCAAATTAGGAATGTAAAAAGTAAACTCAGAAGCAAAAAAAATCATGGAAGCAGGTGTCTGGTGAGGCGTGAGCACATGGGTGGTGGTAGGGTGTGCATCATTACACACATTCAAAGGCCAGAACAGGATGTAAGATGTCTTCCTTTAACATCCTTCACCTTAGTCCCTTGAGACACGGTTTCTCCCTGAACTGGAAGCTAACCAGTTAGCTCCTGATATCTGCCTGTCTCCTCTTCCCACTGTTGGGGTTACAGGCACTTTAAACCATGCCCCATGCTGGAAATTTGAACTCAGATTCTCAGGCTTACAAAGCAAGCATTCTTAGCCACCAAGTTAACTTCCTACCACAGCAATAGTTTTATACACATCTGTTCTCCCTCTCTCTGGGAAAAGTATTTTCCACAACTTCCCAGAAGATCATGTCTTCTACTTTAATGAGTAGATTGGAGACTCCCTAGATCTCAGGTCCCTGGGAACATCTCAAGGAGAAAGAAGTACCCAGATGAATGTAGAGAAATTAGGTAAAAAGCTAGAAATTGCATTATTCAAACTAAGCACTTTCTTCCTAACTGGTTCCTAGAGCACAGACAAATCAAAAAGACCCGATTTAGAACAAAGGACTGACCAAAAGAAAAGACTGCAGATTTTGACACTTTGGTGAGTGCTAATGAAGTGACTGGATTCCATCAGTCACCCCAGGGTAACAATCATTGCGAAACTTCTCCCCTTAGCATAAAATAGTTTGGTTTAACTTTTGATATCTCACTTTTAAATATTACCAGACAGTCAGAGATCATCGTCCCACATTGGAGTGGAACTCTGACAGCAAAATTGGAAACAAAAACAAGGAAGAAACAGACAATTCAGAGAGCAGAACAAAGTTTTAGATAAAGTATAAGTACTATTTCTAGACAGGTAACAGCAAATCCCACACAGACGGGAAAATAAAGCTCTTGAGAATTAAACATTTGATAGCAATGATATATTCATAAATCAAAGGGTCAAAGAAATGGGAAGAAAGGAAATTAATATTAAAATGTATGACTTGTTTTCACTTGCTCAGATTAGATTCTTAATATATTATAACCTTGTGGGTCTTACTCAGAAGATAAACTGTCAGTGAACCTTGTACACGAGATCCCTTCTTACTGGAAAACAACTTACAGGATTGTTTTATTAAAGTGTGAATCACGAAGGCTATCACATAATCCTAGGACAGCACACTTTGATCCATATGCCACAGGGAACTCACTCGGCATATGTGATACGTGATGCAATTGCACCGACTTCAACCTGACAAACGCTCACACTCTAAGCCCTTTCGATGAATCTCCAAACGCTAACCAAATAAGCTAGTTTTAATAACTACAGTGTGGACCAGTCTCAGGTCATATTTAGGAATCTGGTTTCTAAAAACATTCAGAAATTTCCCTTCAGCTTTGTGTGTAATTTAAACAAGACCTACCATGCTAAAAACAAAGATTAAACTCAACTTTTTAAAAAGTGCCATTTTCCCACACAGAACATAAACAATATGTTTGATATAACCCATGAGCCTTTTCTTTCTTGCACTTCAATTCACTCTGCTGATGGTAGAGTTAAGCATTCAGTCCTCATGTTTAACTAAATAGAAAAACATGTACAGAGTAACTGTGACCATTACACCAGGCACTTGTGTCCCGAAGCGCTTGCTGTTTCCTCTGGAGTCCTTTGTACCATCCTGTCCCCATTCTTCTTGGTAGCAAATTGGTTGTCCTAATAACTACACATAACTTCCAGGTTCCAATACCAGCTGGCTTACGGGCCTGTCCAGCCTTCGGTTTACAGGCCCCATGTGACCACCAGCAGCCAAAAACAGCTAAGAATGCAGCCCAACACAAGACTATAAACTTACAGAAAGGTTTTCCCAGCATTTTCTTTTCCAGAAGAAAGGAGCTAATATTGTATGGCAAGATTAAAACCAAAAACGAAAAAATGCATTTATTAGATTATTTAAGTAAACACAGCCTAGGTAACTTCGTTTGTTTATGTTGCTTTTCCACAAAGGGATTTGAACAGGAAAGGCCCCTGTTGATTTCAGTGATATCTGCCCTTCGTTGACTGCACATAATTGAAACAGATACTGCACTTGGCCATCACAATCTCAGGATGACCATGAACCAGTTGATAGCGAAGTTACTCTAAAGTCTCATGCAGGCCTACTCAGACCTTCAGACTGGTCAACAGTTTAAGTAAACAAGATAAGGAAAAGGCCAGCACTTTCTTCCTGAGCCTTGCAGTAAAAAGCAATCGCTACTGTTGATGACAAGTTCAAAGCTCATTGTCAATATAAGTTTCTGGATTCCCCCCCCTCAGCTTCTCTGATGTCTTAGAAGTTCTAGAACCTGGGAGTTAAAGGTACAAACTCTAGAACTAAGAGGCCAGGATCCAAATCCCTGTTCCAATGATTATAGTTCAGCCACGGGCCGGACACGTCACACCTCTGAGCTTTGATAATTTATCTGGCAGCATGTAACAAGTTCAAATCAACAGCGGCTGAAATGCAGGATTTACACTTTGACATCAAGTGACTACAAGCACTTTTATGACTAATATGTCATATCCACGTAGCCAGGTACACTCCTGCTCTGACCTCCATCACCACCCCCACCCTGACTCTGTACCCTCTGTGTGTTCGACTACACAATCCAAGATGGCACCAGGAGTTCCATTCACTTCACCCGGATCCCAGATCATAGGATGATGGAAAGACTGGAATGTGGGTTTCTGACTCCTTCTGGATGCTCAAATACCACATACTAAATATTTTTCCTTCCTTCCTTCCTTCTTCCTTCCTTCCTTCCTTCCTTCCTTCCTTCTTTCCTTCCTTCCTTCCTTCCTTCCCTCGTTCCTTCCTTCCTTCCTTCCTCCTTTTTCCTTCCCTCTTTCCTTCCTTTCCTCCTTTCTTCCCTTCCTCACTCCCCCCTTTCCTTCCTCCTTTCCTTTTCTTTTGCTTTTCTTTCATGTGTTAACCCATTTCTCAGAGGCTGGTGGTTTAGACTCAGCTCCTACCCCAGGCCCCACAGTCCAACCATCTAGGATCACTTACACTAAAATCCCAAACTAGAATCAGAGACCATGTGTCCTACTTTACCTTAGGCAACCAAAGCAGTCTGCACACAGGCCAGCTTGAGTGTTGGCATCCAGGAATTACCCCCACAAACCACTCAGACACCAGTCTCAGTCAAGCAGGGATGGTTTATTGAACAGACACCGGGGACTGATCGGTCAGGCAGGTCTGAGAGTGTGACCCTAACTGTTTCCCAGGGAGAGCTTATAGAGGCAAAACCCACATAAGCTCAAAGCAACCAGAAAAGCTCATACACATGTGCAAAAAGTACTGCCAGGCAGTTGTGGTGGTTGGTTCGAGGCCAAGTTTATAGTAGCTAACTGTACAAAGCTATTCATTGCTACTGACTCTAAAGGAGGGTGAGGGTCTGGGGAATTTCAAAACACCAGAGCATAGAACTTAACAGGATATGCCTTAGTGGTTAATTTGGGCATGAGAAAGATCCTCTGTAACAATGTAACTTGGCTGGCAGAAGGCACCAAACAAAATGGCTACAGTAAAGGCAGTGACTATGTAGGTGAGTATGGTCACAAGAAAATCCTTCTGCTTTAACCTTTACAAGTCAAGTATCTTTGAAACAATCAATCATCTATTTTTCTATTGCTGCCCAGGCAATGTCCACAAAACCAACCTCTTGTGTTCAGTATCGCAGAATAAAACAGGGCTCCTATAAAAGTAGACCCCAAGAAGTTCAAATTTCCCCAGGAGTCCTGGAGCCTAAAGGCATAGGATGAATGTTCAGTAGGAAGGGCTTTTATTTACACAGTGCTGACCATGTGTCCCACGGCTAACTCAGCATATTCAGATCACCCATCTTTTCCCCAAGGTTGATATACCGCCCCAGAGAAGGTAGAGAGAAACCGAGAGCCTTTCTCTTTCTTTGGTTTGGCTAAATTGTAAAAAACCCCAAATTTCTTCATCAGCACCATTCCCAATTTCTTTGAAATTCAAAGAAATTAAGGCTGTGAATTTATGAATCTATGTGTTCAGTGTAGAGATTTAAAAGGCCAAAAATAAAAGCAACAATTTAGCAGGCAGATAGATGGTTTCCTATCTGGAGCCTGATCTTTGTAACTTTAAAATGCTCACAAAACAAACATTGACTAAATAACTCCTAATGACTCTTGGTACCTTAAGGCAAATGCCCGGTCTCACAAAAAGACCAGTGAAGTTGAATGACTGACTTAAGTAAGAGATTCACCCTTATGAAGACATGCCCTCCATGGAGTGGCTGAAATGACCATAACCACCTTCAAGAACTCCTGTCATGCTTTTGGATATCCTGTGTGATTGCACAATGACCACGGAACAGGTTTCACTGCCTAAGCTACAGATAATTAGTGCATTTCCTGGGAATACAATGGATTTACTGTGCACCCAGTCATGCACAGGTCAATGATGCTACTGAACAATGGATGTCTGACTCACACAGCACTAGGGCCATGTGGAAACTAATCATTACACCACAGCACAAGGGAGACACGGCACTGCAGCATATGCAGAGACATGCTGAGGTTAGTGGGCGCTTAGGTACCTCACTCGGCCACATGCCTCTGATATTCAGTCTGTCATAGCAAATTCAGGAATCCATCATTTCTTTTTATTCTTCATATTTTTCCTGGGGCTGTCTTGTGTCTCAGCTCACATGTTACCCACGGTAGGGTTTTTAACACTCACCTGAAGGCAAGGGTCCCCTGAGTGTGTCCATTTAAAGGGATTTCCATATTGCCACTTGTTTTGTCGGTTTGTTTTGTTTTAGTCTTGATTATTTGAGCTTTGTTTTGTTGTGTCATTTGGCTTTTGATTTTCTTTCTTTCTTCCTTCCCCCTCCTCCTTCTCTTCCTCCTCTTCTCTTCATTTTTCATATAATACATTCTGATTATGGTTTCCCCTCCCTCTACTTTTCCCAGTTCCCTCTCCCTTCCCTCCAGATCCACTCCCTTTCTGTCCCTCATTAGAAAAGAACAAACTTCTAAGAGATAACAACTGAACATGACAAAATAATATATAATAAGATGAAGCAAAAATGATCATATCAAACTTGGACATGATAACTCAGAAGGAGAAGACTCCCAAGAGCAAGTCAGAGACCATTCATTCCCATGGTCAGGAGTCTTATAAAGGCACTAACCTATTAGCTACAATATAGACATGGGTAATATAATTTTATAATACGTAACATATATTACATTGTATGAATCATATAACATATAATTGTCTATTGTATATTGTATAATATATAGTATATAACATAAATATATGTAGTGACAATTTTGGAATTTTGATTTCTTTATAAAAACACAGAAACACTTATAAAAATGTGCTTTCATTTTAATCCCAAGTGTAGGGATGTGGGGCTGCTTCAGACTGTCTACAGCAGCTGAGCAATGGATGATTTGCCTCCTGCTTTAACAGAGGCATGGTTTTGCCAGCAGCAGATAGCTTCTACAAGTATATGACATTTGGAATTCTGGGAAATTTTCAGAGGGTGTATAAATGCTTGGGCCCTGAAGTGAGGGGTGGTGGTGGTATTTATTGTCACTTAGGTGTTAGGTTTGCTAGTAGCCTAGGACAAAGAGGAAACAAATGGAAAAGATTAGATTCAGGGATCTCTCTCTCTCTCTGGCTATCTCCTCTATCCAGTGATGGGGGTTAGACAGGGGATAAAGGATGGAAGAAAGAAGAAACTACAAAGTAGCAAAGACCAGCTACATTGTATTATATATAATATGTAATATATAATAAAAAACCAAAGGCTCTAATATAGGCACAGAGGTCCATGTGCAGACTTGTGCATGCCCTGGGCTTGCTGCTTCAAACTCTGTGCCTTGCTTAGTTGATTCAGGAGGCTTTGTTCTCCTGGTGTTCTCCTTGGCTCTTACAATCTTTCTGTCTCCTCTTCTGCAGCATTCCCTGAACTCTGAGTGAAAGGATGTAGACCTCTAATCTACTTAGATTCTCTCTCCGCATAATGTCTGGCTGTGGATTTTTGCATCTGTTCTCATCTGCTGCCAGAAGAAGCCTCTCTGATGACGAGTAGATAAGGCATGGATCTATGACTATAGTAAAATACCATTAGGAATCATTTTATTGCTTTAAAAAAAATACCAGTAGTCTTTGGTGTTACCTTAGGTCTCTGGGCTATTTGGTCTCTGGATCCTGGTTACCCACGCAGTGTCAGCTATGGAGTCCTTCTCATGGAGTGGGCCTTAAGTCAAACCAGATATTGGTTGCCTACTCCCATAAGTTCTGTGCCATCATTGCTCTAGCACATTTTGTAGGAAGGACATAATGTAGATCAAAGGTTTTGTGACTGGGTTGGTGTCCATGTTTCTCTTTCAGTAGCCTGCAGAGTACCTTCCTGTTGTTGTAAAAAAAAATGCTGTCTTTTACCCCGCACTAGATCCGGGGCCATAGTACCCCAAGATATCTGATAGATATCCTCATCTCAGTCAGCAAATCGTCACCAGCTCTGCCTCATCCCATATCATACTGCCTGAGGCTTCTCTCTGAGCCTGGTAGCAATCTCTCTATCTATCTAGTTCCCAAGGCAGGTTGCCACCATGGCAGAACTGTACATCTCAATTCTGTGGTGGCCCAGTGTCTCCACCACCACAAACTCTCTTAAACTTAAATTACTATATGAAAGAACACACAACACAATAACCTCTGATCCAATTGATAAGATATAATTTGCTCATTTAGACATACAAAACCCTGTGCACATCCATCCCTTAAGAATATTCATAACAACCTGTAAATGTGCAGAGAGGAATCTTAACATCAGCCTCCATGTTCTCTCCGTGGCTTCTCCCCTCTCTTGCTTCAGTCTCCTCCTCTCTCCAAAACTTTTCTCCCACCCATTCTTCCTTCTTGTGCAATGACCTTGGTCTACCTTGTACCTGCCTACACCTGCATGATGACATCATCCTACACCTTCCCATACCAAAGAGACTAAAAAGTAGGGGTGAAAGTTCCATGTATGCACCAGCTCAATATAAGGTGAATTATGTTCAGTAAATTGTGTGTGTGTTGTCCTCAGCAATTGGTTTGCAGAGAGCAACTCTGTCTTAGCAACAGCATGGGATGTTTGGGGATTTCTGTAGGACCGCTGTAGACAACAATTCAACTGAATGCAATCCTCACCTGATTACAAGAGATGACCGGTTGAAAGTCTGTGTCCTCCATTACTAGGAATCTTCATCAGGTTCACCTTCAAGTTTCCATTGCACTAGGGTTTCACACTACTCTCCAAAGGTCCCTCGATTCCAGCTGACTCTCCTCGAACTCTCTCCCTTCACTGAATCTCCCTCAACCTGATTTCCCACCTCTTTCCATCCCCACCTCTCCTAGTCCACCCATAAATCTATTCTATTTCTCCCTCCTTTTTACTTAACCTTTCAGAGTCTATGGATTGACACTTTTTAAATCATTTCCTTAACTGCAAATATCCATGTGTAAGTTAATATCATATTTTGTCTTTCTGACTCTAGGTTACCTCATTGAGGATGATTTTTTTTGTCCTAGTTCCATCCATTAGCCTGTAAATTTCATGACGTCATTTAAGAAAACAGGCAAGTAGTACTCCAGTGTGTGAATTACCACATTGTCTTTATCCATTCTTCAGCTGAGGGACGTCTAGGTGGTTTCCAGCTTCTGGATATTGTGAATGAAGTCACAATGAACAAGGTTGAGCAAATATCCTTGTGGTAGGATGGAGCATCTATTGGGCATATGCCCAACAGTGGTATAGCTGAGTCTTGAGGTAGATTGATTCCCAACTTTCTGTTGAACCATCAAATTGGATTCCACAGTGACTGCCAAAGTTTACACTCCCACCAGCAATGGATGAGTGTCCCTTTCTCTTGCTCTACAGCCTCTCTAGCAAGAGCTGTACTTGTGTTTTTGATCATAGCCATTCTGACAGATGTGAAATAGAATCGAGAAGTCATATTAATTGCATTTCCCTAGTGGGTAGGGATGTCTTCGTTAGGATTTTATTGCTGTGAAGAAACAACAAAGTCCAAGTCAACCCTTATAAAGGAAAACATTTGATTGGGGCTGGCTTACAGTTCAGATGTTTAGTTCATCATCATCACAGTGCAGAGCCTGCAGGAGGCAGAATTGGTGCGGGAGTACCTGAGAGTTCTTCATCTTGATCCAAAAGTAGCAGAAGGGGACCATCTTCCTCAGGCAGCTAGGAGGAGGCCCTGATTCCGCATTAGGTGGAGGTTGAACATAGGAAACCTCAAATGCACTTATACACAGCAACACACTTCTCCCTAAAGACTACCCCTACTCCAATAAGGGCACATCTCCTGATAGTGCCACTCCCTGGGCCAAATACCAAAACACATGAATCAATGGGGGCCAAATGTATTCAAACCACCACAGATGTAAAACATTTAAGTGTTCTTCAGTCATTTGAGTTTCCTCTACTGAGAACTTTCTGTTTAGATCTGTACCCCATTTTTAAATTAGATTTTTTATATATCTAGTTTCTTGAGGTAGTTATGTAATTTGGACATTAGTCCTGTATTAGCTGTACAGATAGTAAAAATATTTTCCCATTCCATAGGCTGTTGCTTTATCCAATTGACAGTATCCTTCACTTTACAGAAGCGTTCTATTTTCATGAGATCCCACTTATAAATTGTTGATCTTAATACCCATGCTATCAGTGTTCTGTTCAGAAAGTCATTTCCTGTGCCAATGCATTCAAGCTTATTCCCCACTTTCTCTTCTCTCAGGTTCAGTTTATATTGAGAGTTTTGATCCACCAAGACTCGAGTTTTGTGCAGGATGGTGTGGTGGATCTATTTGATTATTCTATATGAAGATATCTAGTTTGACCAAAGCTATTTGTTGAAGATGCTTTCATTTTTCCAAAAATCAAGTGCTCGTCTGTTTAAGGATTTACATCACGGTCTTCATTTGATTCCACTGATCAATGTGACTGTTTTTACACCAATACCAGGTAGTTTTTATTGCCATAACTGTAGTCCAACTTGAAATCAGAAACTGTGAGACCTCCAGTATTCTTTTATTTTTCGGGATTGCTTTAGCTATCCTGGTTGTTTTGTTTTTCCATATGAAGCTGAAAAATTGTCCCTTCAGGGTCTGTAATTGAATCTGTAGATTGTTAATGGTAAAATAGCCATTTTTACTATGCTAATCCCTGAGCATGGAGATATTTTCATCTGGTATCTTTTTCAATTTCTTTCTACAAAGACTTGAGGTTTTTTTGGGGGATCCAAGTCCTTCCCTTGCCTGGTTAAAGTTATCCCAGAATATTTTTCTATTATTAGAGGCTACCGTGAAAAGTGTTGTTTCCCTGATTTCTTTCTCAGCCCATTTGCTATTTGAATATAGTAGGGTTACTGATTTTTGTTTCTTCGAGTTAATCTTATATCCAGCCACTTTGTTGAAGATGTTGTGTTTATCAGCTGTAGAAGTTCCCTGGTAGAATTTTTAGGGTCGCTTATATATGTTATCACATCATCTGCAAATAACAATACTTTGACTTCTTCCTTTCTGATTTGTATCCCCCTGATCTCCTTCAGTTTTGTTATTGGTCTAGCTAAAGCTTCGAGTATTATGTTGAATAGATGTGGAGAGAGTGGACCACCTTGTCCTGTTCCTGAGTTTAGAGGAATTGTTTTGAGTTTCTCTCCATTTGAGTTGATGTTAGCTATGGGTTTGTTGTAAACTGTCTTTATTAGATTGAGCAAGGTGTGCCCGTTTTATCCCTATTCTCTCCAAGACATTTACCCTGAAGGGGGCCTTTGAGCTGGGATTCTTCTCCTTCCTCTCTACTTATTATTCTTAGGTTTGGTCCTGGATTTCCTAGATACTTTGTGTCAGAGTTTTTTAGATTTAGCATTTTCTTTGACTGATGTATCCATTTCTTCTGTCGGATCTTCAACACTTGAGCTTCTCTCTCCCTTCACTTGTATTCTGTTGGTGAAGCTTGCCTTTGTAGTTCCTATTTGAGTTCCTAAATTTTTCACTCCTAAAATTCCCTCATTTTGTGTTTTTATTGATCCTTTTTCTATTTTCTTTTTTTAAAAATATTTATTTATATTATGTACATGAGTACACTTTAGCTGTCTTCAGACACACCAGAAGAGGGCATCGGATCCCATTACAGATGGTTGTGAGCCACCATGTGGTTTCTGGCAATTAAACTCAGGACCTCTGGAAGAGCAGTCAGTGCTCTTAACCACTGAGCCATCTCTCCAGCCCCATCCTTTTTCTATTTTCATGTATTGAACAATTCTATTAATTTCTCCCAACTTTTTGTGTTTTCTGAAATTTCTTTGAGAGAATCAGTCCTTTCCTCCTCAAAAGAGACCTTAAGGACCTCTATCACCTTTATATAGTTGGTTTCAAGGTTTTTCTTACTTGTGCTCCAAATATGTTGTAATATTCTGAGCTTGCTGTGGTAGAATAGCTAGGCTGTAGTGGAGACATATTGCCCCAGACAATTTTATTGTGTTTTATGCTGGCATCTAGGCATCTGGGTTTAGGAGGATAACATCTACTTGCTGATTTCTGTTTTTGTTGGTTGGCTGTTTTGTTTCTTGGTGTCTATTTCCTTTCTGTATGTTTAGAGAGTGAAATGGCTGTGTGTTGTCAGATTTCCTGGCCTGCTCAGCTGGTGTGTTTACAGGAAATACCTGCCACTGGTGGTGGTAAGGATCCTGGAGTGATTTGGGGAAGGAAGATTAAGGAAGAAGGTCCTTGTGATCTGTTGGGGATAGGGTCAACGAGGGAAGGGAGATCAGTATAGAGGGAGGGGGCACTGGATCTCAGGAACAGGAGGACAGGTGTGGGTCTGCCTTCAGCCTACTTGTTGCTGTAGAAAGTGACTCATGGGTTAGCAGGGGGGTGCTTCCTGGGTTTGGGGGCTGGGGCAAATCAAGAAGAGTGTGTTGTGAGTTTAGAAAGAGAACATTTGTGGGATCCACAGGAGATGGAAGCAGGAGGCCAAGGAAGGCTTCTGGGGTTCTGCTGAGGAGTTGAGATGAGACTGCTGGCCTGAGGAATAAAACAAAGGTCTTATGGGTGCTAGTCAAGGGCTCTGTCACTAAGCTTCATTTCCATCTCTCTCATCTCCTTTTGGATGTCTAAGGGAGACTGATATTCCTAATCTGTCCACCGACAAATTAAATGAGTATTTTTAAATCACTGGATGAGTGGATGGATGGGGTGGGAGTCTACATTGGAGGTGGCAATGGACTCACATTCCTTCTTCTGACCTAGACCCATAGAACCACCCTTATTGCGTGAATCTAGAAAGCATAGTCTTACTGGATAACATTGTGTTTTTTCAAAGTTTCTATTACTAGAAGGTAATAGGAAAGATCAATATGAGGGTTACAATTTACAGACTCTCTGAGTGTATGAGTGGCGATAACTATGCACTTATGATCTCCCATTATTGATCGGTCTTTCTTTATCCTGGACACCAATACACATCACCTCTCTGTGGTGATAAATTATTATGAAAAGCTCTCTTACATTCCAAGACTGAAACTTTTGCTGAACCTCATAGCCAAGTCAGTACACCTTTAAAATATTTAAGACGTCAGACTTCTGTCCTATTGTATAATCAGCTTCTTCGTTTAGCCTGCCTTTCAGAGAACAATGAAAGAATTAACCTTACTTGTGTTGGATTTGTCATGCGATCACCTGTACAAGGTAAGCTGATGCATACCTTTAATGTAAGTTATGTATTCTTCCATGGCCCTGACCCAGATAGCAATGTACATTGTGTGCTATGATAATCGTTTGCTGAAAACATTAAAGAGGTCAAAAGTGATCTTATAAAACAAATAAATGTTGAGATCAACATGGGTATAGGTTGTGAAAGTTTGTTTTGTTTTCTTTTACTTTTCTGAAGGTTCCTGGGTCAGGTAGAATCAGCAAAGTTCAGTTCCTTGTAAAACTGTTAAAGGTTTCGCTAAAGTATCCTCATTCCTTCCCCCATGTGATACTTTCTGTGCTGCGCATTTAAAGAGAGAGCAAAGAGCTGTGTTAGGGACAAATTCACAAGACAGAGCTGAGGTGGACACAGATTCAGACTCATAACAACAGACAGATTGCAGACAAGCCAGTAAACAAAAGCTAAAGATAGAAGACACAGGGAGAAAAGCCAGAAGATCAAGCTTAGGTTCACTCTTGGTCAAATTACTCCAAGGGGGAAGTGCTTTGATTTCTTTCGTTAAACTGACCCTGACACATTTTGGTGGCTCTATTTTAATGTGTTTAACTGATGCATCTCATAAAACACAGCCTTCCCTGGAGCTTCTGTGGGGATCATCATTGGCTCCCTGCTGGCTCCCTTATCCACAATAAACTTTGCTTCTTGTCTTTTAAGATTCTCTTTAAGCCAGTGACTTTCTCTTTGTATCTTCTTTTTTATTAGGAGCAGGCTGATCCCTCCACCCCATGCCAAGCCTACACTCTTCCTAATCCAGATGTCCCCTTTAATTATCTATCTCCTTCTCATGCATTTTATTATCAGGAAATCACACTGGCGGCTATCCTGGTCTTTAATTAAATGTTGCTACCTCAACTGGACTTTGATCATACATTCATTCAAATATTTATGAGCACCTTGTTTGCCTAAGCCCTAGATATGGACTAGATGCCAGATCTTGGCATGAGTACACAGAGGTGAATGCCATGCCCACACACACACACACACACACACACACACACACACACACACCACCACAAAAGAGCAGGATACAGGTGATTAGCAATTTGAGAGAGGTTGTTTTGGGAGTAGGAGACATATAACCCACTGTGGGAAGGTCTGGAGACACTTCTTGTGGAAGAAATGGCATTGAACAAAATGAAGAAGGCAGAAGGAACTTGAGCATATTATGTCAGTAACCTTTTTATCACCATGACAAAAATCTCTGAAGCTGTCAACTTAAAAAGAGGAAAGACTTACTTTAGTTCACAGCTGCAGAGATTCCCATGGTAGTTCAGCCCATGAGCTTAGGGCTGGCTTAGTAATTATGCTGAACACACACGATTTTCATTTGTGGTGAATCAGAGACAGGCAGCAAGGTGCTAGGATCACAGCATTTTTCCTCAAGAGCACACTTGAAACTTTCCAACTTCTTTATTAGGTGTTCCACCTCCCCCCAACAAGCTGCTGAACAAATCTTTAAAATATGAAGCTTGGTAGTGGTGGGGGTGGGGTACTGGATGAGGACAATCATGGTCCATATCCGTATATGTCCATATAAAACACACTTCAAAACAGTTTTTGTAATGTACTTTTTGCCCTTACTAGATAATGAAGGATGGCAGATACGCGACACTAAAGTATACCACTTGAGCATCAATGTTTCACGCCTAAAGACACTTGAATAGGAAAAATGCAAGAAAAGCCATTTTTGGGTCTCCCAAAGCAGGACATCAAAACCACCATGTAAACTACGGCTATCTCCAAATACCATTACCCGAGATGAGAAGTTAAGGAATCTAGAAATTTGCACAAATGAACCTTATTTCGCTAATCCTTACATTCTTTTTGTTTTCCTTTATGCTTAGTTACTTTTTCATAACTATCACCCTTTGTTCAATATAAGCACTTAGACCTACTCACTTTCAGGATCCTCATTTTTCTGTAAGGGCTCCCATGTACACACAAACTTGTTAAATAAAATGTACATACATCTATTAATCTGCCTCACACCAATTTCTCAGGCTTCCAACATGAGCACCAGCAATCGACACGATCCTGAGCCCGCAGAAGCCACACCCCAGAGGCCTGCCGCCCTCCCCTAAGGGGCACTTGCGGGTCTCCGCCCAGTTGCCGTCAGCCCCGCCCCCAGGGTCCGCCCCCTAGGCCTAGTACTAGTCCGGTTTTCCAGGCGCGCGTCGGGCGACCCCGGAGGTCCCGCCTCTAGGCGCGCGCCCTCCCACGCGCCACGTGCTCTCTGGAGGGCGGCGCCGTGGGCCGAGCGGAGAAGATGTACTTGCTGCCTCTTCCGGCAGCCGCGCGAGTCGCGCTCCGCAGGCTGGGAGTGAGAGGTCTCTGGGATCGGGGTCTGTCCACCGCAGACATGACGAAGGTGAGTGGCGGAGGCTCGCTCTCCGGCGGCCGCGCGAACCCAGGCCGCGGGCAGCAGGATGACTGGGCTTGTCCAGGCCGCGGTGTGTGGGACGTAACGCATCTAGTTGCAAAAATGAGCTGAACAGAAAAGTTCCGTGGGTTTGCAGGACACCGGCCTGAGCCCGGCCTGCCACGAGGGCGGCCGGCGCTGTTTGTTGAGGGCGAGTCCTTTCTTCCTAACTGGACAGTGCTGGGTTCTGAAGGCTGAACAGAAACGCTCACTCCACGGAACCAGTCTTTACCGACTCCTCTATCTGAGTTCCGAAGAGTTACCCGCGCTTACTTTGTCGATTCTTTTAGTCCTCGCAGAAACCCTAGAAAGGACGGCGGCCGGATTGTCCCAAAGCCTGCTAAGGTTCCAGAGTAGTCGGTCACGGGGCCTGGCCCCCTCCCCCGCTGAAGTGAAGTGAAAGGCCCTGGGGAATAAACTGCTGGATTGGGTTTCTGGAGAACAACAAGCAGTGTTCTTCTAGGGAAAAGGGTTTTATTGGGAGAAGTCATCTTGAAATTGGAAGAGCGTTTTCTCCAAGGTCTGAGAAATTCGGAAGGATACTCAGATGTGAAGGGTCTGGAAAGGTGTTGGCTCATCGGAGTCACGCTTCCAGGACCTGGTGAGGAAGGAATGGATGGGACTTGAACTCAGGTCCTGTGCAGTTATCACAAATAGCAGAGGAGTTAGGCAGACACCTTTCCAGCCCTGCCCAGTAAGAGTGGACAGTCTCAGCTTGGTCTCATGGAACCCCAAAACGAACAATCTTGGGAAAGTTAGAACCTAGCAGCTACCATGCCAAGGAAGCCTGTTTTCTTCAGTAGAAAGAGGGGGCACTGTGTGGCCTGAGCACCTGGGGTGACCAAGACCAGAAAGAAAGCACGTACACTGTCAAAGTTTAACTACGCGGGAGCTGGTGTGTCAGGGTCTGGGTTCCTTATCTGACAAATGAGAGAAAAGTGCTCCCTGAAGTGGCCATGAGGGAAGCAGTATTTTTAAAAGTCATGAATTGCCTTGTGAAGTCAAATGAAGAGCAGTGGTTTCACATCCTTATTTCAGGTGTTTGGGGCCTGGAGCTTGTGACAGAGATGTAGGGCCACACCATCAAGTGCTTGGCTGGAGGCCCTGCTTCTGCCCTCTCTTTGAAGATTGGCAGGCTACTTGCTATACAATGTGGACATCCCTAACCTGAAATTTGAAGTACTCCAAACTCTTAGGTTTTCTGAGCACTTACGGGACACTTCCGAATGTCTGTAGGAAGTCTTACAGCCAACCCAGTGAGCAGACAGAGTCAAAACACAAGTATTTTAAAGGACCGAACCCTGAGAGAGTGTATCTGAAACAAGTGATTTTCAGGTGCAGGGCTGGCCCAAGATGTCTCACATAACCCACTTCCGGTCTTACCTTGGTAGGGATTTTAGCTGCATCAGTGGGGACTGCTGCTCTGCTCTTGGCCCCTCAGGGAAGACACAGTTTTAATGGGATTGTTTGCCCCTTCTGCATCTGGGCACTCGATGCCCTCTAAGAGATGTACTCTCATTGTCTTTTTCTTGATCTTTTTTTTTTCAGGGCCTTGTTTTAGGAATTTATTCCAAAGACAAAGATGATGACGTACCACAGTTTACAAGTGCAGGAGAGAATTTTAATAAGTTGGTGTCTGGAAGGCTGAGGGAAATGTTGAACATGTAAGTGTAACTGTATTTGGGGTTCCTTTGTGTGTGTGCTTGTTTTGCATTGTGAGGCTGGGTCTCACTATGTAGCTCTGGGTGTCCTGGAACTATGTAGACCAGGCTGGCTGGCATCAAACTCGAAGATATCCACCTGCCTCATTCCCTGGAGTGCTGCATCAAATGTATTTGCCATGAAACAGGGTGGGGTTGTAGTTCTTAAAGGCCCCAAGACTTAAAGAGCTTCTTCTCTTTGTGTCAGATAAACTTAATGGAGCCCTGCAGGTTCTCTGGAAATGAAAGTAGGCTCGGGAAGAAGCTGGGCAGTTGTTTTGGTGTGGGTGGGTCTGCAGTTCTGGGAAGTCACGTGGTTTCTAGCCAGATCACAAACCTATTGTGAAGGATTGACAGGGATCCAGAAAGGAATAGATTTGCTTGGCCCCTAGACTCAGGTTCACAATTCTCACTTTCCTGTCTGGCACCAGCCTCTAAATGTGCTTTAGCTGAATAATTTACAAACAGCCTTAGGTCTTGCCCTGGAATTTCATGGCCGGACTTTGAAGGCTTTTTGAATGTTAAAGTACGAGTGGATCATCTGTTTGGCAAGAACTTCAGAGGGCCTGAGATCTGACCTCTTGCTCCTAGATTAGCAAGGTCCTAGAGGAAGTAGGCAGTAGAGCTGCTATCCACCTTTGGCAGAAATGGGGAGAGCAGCATAAGCCCCTTTGACTACCTGTCACTCAGGTAACGGACTGTATGTTAGAGGGTACCACATGTCACCTGATAGCTGTAGCAGTTATGGGGTAATGCATTATAGGACTCCTACCTCCTCTTGGCTGCCAGTTCTTACTAGTACATAGCCTTCACACGGACCTAAAGCAATAGCCCAGAAGCTAACCTGTTAGGAGTCCAGAATTCAGAGACCTCCCCTCCCTGCAGGGTCACTGTAGGCTACAGCCTCAGCCTCTGTGCTCCTGGTCTCTAGCCACTGTAGAATACCTCTTTTTGGAAATTGCCATCTCTCATCGCAGTAAACAGTCTGGGAAACGTCTATGCTGGAGACAGTGCTGTCAAGTCAATGGCTTTGGTCACGGCTCTGCTTTTGGTTTTTATTTTGTTTTGGATAGTGTTTCTTTGAGTAGAAGCACTACTTTTTGTACAGTCACCATCCAGTGCTCAGAGGGGTACTTGTCTATACATGGTATTGCCTTCTTTTTTGGGAAAAAAAAAAAAAAAGACATGGCCACTTTTGGTAGTCTAGGCTGAGCCAGAACTCATTGTACTGTCCAGGTTGGCCTCGAACTCACGCCAGCCTGTCCTCCTTCACAGCTTGCCAGTTCTGGTATAAAAAGCATGAGCCAACACACCTGGCTCCTTTGTTTTGAAATTGCTGTTCCTGGTCCGTCTAACCTGGATGCTGGCTTGGCCTTTTTGAGGTGAAAGTGCTGCGTCTGAGAAGTCTAGCCTGTACACATTCTATGAAGCCAGCACTGACGCACAGAATAGAAGCAGGACTATTCTGCGGGACTTAGGCCATTTACCAAGAGAAAAGCACAAACTATCATGTTTAAAACAACCATCTCCTCTTCCTTTAGATCGGGACCTCCTCTCAAGGCAGGCAAAACCCGAATCTTCTATGGTCTGCATCAGGTATGAAGTGAAGGTCGTGTTGGCCCGGCGAATCCATATTGAGCCCTCCCGTGTGCTCATTACTGTGGGTACAGTTGTCATGGCACCTTTGTGCCTCTGCTAAGCAAAGCATCCCTTATGATCCTGAAGGTGAATGGCTGTCCCTAGCTTGTGTTCTTCAGTGTGGAGGGAGAGCAGCCCCTCACCCAGTTATTTGGAGGATTACCCTCATTTTGCCTCTCACTTCTGTTGTACGTGACACAGGGCTCCTCTTTGCTAAACCTAGAGTGGCTTTCTGTCAGCTCTGTCCCTCTGTCATTCCTTTCTGGAGGAGCTGTGTAAGAAATTCACGGAGGTTGACTTGGTGTGTTTGTGGACCAGGACTTCCCCAGTGTGGTGGTGGTCGGCCTTGGCAAGAGATCGGCTGGTGTCGATGACCAGGAAAACTGGCACGAAGGCAAGGAGAACATCCGAGCTGCTGTCGCAGGTTTGCTTGCTTGTTACGATTAACAGTGAGGGTTCTCGAGGGTCACTAGCCTTACCCTGCTCACATGTCACAGCTCAGCAAGTTCAGGTTCTATAGATATGTTTGACCCTACCCAGAGACAGAGGCTAGCTTGGGACATCTTTATTTTTAGTATTTTCTGTTTCCTGTTGGGAGGTTCGCCTTCATTTCTTCTTAGAAAAATCTTCCATCAGAGATTGTGATGTGTAGATGGTTTCTCATTCTTTAATGCAGCCATGGTGTTGCCCGGCTTTTAGGTAACACAGAATCATTATATTTACAAATTAGAGAAAATAGGAGCAGAGTGTGGGATACTTATTCATTGCTAGCGAAATAAGAGGGCCTGTCCCAGTTGGTTTGATAGGGGGTTGGGGGAATTGAGGTCGATGTCATTGAGTCACTTGTTGCTTAGCAACAGGGAGAGCCTTTCCCACAGGACAATGGCCTCAAATGCATTTTGACAAACACTCTGAGGCAACAGTAATTTGCTTGACTAATCCTTGCCCTGGCTGTATCATAAATGCTTATTAAGTTTACTCTCAGCGTTAAGCAGCTATGCCTAACTTTTATTTGAGAGTCTTTGCTGACACAATTTTTTTTTTTTTTTTTTCGGAGCTGGGGATCGAACCCAGGGCCTTGTGCTTGTTAGGCAAGCGCTCTACCACTGAGCTAAATCCCCAACCCCTGCTGACACAATTTTAATAAATACTGTTAATGATGGTTTTTGCCCAGTTGCTTGGATGGAACCTCAACGTCATCATTTCTCGGTCCCTTTAATGTGACAGGTCCTGGTGATTGGGAACCTTTGTCAGGAAATGCTAGCACCTCTGAAATACTCCTAGTAGTATCTGCCTCTCTGATGGCCTCTCTCCTGGTGAGGATCTGTGCCTTTGACCTCCGTACTCAGCTCGGCTTGGGAGGCGCCTACCGCCCACACTTTATAGAAAGGAAATGAAAGTTTAGAAGCAGAGCAGACCACACGTGCCGGTTTTGTTCCCCTGGCGCACACACCACCTCATGCCTCTGCTCTGTGCTGACTCAGTTTTCTGCTTCTGCTCTCTGAAGCGGGATGCAGGCAGGTCCAAGACCTGGAGCTGCCGTCGGTGGAGGTGGATCCCTGTGGAGATGCTCAGGCTGCTGCGGAAGGAGCTGTGCTTGGCCTCTACGAGTATGATGACCTAAAGCAGAAGAAGAAGGTGGCTGTGTCGGCCAAGCTCCATGGAAGGTGATGGAAGGAAAGCAGGATGTGGGTGGCCCTTGCAGGCAGGCATTCTGACAGTGTGCTCTGGAAATGAGCTGCCTGCGTCTCAGTGTCCAGCAGCGCTGTGTGGCCTGTGTGTGTCCTACTTCTGTCCCAGCCCTCTTTATAGTATGATAATTGTTCACAAGCTGTGCTCCTGCCTCGTCATGTGAGTGACTCTTCTGTGGCTCCTGACAATCTTCGGTACTTGTTGGTTACTAAGAAGCATTCACAGTGTTGGTTTCCCCGGAAGGAGGGATGACTTGACAGAGTGTCCTCATGAGCTTCCTGTTGAACTCATACCTGCTGACATGCTAAGCGTTAGGTGTGTGTGGATGAGAGCATTCAATCTTTGCCTCGGTGAGATAACTGACCGTCCGTTACTCCAGCTCTGTTTCGGTCTCGAAGGGGCTGCTCTGTGCTGTCAGAGACAGACAAGAGATTTTCAGTTCCAGGAGCTGTGACACCAGTGAGTTGCTCTTGGCATAGAGTAGTGGTTAGTGTAGGTTAAAGAGTGGTTGGGAATGAAGGATCTGTAAAAGTCAACCCACATTTGAGTCCTGTCCCCATTACTTACTTGGGGAAACCTCAGTTAAGGGACCCAAATCTGTATTTCTTTCTTTTTTAGATTTATTTATTTTACTTTTATGAGTATACTGTACACTATCTTCAGACACACCAGAAACAGGACATGGGGTTACAAATGGTTGTGAGCCAACATGTGGTTGTTGGGAATTGAACTCAGGACCTCTGGAAAAGCAGTCAGTGCTCTTAACCGCTGAGCCATTTCTCAAGCCTTCTTTTTTTCTATAGGAGAGTTGCAATCCTGGTGCAGAGTTTTGAGTTTTAATAGAAAGTCTTATTATGTCGCCTTACACTACTAGTCTTGAACCCGCAATCTTGCTGCTTTGGCCTCTGCAGTACAGCAAGTACAGGCATTCCTGGTTGATACGTGGTTTGTATAATAACCCAAAGGCAGAATGTGTCAAGTTGGTGGCACCTGGTGAATGCTCTGAGATGCCAGCTATTATTTTGTCTGTCTCCAGGCTGCCTGTATTACTGCTGTCAAAGAGCTAGAATCACACAACATGCACCTTCATGTGTTCTCTTCTAAGCTAATTCTTGCTGTCCGGTGGGTTGGGATTTCGAGCCTTGATCAGGCACAGTAAGGGGGTAGAGCCTACAGCTCCCCAGCTGAATGTTTGCTGCTCGCTGGCCTCACAGTAGCTGGGATGGTCATCTCTACAGCGAACTGGACTGTGGGTAGGAATCCCTACACAGCCTTTGCAGGTAGATTTACAGGTTCAAATACCTATCAGATCACACACACGCACGCACGCACTCATGGGGAGAATCTCTGATGTTGTTTTTTCGAGATAAGGTTTCTCTGTGTAGCCCTGGCTATCCTGTAACTTGCTCTATAAGCTAAGCCTGTCTCAAACTCAGAGAGATCTGCCTGCTTCTGCCTCCCAAGTGCTGGGATTAAAGGCATATGCCACAGCCTGGCAAAGGAGGAGATTCTTGAAGTGAACTGCTTAGTCAGATTCAGCTTACTTCCTTAGTAGATGGGCTTGTTTTTTTACAGGATGGATCTAGGTCTTTGGCAATCATTTTTTGCCTGTAGTCTTGATTTTTAAGATAAGTGCCTCACTTAGCACAGAAAGGTCAGTGTTCTTGAAGTTGTTTGAGAGTAACTCTTTTCTTCCACAGTGGTGATCTCGAGGCCTGGGAGAAAGGGGTCCTCTTTGCTTCTGGGCAGAACTTGGCCCGCCAGCTGATGGAGTCTCCAGCCAATGAAATGACACCAACCAGATTTGCCGAAATTATTGAAAAAAATCTCAAAAGTGCCAGTAGTAAAACCGAGGTCCATATCAGGTAATTATGATTATGTCATGGACTGTGAGATGTTACAGCCGAAAGAACAGTGTGTGCTTTTTGGCTTTATATCAGTATGACGCAAGCTTAAATCACTTTGGAAGAAGGAATGTCAGTTGAGAAAACTCTTCCCCACCGGATTAGCCTGTGGGCTAGCCTGGGGTATTTTCTTAATTGACAGTTGACGTGGGAGGTCTCAGCTCACTGTGGGCTGTGCCCTCTCTGAACTGGTGGTCCTGGGTGCTGTAAGAAAGCAGGCTGAGCAAGCCATGAGTAAGCAGTAAGCAGCACTCTGCCATGGCCTCTGCATTAGCGCCTCTGAGTTCCTGCCCTGACTTTCCTCAGGAATGACTGTTTCCTAAAAGTGTAAGCTGAAATAGACTTTCCTCCCCAAGTTGTTTTATGGATATGCCGTTTTTATCTCATCAATAGAAACCCTGACCAACACAAGTTAACATCCTAAAATTGAACTCTATGTTCAGAGGAGGAAATTGAGCCCACTAGCAGCTTATACAAAGTCAGATAAGTTACAGAGGCATTTGAGGTATGTTTTCCTAACCTTCAAGAGAGTTTCATGACTTCATACTGTGTTGTATGATTTTTTTTTAAAAAATCCATTTTATGGATTAAAACGGAGACATAGCTTTCATGTTCATTTCTTTTGAGTAAAGATTTGGGAGTTGAATCCCTAGGTGAACGGATAACTGGTTAACTTTTTAAAAAGCTATTTTTGTTTTCTACGTGTAGGTCATTAGCCTGCATGTATGTCTTTGTAGTTTATGAGTGCTTTGAACCCAAGAGGACCAGAAGACGCTGTTGGGTCCCCAGAGACTGGAGTGAAAACAGTTGTGGGGCACTATGTGGCACCTAGGAATTGAGCTTTGGAAGAGCAGCCAGAACTCCTAAACTGAGTCATCCCTCCGGCCCCTTGTTAACATTTACAGAGCGTCCATGTTTTTATGTGTCGTTCCTTCTAAGTTTCTGCTTATGATGCAGGTGAAGAGTGCAGACACTGAGTGGGCACAGGGTAGAGAACCCACCTACCTCATGACCTTGGCTACACCGCCCGGTTGCCTTGCCAGGCCTCCCGAGTGCTTGTCAGTGGTACTTAGTCAGTTCCTCTAGTTTCCATTTCCCCTTCAAAAGCTGTTACACACCCAAGCCTGAGCTTGGGGGTTGTGATTAAAATAAGTGAACAGACTCTACCTCACTTTCAGAGTTGTTTCTCAAGGGATCTTTTCATGTAAGGGGATTCTTTAGCACTTAATTGTGATCAGACTTCATGGTTTCTGCTTGTTCTTTTAGGAAAGCCCCTATTTAGACAGAATGAAGAATACTGTGTAGAAAACACAGGACTGAGCTTGCTAGGATGGCCTGAGTAGTTTCTATGAGGCTGTCAGTGTGTAGGCTCTCTGGATGTGTCCTGAATCACAGAAGAGATGCTAGTGCTCTGCCTACTGTGTAGCGATGATGTTGCCAGGTCAGGGAAGGCATCAGCTAGGCAGGCAGGCATGCATAGTGATGGATCTTGGGAAATGGGTCTGGGAGGCTGCTGCAGAAGCTGGAGGAGGGCTATGAGTGAAAATGGAGTACTAAACCAGCAGAGTCCTAAATGTCACTTTAAATGTTAATAGACCAGGGGGCTTCTGGTAAGGTGTGCAGGCAGAGTCTTGGGAAACCACAAGGCTATAGGTGAGCAAAGAGAAAAGGACCAGCCTGATGCCCAGGTGGCCTGTGACTCAGGCTACGACACAGCTGCGCCACGCCCACTCAGGGTACACAGAGCTGCTTCACAGAAGTACAGTCCTTCCAGGACGGCAGGTCAGCAGTGAGATGCCAAGTGCTGAGCTTGCATTTAGAAATGTGCACACGTTATACGCTTGTCTGGGTTTTTTGTTTGTTGGTTTTATGTGATTTATGTATCTGGTTTCCCTTTGAAATAAGGGGACAATTTTAGTGTAATAGTTTGACTAAAAGGCAAGTAGAGGTTGTCCTTGGATCTGGTTGGTGCTGGTCTTCTCTGGTAGTACAGGCTTTGTTATTGTGGTCAGAAATCAATACAGAACACTTGTTCCTTACCCTAAAAAGAATAGTAATATGAAAAGTGTTCTAATTTGCACTAAGGTAGGGGTTCATGTTACCTGCACTGAGTCTGTTTATTATGAAACTAAATTGTTTTCCCATTCGAAGACATCTCAAATTGCACTTGGAGCATTGAGAAATGGTGTGCTGACGTTGAAAAGACAAGCAGAGAAACAGGATATGTTTTTCCTGTTGATGTAAGATAGGCTTGTTGTTTTGTTAGTTTTGTGTGCGCCATTATTAGTAATACAGAAATGAAGCAGAGCTCCTTGACTTTCAACTCCCCATTGTGGACTAAGAGCCTTGCTAATTTCATTTTCAAATTAAAACCAGAAATACCCGAGTATTGAACACTACTTATTACCCGAGCTTCTATTACCATGTGTAAGTTCTCTGAATAGTTGTCTAATCCTTGGTAGAGGAGTGAGTGCCTCATGTCAGTTTACTTTTGACGGATCTCGAGTCGAGTCGTCCTCCTATGAGTAGACAGGAGCAAATAGACCATGATCACTAGTGCCTTCAGCCTGTGTTTGTAGCCTGATGGTGGGGATGGGCTTATGGCCTTGTGCATGTTAAGCCCATGCCCTACCACTTAGTACACCAAGTCCAGTTCAGCATTTGAATAACTTGTATGTTGTGCAGTTTTAGCATATTGTTGCCATTTTTTTAAGTTGTTTTGGAATAAATGTAACAGTTCTCTTCTTTTTCCTCTTTCTGCCCTGTAGAACCAAATCCTGGATAGAGGAACAAGAAATGGGTTCATTCCTAAGTGTAGCCAAGGGGTCTGAAGAACCACCAGTCTTCTTGGAAATCCACTATACTGGCAGCCCCAATGCAACTGAAGCACCCCTGGTGTTTGTGGGAAAGGGCATTACCTTTGACAGGTACTTCTTGGGGTTGTCTGTGCTCTCTATTTTGGTGAATGCCATGTATGTATAGTGTGATTCATAAGCATGGGCTTTGATCAGGTCTTAACATTAAAGTAAATGTATCGTGCTGTCAGTTTTGAAATGCAAGGCATATATGTGCCTAAAACAATTAGGAACTTTATACACCGTGGTCCTGATCTTAGCCCTGTGACCAACAGGGGAGGGAACCGCAAGTCAGAAGTTCTGTTCAAAGTCATACCACCAAGTAGAGCCAGTGGGTTAGGAGGTGACTTGAGTTGGTAAAGTGCTTGTCACACCCACACACATGCAAGCATGCATTACACAAATATACATGCGCTTCTCACACAGATACTCCCCTGTGCCTTTTCTCAGTCAGCAGCCATCTGCCACCAGCAGGTGTCAGAAGAACTATAACTTTTCCTGTCTTGTGTGCTTGAGAGGAATGCTCCAGTGTTCCGTGAGCTTGTCAGATTTATGACCTTCAGGTTTCATGGGTTGGTTAATTCAAGGATTAATTAATTACTTTATTTATTGCTGCTGAGATAGTCTTTGTGGTATTGGTGCTAATGATAGAAAGCAGAGATGGACCCTAGGTGGCCTGATAGTATGTGATGATGTTTCTAATGGCACCTGGTCAAGTTTCATGCAAACACAAATAACTGCCTCACTCATCCATATTTCTGGAATTATTTTCTATATGGATAAAGACTATAGAATTGAAGTAATTCAGACTGCAAGTTTAGAAACTTGACTTTCTTTGGCGCATGTGGTGCTTTTGTGTGGTAACGAGCTCTGAGCTTGTATGGGACTTAGGTTTGCTTTGTTTTGAGGCAGTCTTGCTCTGTCGCCCAATCTGGCCTCCAAGTTGAAATCCTGCCTCAGCCTCCAGAATTCTGGGATTGCGGACATACATCACCACATGGAGAATGTTGTTTTACATTTTCATGTGTTTATTATGTGTGGTGTATATGCATATGGAAACCCAAGTGCCACTGCAGTCACATGGAAGTCAGAGGACTCAGTGCTCTCTTCCCCTGGAGGGTCAAACACAGGTTTTCACACTTGGCAGCAGGCCCCTCTGGCCTCACCCGTCGCACTGGCTCTCGACATTGCTGCTACTAATGCTGCATTCGGTCTTCCTTCTTCACACAGTGGAGGTATCTCCATCAAGGCTTCTGCAAATATGGACCTCATGAGGGCTGACATGGGAGGAGCAGCAACAATATGCTCGGCCATTGTGTCTGCAGCAAAGCTCAATCTGCCCATTAATATCATAGGTAAGGGGGGGGCGCTTGTCTCAGGGAGCTTCCAAATCCAGCCATATGGTAGAACGGAAACATTAAACAGTCTCTTACTTCTGAGAAGACACTTTCACGCAGCAGCAGTTTGTCTGAAAGCGGTGTTTTCTGTCCGAGGTGACTGAGGTAAATGTGTGTGCAGCCATCAGGCTATAACTTGTGCTGATTTGTCTTACTTAGGCAAAAGTGGTTAGCATCAGGAGCACAAGTGTCGCCTTTGTGCTTCCTCCAGCAAGAAAGCCTGAGGAGGGCATCGTCTCTGCCTCGCTGACTGGTGCCTCGTAGGACTTGCTCCATCTGATGCCTGCTACAGACACGCAGTCGGGACAGGGTCTCCTGGTACCACGGATGCAGACTCCTAGTACTGGGAGTTTATAGCATTGCTGATACCAAGTTTCAGAGAAGGAGCTGGAAGGAAAATGGGTGGATGGTTCTTTAAATCTGTCTGACCGGATCTCCCTTACCCAGCCATTCCAGCATCATAGTCTTTTGTTTAGCCATGAGTCCTTTTTTAGAAAACAAGGCAAAACAAAACAAAACCCCAAAAAACTGAGTTATTGGAAATCAACATGCAGACATTCTGACATGTTTTTACCTCTGAGTACTTTTAGCCTGTCTCCTAAGAAAATGACATTCTAAGTAGTGACAATACAATTACATTTCAAAAGAATCGAGCGATGTAACTTAAAGAAAACTGACTAAGAAAATCCACTTTGTATACACTTGCATTCTTTAAGACTCTTTGTTAAATTATGTGTGTTAGCATGTGCTCCATTACGTGTGGGTGCAGGTGCCCATGGAGACCAGAGACCGCACTGGAGCCCTGGAGCTGGAGTCACAGGCTGGGTGCTGGGCACCAAACTCAAGTCCTCTAAAAGTAGTGTACACTCTTCACCCTGAGCCGTCTCTCCAGCCCCCATACTTGGTTTTAAAATCTAGATCCCAGCAAAGATAGCATCGCATTTGACTGTTATATCCCCTTACTCTTCTAAGAGCCCCACTCCTTCTCCTTTTCTCATGAAACTGGCAGTGTGAAAGGTCTAGGCTGTTTGAGGTTCTGTAACTTGCATTTACTTCTGGATTAGAATTAGTTAGACCATGCTATGTGTGCTCTGCCTGACACAGTCTCAGCTGTGCCATTGGTAATACCAAGCTTTGTCACGTGTGAGAGTGAAGCCTGTATGCTTTCAATGGCTCTCGGAAGCCGCCTGTCCCAGAGATGGCATTTTGGATCCAGTGTGTCTCATGTTCTTTACTATGTCTTTCCAATAGGTTTGGCCCCTCTTTGTGAAAACATGCCTAGCGGCAAGGCCAACAAACCAGGGGATGTTGTCAGAGCCAGGAATGGGAAGACCATCCAGGTTTGTGAGGGGACAACGAAACGGCCCCATGTGGCATTTCTCAGAGCCCCATTTTGGCCACACAACTACAGTGTAACATGGGTATAGGACCCCAGCTCCTGTTTGGGGCAGGGTGATGCTTTTTAGTACAGCTAGTTTCTGGTAGAGATTTTTAAGAGTACTTTTTCTTCCCTGTTGTGTCTCCCACTAACTGTGCTGCTATACATTCTAATCTGGATTGCGCCTGGCCTGCAGAGCACGCCACACCGTAGGTGCTTGTGCCATGGTGACTTCTTTTTCTCTGCTAGGTGTTCAGTTAGAAAAGACTGCCCTGCACTTGGGCTCTGCGCTGTGGCATCTGTGGGACACAAATGTGCCCGCTGCTCAGGGCCCTGCGACTTGCTGAAGGGAGGGGATGGGATTAGAAGGGTTACCAGAATTTAGGAGTTTTTGAGCTTGAGGTTCAGAGTGTCTCAGAGTTTTCCTTCTTGTTAACATTTGACATTCTACTGGACCGGACATTTCCCTACTGTGGCTGTCATCATCCAGGGCAGAGACTTACAAAGTTACCCTCCAGATTAGATATGTTCCTGCCACAGCCAAAATATGTGTGTGTCCTTCTACTACCTCCCAGCGCTGACCTTTCCCACTTTGCAATCAAATGCTGTTGTGTGTGGGTGTGCAGTCATCCCTCAGGCAGCCTGAGCCCTTCTGTTTATCTCTGCAGGTCGACAACACTGATGCCGAGGGCAGGCTCATCCTGGCCGACGCACTCTGCTATGCACACACCTTCAATCCCAAGGTCATCATCAATGCTGCCACTTTAACAGGTCAAACCACATTTCCTTGTCTTGTCTGAAACCTTACTTGCTGGGTGCAGTGCACACTCTGCAGTCTGGCCATTATTTTGCTGAAATTTGGTCTACTTTACTCCCAGTCGAAGATCCTTCACTAAACGAACTGCCTCGGCAGCTACAAAAATGTTCTCAATATTAGTTCTGTCATTTTAAAGCATACCACAGTAACTTCATGTACGCCGCAGTGCATGTGTAGAAGTCAGAGGAAACTTGTATGACTTTATTTCCCTCCACCATGTGGGTGTTGGGGATCACAGTTAGGTTGTGAGACTTGGTGTCAAGCACTAAGCTGTCTTTCTGGTTCTCCAGTGGTAACTTTTAATACATGGGTCAAATCAACTCATCCTGATTCAAAAAGAGAGAATACGAATCTGAAAAGATCGATACATTTCAAAATCAGTGGCATCTTTAATGTACTAATCATATCATATCTGATATCCAGTGAATTTTCTAAATTTATAGTTCATACTCTAAAGAAATAAAGACATTTTGGGGGTAGCAAGGTGTTTGTTTAATGGACGCACAGCAGTGTGATGGGCATACAAGGAAAGTCCTTGCTTTGGGGCTGGCTTGAGGGTAACCCCTGCTCACTCGTCGGCAGCCTCCAGGGTCAGTACCTGAGGTGGGCTCTGCTTGCTTACAGTTGTAAGGGTTGGGAAGAGCTTCCTGGAGCCTGTTGAATGCCAGTATTCCCTGAAGGCCTTGGCTTGGCTCGCAGGGACTGCAGAGATTCCTGAGGGGTGAGATGGATGGATGGAGGGCTTGTTGCATGATCCCCAAACTCACAATCTTCCATCCAAAGATCTCTCCCTAGGACTTTATCTGTACTTCTTTTAAGATAAAATTCAGATCATTTGTGTCTTTTGGTTTTGATCTTTCCTAAGTCAAGGAAGTCTTTACTGGAGCAGACGTCATTTCGTATTCCTCTTGTGGGTGTAATAAACAGTGCACAGTGGTTTACTAAGAATTCCTTTTTAGTTTTAATTTTTTTTTGAAGTCTGACCTTTTTAACTAATTTTTAAAACTGGCATACACAGATAGTTTCAGTTTAGCAGTTTTATAAATCTGTATAATTGGGCATTATATTATTTCTGTGGCTTTTGGTCTCCGTATTCATTCCTAAAATCTTAAAACTTGGAGAGGCATCCATGGCCAGGTTGGGCAGTGATGGAGAGATGGGTGGTCCAGAGCCACTGAGAGTCCACTGGCCAGCTGTACTGACCCTTGTCAGTAGGCGTGCGTCTGTATTGCATCTGGAACTGTGACAACGGCTGTGGAGGTTTAGAAAACACAGTAATTTAGACGTGTACTATGAAATCCTCTTAAATCAAAATGTTACGTGTTTATGCTTGTCATTTTCTATTCTTTTAAGTGAAAATACCACATATTGTTATAGCTAGTTTTTATCCTTTTTATGAGAAATTTTAAAACTGGTGGAAATAAAAGTTTAGTAGAAAACTATCAGATAAATGAATATTTTATCAAAAACCTACCAACTTTAAAACTAAAGCATTAAATTGATTAGCTAAACTTTGACACACATGGAGACCTCAAATATTTACTGCTTGCTATAGTATCTGAAGTATCTGATAGATAGTTGATAGCAAATGAATGGGAGTCAGCGTGCATTTAACTCCTTGTATGCCAGGACTATTTTGGTAGCTGAAGATAGAGGACATATAGTAGGGCCATATTCTTAACTGTTTAGAATTCTAGAAAGAACCATCCAAAAAAATGACAGTTACCTTGGAATGGGCTTGTTTATATAATTGATATAATTTTCTTTTCCGAATTTTCCACAATAAAGGGGAATTCTAGCTTTGAGAGACATAACTAGCTATAGAAGCGACTATTTCCCAAACGTATATCCATTTTATAATGAAGGACCATTAATAGACTCTGAGACCACAGTTGTGATCTGAGTGGCTGGAGAGACTGGCACTGACCTCAGGAATTGTGTCTTACAGGTGCCATGGACGTAGCCCTGGGATCAGGTGCCACTGGAGTCTTTACCAATTCATCCTGGCTGTGGAACAAACTATTTGAGGTAGGCCTAAGACATATACCTATAAGTTAGTGATGATAATTTTTGTGGCCCTTGAACAATATGCTTATTCAAGACTTATGCTTAGGGTTTGGGGATTTAGCTCAGTGGTAGAGCGCTTGCCTAGCAAGCGCAAGGCCTTGGGTTCAGTCCCCAGCTCCGGAAAAAAAAAAAAAAAAAAAGACATGCTTAAGTGATTTCTATCTGTTGAGGTGCCTTGAATTGAAAATAGGTCATAGCAATAAACCTGATCCAATGGCTTTGGTTTTGCAAAGATATTTCTAGATTATGGGTGTGACATGATGTCCCTGTCCTTATAGCGGCGGAATGATGTTAAAATAACTGACAAATCACATGGTCAAGATTGAGAATCTCGGAGGTGCAGGGCAGAAGGCCTGAAAGAATGTCCCTCTACTGCATGTCCTGAGCCACCTACTTGGGTGGGTCAGTTAGGAGGAGCCCCTGCTCTGCTCTGCTCTGCACCCTTCCCAGTCATCTTCCCTCCTCACCCCTGCCCACTAATACTAACTGCACTCACTGCCACTGGCTTTACCTGCCAATACTGCTGTTAGCCCAACCTAGCCTGTTTCTAGCCAGCAGACAGTGATCTCTTGGTGACCCTAGTCCTTGCCTTCTGTCATCCTTTCTCTTCTGCCTCACTTATGTGGCTGCCCTGCTTCAGCTCCTTTGCTAGCTGTTTGCTTTGTCCTCCTCTTAGAACAAGGTACAGTCCTTGGCCTGACACATGTCAGAGTCCTCAGGCATGATAAAGCTTGTGTATTCCATGCCTACTAACAGCCGTCTCTCCCGTGCTCCATGTGACTGCTTGGCAGCTCCACCTGGCAGCTCATGTGCCCTGTCACAAGCAGTTAAGGCAGCTTACTGTGGGGATAGACACATAACCCATGAATGCATTTACGAGGTTTATTTAATGTCCTAGATTTATTTCTCACTTGACAGTGCTTCCCCACAGCTCTTTCTGTTTTGTGAAGCTTACTCTCAGCCTCTGTAGTATCCACGCTGTCTCCTTCCTTGAAGGCTGAGCCAGGAACCTCTCCTGGCCTTCCATATTACCCAGCATCCTCTATCATCATGGTACACACAATATTGGGCTTTTAGAGTTATTTATTTTCCTAGCTAAAATGATGTGTTTGTTCATAGGCATAGTTAGGTCAACAATCAGCAGCCCACAGTCTGGTTTTCCCAGAGGTAGCTAAATGCATCTGATATATTTATTTCTTATAACAATAGGTTCTGTCGCTGCTTTTTACTCCGAATCTTTATTTTTTACTTCTTGTGAAAACGAGTATACCAGCCTGCTTGTCTGGTTTGAGCCTGACCTTTGATGGCATAGATATCGCTGCAGCTTGGCAGTGCTCAAAAACTCAGTATCAGCAAATGAATGGGGGAGTTAAACAGTGCATGAATGAGGTCATCTTGTCTCAGGACTTGGTTTTCAGTGATGGTGGTCTAGCACGTATGTCTCCTGTAGACCAAGGTGACTAGACCCTTCTGAGTCTCCCACCCTAGTTAAAAACTCTCAGAGCCTAAAGGTTCCAACGGAGAACTTACTAAATGTCCTACAGATGTATAGAATTACTTTACAGTATTCCTATTTCCTAATTCTGTGATAAATCTTTTGTGACCTAAAGCAATCTTAGACATCTCTTTCACACCTTGCTTTGTAGTAACAGGCTAGAATGGATCTTTCTTCATGCATCAGCCTAAAGAGTTTCTCAGAAAGTACTCACGCTGTCACACTTTCCTCAGGCCAGTGTAGAAACTGGGGACCGAGTCTGGAGGATGCCCCTCTTTGAGCATTATACAAGACAAGTCATAGATTGCCAGCTTGCTGATGTGAACAATCTTGGAAAATACAGGTAGGTGAAATGACCTAAGTTTCTGTTTCCAATCATTCTTGGTTGCCAAACTACCCTTTAGTCTCCTCTTCCTTATAGAAGATTTTAAAACTAACCATCTTCTTTTCAGTGTAGTGCTTCTAAGCTTACTGATAAGTTTTTCTCTAGTAGGCTCTCTTAATGTTAGAAATTTTCCAATCTAAAGGCTATTTTAATAAGAAAAAGTGATGGGAACTATAGGAATCTATTACACAGAAAAAGTAATCAATAATTTGTCATTTATTCTATAAAGCCATATGTAAAAATAAATATTCTAGAAGTGATTTCTGGGTTAATTTATTAATAGGTTACATGGGATTAGCTTTTCCCTTTTTGTAGTAGATAGAATGTAGCTACCACAAATGTAATATTATTTTTAAAAATAATTTATCGTGTGTGGAGTGATGGATGTGCCATGGTCCTGTTGCATGTATGTAGAACTTAGAGGACAACTTAGAGGAGTGGGTGCTTTTCTTCTGTATGTATGTGTATGTGTGTTCCAGAGACTGAGCTCAGGCTGTGAGGCTTATCCAAGAAGCATACAGTCCCCTCTGTCCCACTGGCTGTGAATGTAGCTTCCTAATGACGTTAGTGCACTCTGGCACACGGAAAAGTAATCCTATTTTGCCTTTCTCCTCAGATCTGCAGGTGCATGTACAGCTGCGGCATTCCTGCGAGAGTTTGTGACTCATACAAAGTGGGCACATTTAGACATAGCCGGTGTGATGACCAACAAAGACGAGATTCCCTATCTGCGGAAGGGAATGAGTGGGAGACCCACAAGGACTCTGATTGAGTTCTTACTTCGCTTCAGCAAAGACAGTTCTTAGTTCAAACACTCAGAAATTCTTCCTTCTGTCTTGAATTGGATAGTTAGCCTTCAAAAATCTTGAATGAATGAAAATCTTTTAAAGACAAAAACGAATGTTGTTCTTTTTTTAATCTTAATTTTTGGAATATTTTAGTATGCTTGAATCATGGAAATCTAAGTGATATATGAATTAATATAGGTCCTTTATTAAAAATCTTGTAATAGTATGTATTTTTCAAGCCATATTTACTATTTTTATAAGACAGGGAAAATCTTAAGTCCATAAAAACGTACAAAGGGAGCCAGACATGGTGGAGCACAACTTTGATCCCAGCACTTGGGAGGCAGAGGCAGCTGGATTTCTGACTTTGAGACCAGCATGGTCTATAGAGTGAGTTCCAGGATAGCCATGGCTACACAGGAACCCTGTCTCGGAAAAAACAAAACAAACACCACCACCACCAAAATATACAAAGGAAAATATAATTAATGACTTTGTTACATTTTCTAATTTTTGATTCTTTTTTTTTTTTTCTTTTCTTTTTTTTCGGAGCTGGGGACCGAACCCAGGGCCTTGGGCTTGCTAGGCAAGCGCTCTACCACTGAGCTAAATCCCCACCCCCCCTAATTTTTGATTCTTAAGGTAGATTGTTTAAGTGTTCATAAAACTTTCAAAATCCAGATCCAATGCAGTAAATAAATTACAGTATTTCCTTCTGATAATTGTTTGTTCACTGTGATTCAGTTCTGTGAAGGATCACCATTTAAGAAACTTGTGAGCTAGAGTCAGCCATATTTAATTCTTGGTCACACCAGGTCTTTGCACCGGGGTATATGCAAATGCTCTACGGGGTGTCCCTTATCTGCAAATGCTCCAAAAGGGTGTTCCAGCATAAAGATGATTGTCAGCAAGCCCATCGTGCAGCACCGCCTCATTTCTGATGCCTGATGCTCGAGGCACTGCATCGCTGGGCTTGGTTTTGAGGACACATACATGATGGCGTGTGAAGCTCTTTATCCTAAATCACTTGTAGTTTCTTTCCTTCACTTCTGCTAGAAATCTTGATTCAGCAGTTAACTGGGGAGAGCAGGATGTGCTCCCATGTTGTTCACATAAGGCCTCATTCTTCACAAGTTTCAAACCTTGTCCTTTGGCAGCATATCAAGAGGCAGTCTCTTGTGAGAGACTGGTTGGCAGAATGCCTGAAGAGGCTGACTGTCCCCATTGCAAAGTGTTATCTTCTAAGTTACTAAGACAGGACTTTCTCCCCTCTATGAACTGGGAGGCTAGGAACTTTGTCCCTAGTGGCACTGGCAGCAGGCGTTTCTTTGGGGTGGTTATATCCCATGGCACCACCTCTCGCTTCTTTTTGAGTACAGTGCTTCTTATTTTTTAGGTTTGCACTTCAGCTTTAATTCATCCAGCTTAGCTCTGTCTCGTGTTTTCACTTCGAAAGCTGCAGATGTCTTTCATTTGCAGTTTCTGCTCACTATAGAGTCTGCTGGTCCTCAGATAAGCTCTCATCCTCTGTATGGATGGTTGCCCCTGTGTTTTCGTTTCTTTAACTTGTCAAGCTTTAGGTGAAGTAAGCCCTATTGACTTTATCCCATACCTTCATGTCCCCTGCCCAGTTCACTGACCTTGCCTGGAACCATGAGTGGATAATTATTTTCCTAAGTTTTATTTTTAATTATATATCTATATGTGGATTTGTACAAGTGAGTGCAGATGTCTGCAGAGGCCAGGGGAGGGTGGTAGATCCCCTGGTACTATAGTTACAGGTGATTGTGAGCCATCTAGTGTAGGTGCTGCCATGTGAACTCAGGCCCTCTGGAAATGTAAGGCATGCTCTTAACCATTAAGCCATCTCTCCAGCCGATGGGTAACTAGTTTTGAAAGTTACATTGCGTACTCTTAGGTTGGTTTATATCAGGCTGTGGAGCTGACTATGCTACACACTGCTGTAGTGTAAACCATTACAGAGAAGTAGTCTCACTCTCAGTAATCTTCCCAAGACTGTGCTCCTGTTTTATGAGTGAAGAAACATAGAGTTAGCCAGTCAAGAAGTGAATGCTTTGTGCTCTGGATGCATCCATGAGAATATATTGATGTGTTCTTTGTTGACTTACATCAGGGTTAGACTAACTGGGTATTTGATTTGCAAAAAAGAAAAAGGGAAAAAAATGTCACTAAGAGTCACCACTCTAGAGGCAGTAGAACTTGGGAGAGTAGAGCGCATAAATGAGGCTGACTAAAGTCTCATGTAGTAGCCAGCAAACTTTACTCAGAACCTCAGACAGTTTATGCTGAGGGTTAAGGGGAGTCATACGAGTAAAGTTCTCATGAGTTGAAGCTGTACACAGTCAGAAGGACCAGCCACGTGTTTCTGCAGAGGAACGTAAAGGATAGCTTAAAGATATAATGAACAACAGCAAGCAATTAGTGGTCTGAGGTAAATTCAGTCCTATTCACTATACTAGGGAGGGGCACAGAAACGCACTCCAAGAAAAAGTCCATGTTTTAAACCGAGATCACAAGACTCTTGTTTTCTTGGAGTGTTCTCACAAGCACTCAGAATTTTCACAAGATTCCATTCCTGGACCATGTTCTGACAACTAGGTAATTCGTTGTTGTTTCATAAGAGTTGTGATTTCCATAAACATGTTAATGGGCTGGCCTTTAGTACCAGGGGCAGGCTGAAGAAGGCATCCTTCAGGTGGAGCACAGTGTATGTGGTGTGCTCAGGGTGGAGAGATTGCCCAGCAGGGTGTTAAGGGTTTGGAACTGGGGGATGAATATCCTTCATCCGTTTATTTACTTCCCTCAGATCCTGCATGGGTCAGTGGTCAAAGGAATGAGGCATTTTGACTGGAAGGCGGTGGGTGTTTCATGTTCATTGACAAAAGACTAGGATCCCAGCTTCCTAAAGCCCATTGGTGTATGTGGGTTATCTCCACTGGGCCTCCCTTGGCATAGGATATTGTCTCATGTGAACTGGGGCAGCCCCAACCTTTAATTGAATGATTGAAACCCTCTGATGAGCCAGTCTGATTGAATTTTTCTCTGCCCAAACTTTGAGGACCTCAGTCTGGAAACTCTGGATCAATGAGCTTGGTGTAAGGGCATTGGCTGAGGGAATAACTTGTATTCGTCTATGGCCAGGGTCAAAACATCAATAGGGCCATTCTTATCCAGAACTTCCACTCCCTCTGGGCCAAAATGGATTTGGGTTCCCATTTTAGTGAGGAGATTCTCCCCAGCAGAGGGATGATCACAAAAGAGTGAGTTACTTGTCCCACTTCCAAGTTCACCTTTCTTCAGGTAGTCCATGGATAGGGCTTAGTACCCCTTGTCCTTTGTACCCATGTTTGTCGATCTAACAATGGCCCCAGTGTCCTTGCGATCTTGGTTGGCAGTAGCTAATATTTTGCTTAGTCCTCTGTTTTGTTGCTTCTCAGGGAATTTTCTATTATAGACTGTCTTTTCAGCCCTCTTTCCCCTCCCCCTCTCTCTGTACTGCTCCCTAAGTAGCTTCCCTCTCCTCTCTCTTCTCATGAAAGTTGGGCATATCGTATTCTGTCAAATCTTTCTTTGATTCATCACTTTGTCTGCCACTCAATTAAACATCACTTTCAAACATGGGTGCTTCCTTCTACAAACTAATTTTACCTTCATTGTTTTGGATTAAAGGTGTGTGTCCTAAGGGTATGTCTGCATTCCAGCCAGAGGGATTAAAGGTGTGTGCTAAGGCTCATCCACACAACCAATAGAAACACAATCTCAGGGTTCACGGTGTGGTCAAATATCCTGTGACACATGGCTGTTCTGGAGAAATTTCTGCATAGTCCTTTCTCTTGTCACAGCATTGCAAGATAATGCCAGAATGAGTGGGAACAGTTCTGAGGGTATCCAGTTCACATACACATGGACCCAGCACCTCTTCCTCTGTGCTCAGAGCATGGTTAAGACCAACTAGTTAAGTGCCTGCACAGCTTGCACCAGCAGCACTGCTCTTTGTTGGTTCATCTTATATCTGCCGTAGGCCCACTGCAGCCTGGCCAGTCCAGTGCTGAGATGCAGCCTTCCCAGCCGGGAGCTCAGCCATCTGCCCAAGCCTCTGTGCTTCTTTTTTTTTTTTTTTATTCAACAAGTGTTTCTCTATATTTGCCAGACAGAGTTCTGGATGTTGGGCATATAGATAACTAATACCTGACTAATCAGGCAAACTACTATTTCTTTACGGGCTTTTCTGTCCAGCAAGGTCTTATATTTAATTTCATTCCACCTGAGATCTCTAGAGAGGCCCTCCTCAATCACACATCAAAGAACATTTAGCTGTCCTCTCCCAATTTTTCCTCAGTACTTATCTCTACAAATAATGCTTTATGTATTTATGGTTTTTTTTTCTTCCTATTTGGGGTATTTACTACTACTTCTAGATTATTAAACAGTGGCTACCTGGAAACTGGAAGGACTCAGTTAAGTTGAAGGAACACTAGCCCACTCGAGTAAGGCTCTGGCAAGCCTTGTTCTTCTCTTCCATTTTCTCTGACGTACTAAGAACAGTTAGATTGTGTTCCTAAAGCTAGCCACGGAGGTGTGTTCACTTACTTGGCCATTTCCTCCTCCTGAGGCTGACTACCAAGGTCCAGACACCAAAGTACTGAAGTTCAGCAATCAAAAGGCCCCTTTGGCACACCTAATTAACATGTCCAATTAAAATTTAACACACCACCTTAACACAAGGTTTCCCCTTATATCATTATAAACTTCCATTTTCCTCTGTGCCACATCTGTCTCCTATCTAGAGGCAGTCTTTTATCCCCCCAATGACAAATACCCCGCCTCTTCTTCCCTTCATCCTCTATCTCCGGTCTCTTATTCCCTACCTTTCAGTTTGTTTGGGGCAAATCTCCTTTCAGCTGAAAACGTGGTCTTGGGAGTCCTCGGCTGATTTTTCCTTTTTAAAGTGTTGTGAAATTAAAAAAAAAACCATTTGGCTTCTGAATTAGTGAACAGGAAAATATTAAAACCGTTGTTTAAAACAGCTGTAAAGTCACTTTCCCTCTGGTGTTATCACATACTCTTAGAAAAGCGCCAGGGACACTGGTAGCCGTCAGGATGTCACTCTTTTTAGTTACGCCAGAATTTATAGAGGGAACTTGTGTTGTTCAGCTATATAACAAGTGACTAGATTAGCATTTGGTACATAGCAAATCCTCAATCGTCGTGGAATGAACTGATGACTCCTTTTACTCTGTGGGGGCACAGAAAAGACTCCGCTGAGATATTTAGGGACAACCCAGGGGATTGGCTGGTGGCCCGGAGGTCCGCGCCCAAGTTCAGCCTCTTCATGTGACTGGTTTAAACCAGTCCAAGCCTTTAGTACTTAGATCAATAAAGAGTAAATCAGGTGGGCTACCGAACAGAAACACGGATTCTGGTAACTCTGGTCGTTAGGGTACAAACCAACCGCCTGTCACGTGACGGCGCCCGCCACGTGATCAGACTGCCTGCGCCTGCGCACGCGAGCCTGGTGGCGTTTCCGCCCGCCATTACAGACATGGCGGCGTCCCTGGGAGGGATGTTCGCCGGGCAGCCACCAGGACCTCCTCCGCCACCGCCCGGCCTCCCAGGCCAGGCGTCGCTTCTCCAAGCAGCCCCTGGAGCTCCGAGACCATCTAACAGCACTTTGGTGGACGAGTTGGAATCATCATTCGAGGTAAGCCGAGAGGTGGGCGTGTTTGTGAGCCCTCACTGGTGCGGAAGGCTCGCTTTCTCGGTCCCGGCGCTTAGTTGATGTGGAGGACCGGAGAATGGAAGTCGCCTGGGGTAGGTTGGGTACCACCCGTGGCCCGTCCTCTAGTCTGTCCCTGCAACCGCGCGACATTTCTGGAGACCGTGGCCTTGAAGCCCGCCCAACTCACAACCTTCTTGGGGCTCTTTAGATTCCCAGGCTCCTTTTATACCTGAGGGTCTAGTAGGAACTGGTCTTCCCTGGAGCGTGGTTACTTGACTGTGCTCCTCTGAGGTTCAAGTCCTGTTGTGTTTTGTTTTTCCGTGTTCTGTGTAGGCCTTCCTGTGGCCCCTGCCCCCTGCTTAACCTGTTAGCCTTTCTATTTGGGTGCCACCCCTTGACGTCTCCGGCTTTCGCTTTCTAGTCGTTTGGCAAATGCTCTTTTTTGGGGACAAATCGAGTTCTTACTGCGGGAAGAAACTTTGGTAGAATGTTTGGATTCATCCACTCTTGGATGCAGAAAGTACGACTCAGAAGTGACTTGCCCAAAGTCGGCCTTGGTTTGTGCAGGCTAGTATTCTGGCCTTCTGCCTTTCCAGGCAAAAGCTAGCCTAGTCATACTTCTGAAAAGCATTCTTTTAAAAAATAAACTGCATTCTACTTGTTTTATTTATGCATGTTATTGGTGCACTTTTGAAGGTTAAAGGGACAACTCACAGAAGTCACTTCTCTGCATCCACCATGTGAATGCAAGGGATGGAACTCAAGTGTGGTGGCGAACATCTTTACCGGATTAGCCATCACTCCAGCCCTAAAATTCTAGTCTCTTAATAGAATACCGTGTGTTCTTTTTAACCTCCTTAAGACTGTCGATAACGGTCCATGCTTTAAGTGTTTTTCAAAAGATAAGGGGGGCTGGGAGGAGGTTCGAGGAGGTGCGCAGGAACTGGTTTCCAAAGTTAGTTTTTGTTTGTTTTTTTGTTTGGTTTGGTGTTGGAGACAAGTTCTCAGTGTAGACCAGGCAGACTTTGAACACATAACTGTCCCTGCCTCCGGGGTCTGGGATTAAACAAGTGCACCACCACTGCCTGACTTGAAGTTAGGTTTTTTAAAGTCTGCATGGCCTACTGCCTTTGTTGAAGCCACCTAAGCTTTGTGAGCCATAGGTTTCCTGAAATATTCACATCATGCTCACGCCCCCAAAATCCAACACGACTTAACTTTTACAGTGCACAGGCTAGGCAGTCTGATTTGTCGAGCTGTTACAGAAGTGGGATGCCCTTGCGACTGTTTCTGAGCCTCAGATCTGGAGCTACCAGGAGGATTCATTGCCTCTGAAAGGAACTTTGTGTGTAGTTATGACTTGTGTATGACTGTGTCTTTGTGTTAGTGTTCACTCACTGCTGTCAGGGGCCTTTGTTCCCAGCCTGTGTTCCTCTGTTAGCTGCCGTCAGCTCTTGTACTGGTTAGTTTTTTGTGTCAGCTTGACACAAGCCGAAGTTATCAGAGAAAAGGAGCCTCTGTTGTGGAAATGATTTCATGAGACCCAGCTGTAGGGCAATTTCTCAACTGGTGATCAAGGTGGGAGCACCCAGCCCACTGTGGGTGGTGCCATCCCTGGGCTGGTGGTCTTGGGCTCTATAAGAAAGCAAGCTGAGCAAACCAGGGCAAGCAAGCCAGTAAGAAACATCCCTCCATGGCCTCCGCATCAGCGCCTGCTTCCTAACCTGCTTGAGTTCCTGTCCTGACTTCCTTTGGTGATGAAACAGCAATGTGGAAGTGTAAGCTGAATAAACCCTTTCCTCCCCAACTTGTTTCTTGGTCATGATGTTTGTGCAGGAATAGAGACCCTGACTGAGACAGCTCTTTTACTTTTCCTTACCTTCCTCATCTTTTCTGCGTTGCTTGTGCCCCTGTGGTGCACTTCCATGGACAGCTCAGTTGGCGCTTTCAAACTCCCTCTGGGATTTGATTATCCATGTGACACTAACCATTTCTCTCTCTCTCTCTCTCTCTCTCTCTCTCTCTCTCTCTCTCTCTCTCTCTCTCTCTCTCTCTCTCATTTGCTATTAAAATACTAAATAGTATTCCAAGTGCTTAGACTATAGTGCCGAACCACACAGGCAGAACTGTTGGTAGAAGACAAATAACAATGGCTGAAAAGAATGGCCAATAAGGTCAGTTACTGCTGTGAAAACCTTGCCAAGCTCCACTATAGAGCATAAACAGGAGGTACCATTTAGAAAGAGTAAACAGATAACACCATGAATATATACAATTCATGTAAGGGACAGCCAGACTGGCATGGCTGTGATGGGTTTGAAAGGTGTCTAGGTGTGGAATAAGACAGTGAGGAAGAGGCAGCTGGTGGGAATAAAGCCATGTGACAGTGTCAGCAAATCAGTCTCAGGCCAGACTAGCTGAAATCTGCTTTACCTGGTGTCTACACTGGCCCTATGTCTTCTCAAGTACAGATGCAAACAATGTCCACTTACTGAATGGTCTCAGGAGAGACTTGCCTATTTCATAAGTAATAGCTGGGGTGTCTATAACATATTTTTATGTTTTGCTCACGTAGGCTTGCTTTGCTTCCCTTGTGAGTCAGGATTATGTCAATGGGACTGATCAGGAAGAAATTCGAACTGGTAAGATTTTCCTCTTCACACACTGTGTTCTTGTCATCAGCAAGATGTCTATTGTTGACTTTATATCTGTGGGTTTAGCCCTGCATGTACCTTGGAACGTTTCAAGGGAGTAAGGTGTGTGCAGAGTCCCCATAAACTGTTGGCTCTCTGTTTGGTTTACTAGCTGACATGTTTTTTGAGTCTTTATGAACCACTTAAAATTAACTTCTCATTTTATTATGATGTACTACTACGTAAAACTAATGAATGCTGTTTAAAACCCACAAATTTTGTTGATTTTGTTTTCACCAGCTCTCACAGAAATATAAGTCTGTTATGCGTTTTTTTTTTCAAGACAGGATTTCTCTGTGTAGAACTTGGCTGTCCTGGAACTCACTCTGCAAACTAGGCTGCCCTCCTACTCACAGAGATCTGCCACCTGTCTCTGCCTCTAGAGTGCTGGGATTAACAGAGCGTACCACAACCCGCCCTGTTAGGCATATTCTATCTCCAGTGTCTTGCCAACTTTTTTTTTTTTTTTTTTTTTCTGGAGCTGAGGACCGAACCCAGGACTTAGCCCTTGCTAGGCAAGCGCTCTACCACTGAGCTAAATCCCCATCTCGTAACTTTTTTATAGTGGAAATTGTCCTACTTTGCTAAGAGTCTGGATTGTGTTTCTTTGGAAGACTTCTATGTTGTGTAAGGTCTCTGATCTGAGAAAAAGATGAATTACCTGCTATTTTATGCTAGTTTTACATGAGAACTTGAAGATGGTTATTATTGATGTTATCAAGATTAAAATCCCAAATTAATGTCTATGAGAAAGTGCTATTTTAATACTTTAACTATTCATTTAAGTGGGAGATAAATATACACCTTGTGTACATATATAAACTTTTGGGGTCTCTCTTTTTTTTAAGGTGTTGATCAGTGTATCCAGAAGTTTTTGGACATTGCAAGACAGACAGAATGCTTTTTCTTACAAAAAAGGTTGCAGTTGTCTGTACAGAAACCAGATCAAGTTATCAAAGAGGTATGAATTTGACTTTCCTCCAACTTTTAAGGGGAACAAGTGTCATTTGGATTCCATAGTCTCTTAACAAGATGTACCTTCTTCCTGTCAGTTGTAGGAGGTCTTCATAGGTCAACGAACTGATGAGAGTACCAGCATTTATGACAGCCTGGACATATGGGGAGGTCATTGGAGAGGGAGCAGAGCTGCAAACAGCCCTGCCTACTCATTTCACACATTAGTTTTCCTGGAAAAATTTTCTTAAAGAGCAGGCATTGCCTTCTGAGAAAAGTTACGAAACATCAGTATAGATCAAAAGTTAACTTGGACAGGAACTGTAATTATGTTCCTAAATTGCTTTACTTGGTACCTTGGGCATAGGAAATGGTCTAATTACTTCATAGAATAAAAATATAATTATTCTAGCCAGACATGGTAGCGCATGTCTTTAATCCCAGTTCTCAGGAGGCAGAGGCAGGCAGACCTCTTTTGAGTTCAAAGCCAATCTGGTCTACATAGCAAGTTCCAGGCCAGCCAGGGCTTTTAAAAAAGAAGGAAGAAAGGAAATTGCTGGTTCAGCTCCAGCAGAGTTCTGGTCCAAAGGATGGATGTGTGGAGTCGGCAAAAATGAGTCTGACCACCATTTGTTTTTCAAACAGATGGCTCTGAATAACCTGCCCCCTCTTTATTCATATAGGATCTAGAGCACTTAAGCTTGAGCAGTTTCAAATCATTCTTCTTTACTTATTTCCAAGCATCATTGACATTTACCCACTTTGATTTCTTTTCCTTCAATCCCACTTCCAAGTTGTCGTTAATTGACCTTTAACTTATATTAAAGTATAAATTAATTTTTACTTCACACCAGTGCATCTCCGATTAGTAGCAGACATGCAGTGACAAACATGATTAATCTTTAATAATATGTTGCTTTTTTTATTTTTGTAATCATCAGAGAGTGTGCTAGCCTGTCTAAAATAATATTTTTCAAGTAAGTCTAATTTTATGGCTTATGTACCATTTTGAGTGAACAGTAGATGTAGTCTGTCATACATTCTCAGAATGGTAATGATTAAATACCTAAATCTTAACTGTCAGGACCAAGTTTCTATATTTCTTGGCAGATTCTACATGTACTTTTGTCTCCAAGGGGAATGGGAGAGTTAGAGTCTATGTTGATTTTTTTTCTGGCATTGGATGGATGTCTGTCTTTTCTGCCTTTTGTTCTTTATATGTTCTGTGGGTTCTTAATGCCATCTTTTAAGAAACTATCTCCTAAATTCTTGGCGTATAGTTATCTTTTTTTTTTTTTTCTAGATTAATTAAGTCAGCAAGAATCATTAACCTTAGTGAGTTCCTCCTGCTTATTCAGGATGACTGTAGAAGCAGCCAGGAGAACTGGCTTCTGTGTTTCAAGAAAGACACTCCAGGTTCATCATAAATGCAGCTATAATCATGACTAATAAAGTAAAAGTGAAACTAAAAATTATTGTATAAATAAACACAGCAAAAGCCAAAAGTACAGGTGCTCCCTAGGATTGGTACAGGCCTTTGCAATGTCGTTTCCACAAGTCCTTGCCCAGCAGACAGGGGTCTTCAAGGGCCTTGCCCTAAGGAGCTCGGTTCAGCATGGCTCCCGCCATGTTTCTAGCCAAGGTTCCTTAAAAGGGCTAGTCTCATTTGCTTTAATCTGGGATAATTAGAAATGAGTTGCCATGAGAACTAGAAAGTTTTGACGGTAGTAGATAATTCCTGCCACCCCAACATGGAAGACCGAACTCCTTCCAGTTCCAAGGCCACTGAGGAATGGATTTTGGCAGCCTTTGAAGTAAACAGGTTTCCATAACCAATTCATCAGAGAGGGTCTTTTCAGCCAGGAGGCCAGCTGTAGAGAACAGTAATAGTAAGCTCACGTTCTTACAGTATGCTACACCAAGTCACTTCTTGATATAAATACCCTAATAATGTGGACACAGTTAAGGCTACTATTAAAAGTTTTGCTTGTTTTGTGTGTATAAATGTTTTGTGTGTATAAATGTGTTGTCCTACCGTGTTAGTATGTGTACCACATGCAGTGCCCGTGGATGGTAGAAGAGCACATTGGATGCTCTAGATCAGGAATTACAGGTGGTTGCGAGCTGATTTGTGGGTGCTGGGAACTGAACCCAGGTCCTCTGCAAGAGCAACCAAGTGCTCTTAACCACTGAGCCATTTCTCCAGACCCAAAGCCAAATTTCAATAAAGCATTTAACATCACTGTTCATATTAAGTTTTTGACAAAGATGTAATTTTTTAACACTTTATAGTCTGAAATTGTAGAATAGTGTAGATCCTTACAGCTGTTAACACCTGTTTCATATTTTATCTGTTTGGTATTTTTACTAGTGGTCTTTTAGATGTTCTGAGGTGATTTTTAATCTTAGACTTGTGTCTTTTTCTTATTAAAGGAAAAACCATTAAATATTAAAATTACTGTGTTAGGCAGACATCTCTCATAGGAAGAGTTGCTTTTGCCAGGTGGTGGTAGTGGCTGCTGTATGCATCTTTAATCCCAGTACCAGAGGCAGGCGGATCTCTGAGTTCGAGGACAGCTAGGGCTACACAGAGAACCCTGTCTGGAAAAACATAACAAAACAACAAAGAATTGCTTTGACTGAGTCAAATAGTAGAACCCACAGAGTGATGAGCTTTTAAAGCTTTGATGCGTTCCCTTGTTGTGATTTTGTTTCTTAGTGTTGATTTTTTTTTTTTAATGCCATTTCAGCATAACTAGGCAAACACTCTTTGGTTGAACTATATCTCCTCCCCTATTCTTCTTTATCCTCTTCCTGTTTGTTTTTTGAGACAAAGTCTCATTGCATTACCCAAGCTATTATGAACTCACTCTGGCCTTAAAACTCGTGATTCTGCCCAGTCTCCAAAGAAGCGCTGGGATTACAGACCTGTGCCACCAGGGTCTTCCTTAGTACTCCTTACTAAGGAGGAACTTTATTCATTTACTCTTGTTTGAGATGACTGACCTCATCACTTTCTTTCTCCCCCTTACCACTTTCGTCTGTAGGATGTCTCAGAACTAAGGAGTGAATTGCAGCGGAAAGATGCTCTGGTCCAGAAGCACTTGACAAAACTGAGACATTGGCAGCAGGTGCTGGAAGACATCAATGTGCAGCACAAGAAGCCAGCCGACATGCCTCAGGGCTCCTTGGCCTACCTTGAGCAGGCGTCTGCCAACATACCTGCACCTCTGAAGCAGACCTAAGGACTCTGGCCTGTGGTGCAGCCTTGCAGGCTTGCCAGACACCTTTCCTTACAGACCTGGCATATTGGAAGGACTCTATTGGACAATGAGTTGTTATTTGTTTATGTCCCTGTTTTATAAGGTAGGGTTTCAGTATGAAGCCCGGACAGCCCTTGAATCTATGATCCCCTGCCTCAAGCTCCTCGGGTACTCTAAATTCCTGAATACTTTATAAAATGCCTGTATCTTTGATAAAGTAGTGCGTGTTTTTGTTGTTGTTGTTGTTGTTGTTTTTTAATCTTTAGCACTATTTAATCTTTAGACTGTTAGAGCCATCACACACATTCTTAATTGGCCTTTGCCATTTATTTTGACAACATTTTGTGGCTTTATCTCTCTTTTTTCTTAAGCTATAAATTTGGTGAAAAACCTGAAGGAAACAGTGTTTAATAGTTTGAGAAGCCAGAGGATACAGAGTTTGGTTATCAGCCTTAGTAACAACCAGAGGTAGTGTAGACAGATGTCAGTGTGCTGTGCTGTGCCAAAGCTCAACTGCCTCACGAGGATGCTTCAGGGCGGCCCAGGGAGAGCATGTTTCACATGGCTCAGAAGTTAAGATGCTGCTAACGTAGGATTACAGGAGGATCCTTACCTTCATGCTGGAGTTTGTCTGGGCTGCTACATTTTCTGAGTCCTTGTTCACTCTGCTTGAGGGCACACATAACAGGAATATGGCATGCTGAGTGCTCTTGGGCGGTGCTGCCATGGTCAGTGTAAGGAATGGAGTCCCAGGGAAGGCTCCGGTGAGGTGTGAGGCCAAAGGCCTGCTTGGATTGTCTCTGTCTCTGAGTTTTGCTTTTTTGTTTGTTTTGTCACCCCCAAAGCCAAGCACCTCACTTTACCCAAAATAAATACTCCATACCTCTTGCATAGTCAGTGCATCTCTTGGTTTTGCCCATTTTGGTTTCTGGAGCCTTGAAGCCCAGGTCCCAAGCGTTAACACCCACTCACTGCCTTCCAGGTCTGGGCACAGCCATTTGGTCTCTGAAACTTCAGACTGCGCCTTCGCTGCATCCCAGGGCACAGTGTTCTGTTTCGTTAATTTTGTTGGCTTTCTTAGATTCTACATATGCTTCATGAATTGTGACTATGTGAGTTGCTCCATTATACACCTTTAGAATTGGGAATTTCCGTGATTATGCAGGATCTTAGTCTTTTCATACGTGTCCTTGATTGTATGTATGATATTTAGTGGCTGGACCAATTAGAACCAGCGTGAGGCCATCAAGTCCCCTTAATTAGAATACATAAACAGTGTTGAAAAATTTAGACTGGCATGGTAGCATGCTTGTAATCAGCAGGTTTGAAGCTGTTGTAGGCCGCATACGAGCTGCTCTCCTCCGCCAAACAAAACAAACAAAAAACCTAAAACCCACACATTTTCTGAAGCACTGACAGCTCAGCCAGTTTTGGATTTCTTGGCTAAAACCTAAATAAACTGGTTACATTTTGGCTGGTTTTTCAATAATAAGGATTGTGAAAATACCGACATCTTTAATTTCTTGGTGCTTAGTGAAAATATTTTTAAGTTAGTATATATACAAGTTATTGTCTTTTTTTTTAAGTTGAATTTAACCAGTCAAAATAATTTTCCCATTTTGTCAGTTTGTGTGTGTAGAGCATATCTGTGAACATGTTTGCGGGAGGGGTACGTGTTTTTGTGAAGGTCAAAGATCCACATTTGTTACATGTTAGTGACCCAAGAGGTAGCTCTTTTCACATTACCTTTTGAGACACGTTTCTCACTGAATTTGGCCTTGCTTCCTGGCCAAGACTGCTGACAAACCGCAGTGATCTTCCTGCCTCTGACTTCTAAGCCCTAGAATTAAGCTACTCTGCTCAGCTTTTTATCCTGGTACAACCACATGAGCTCAGGCCTTCAATTGCACACAAGTTCTTTACTTACATAACTATCTCCCAGGGCTGGTGAACACAAATTCCAAGCTGTATGTCTTAGGGGTTTCCATTGGCTGGCTGCTCCTATGTGTACCCCAGTAGATTCAGGGAAGGTTCTTGCTTGCTTTGTTGCCCACCTGAGTAAGACCTGCTTTTCCACATGTGTGGATCCCAGCCCAGTTGCTTTCTCTAGGATTGAGCACTGTGGTGATCTCTGCCACTTGGAACTGTCTGTCCTTGGCTCCCTCCCTGCACCTCACCGAAATTCTATCGTAAACATTTCCCTTGGTCTTTTCCAGCTCCTTACTCAGTCCCCACTCTGCCCTTTCCTCCACAACTGTATTTGTCTATCCCACAGTTGTGCTTGTCATCATCTTTGGCCACAGATCAGATGGACGTTCACGTCCTTATCTTCTCTACATGAACTTAGCTTCTTTATCAAGTACTGATAGCCCGGACGGTTGGTTTTCTAGCTGAAGACTTCTACCCAGTTTTGCTTTCTAAAGTGCTGTTGCATGAAATACAGTTACAAAACTAGCATTGGTTGTGCCAGTCCTGGGTATTGGTTTGTTCAGCATGGGTGCTGCAGTGAGGTCCGTTTCTGAACTCCTCTGGTGGACAGTCTGCTCCGGAGCAGCCACTCAGCCTCGTGCACACTTTGGAACTGTCCTTGCACAGATAGCACAGACCTGACAGTGTCCTGAAGCTGAGCCAGCAGTGCTGCCCTGTCACTCTGCTGAGGTAAACAAGCTCAGAACAGCAAATCTCAGAGTCACCGGGGATGGTGATAAGGTGAGGTAAGTCACTTTATAGTCTCACTGGGACAGACACGCCCAAAACAGTCACCATGTCACTCAAACAACCACACATCCTGCTAGTTGAAGTGAGTGACTGTGACTCTTTACCCCCTTTGATGGGTAACATTATCAACTTGACCTCTTCTCATCGTACTGGTTGAGGTAGGTCAGCCCACCATATATGTGGGCAGTGTCGTTCCAGGGCCTAGGGTCCAAAACAACTAGGCGTCAGTATTATGTGCTCTCTGCTTCCCATCCGGACATTGACCAACTGCTTCAGCGCAGTCCTTCCCAGCTGTGGTGGACTGAGCCACCAAAGCCTTGACCCATGATAAACGTCTTTTGAGTTCTTTTTGTCAGGTATTTGGTCTCAGCAGCAAAAAAAATGCAGAGGGCAGCAGAAAAGCAGTTTTGCGTTGCACTTACAATGCTGAGAAAAAAACCAACCACCCGTGACGCCCCAGTAAAATTCAGTAATCACTGCTTATTGTAAATATTGGAACTTAACTTATGGGAAACAGACTGGGTATTTCCTAATCCAAAACTCCAAATGCTCCTAGATCTAAAGTTTTCCAATATTGACCTGACACTGTAAGTAGAGGCTTTCATACTTGATGCATGGAGTAAAGGTGTACCAAGAAAAGAATAAGGTGGATATAAAAATATAAGGGAATGTTTAGACTTTGCTCCCATGCTCAAGATAACTCGTGTGTATATTCATGAGTCTGAAAATAAGCAAACTTTTTTTTTTTAATCTTACTGGGGATTGAACTCAGGGCCTTGCACATGCTAACCATGTGCTATACCACCGCTATGCCCTCTTGAGCACTTCTGGTCCCAAGTGTTGGGATAGGAGATACTTAACCTGTGGTACTAAAGGGGAGGGGTGGTATTAAAGGTGAGGGGTGGTACTGAAGGTGAGGGGTGGTATTAAAGGGGAGGGGTGGTATTAAAGGGGAGGGGTGGTATTAAAGGTGAGGGGTAGGCAGTGCTAAAGTGATGAAAGCTGCATGCTCATGAATGGGAGTAGGTCCCTTATAAAGGGGCTTAAACCAACTCTGTTGGACACGAGGCCCCATAATGGAGACCTTAATTTGCTCAGCACCTTCATCTTGGTCTCTTACCCACAAGTAACGCATTTCTGAGGGCTGTGTATTAACCCCATCAAGAAAGTTTTAGTGTAACAGCCCAACACTGCAGTGTCTTCAGGTTATAGCAGGCTCATCTTGAGCAGGAAAGACACGTTTGCCCTGAAAATCATGTGCCATTCCAAATATGGTGGCAAATGGTTGCATTCAAAGCTGGAAATAGACCCTAGCCACAAGTCACCAATTTTTCAGGATGTACACACTCTGTGGGTTCTAGCTGGGTGTGGTTGTGCACTGGGGTGGGGGCCAGAGATAGGAAGATCTTTGAGGCCAGCTTGGTCTATATAGTGAGTTCTGGACACAGTGAGATCCTGTCTCCAAGAAAAACCAACAAAAAAAGTGGATTCTTATAGGCAAGGTAGCTCAGTGGTAGAGCACTGGCCTAGCGTGCTCAAGGTCCTCGGTTCTATATCTAGTACTACCAACAACAAGAAATAAGCCAGATGGTGGTGGTGCACACCTTTAATCCCAGCACTCGGGAGGCAGAGGCAGACATTTTTATTTTTATCCTCCAATTATTCAGAGTTTTATTATTCAAAGAGCAAATATTTGACAATGCATAGAATTGACGTCTGTTGATAAGTCACTTGCTGGGCCAGCACCAGACAGAAGAAAAGTTTGCCCACTAAAAGTTGTGTCATAGGGTAAGACAGAGTGCAGCTTCAGCACCATGGGCAGCTCCCTGCTCTCCTGGGAGTCCATGCAGTGGGAAAGCCGTTAAGTACATCTGAGGCTGGTGACACAGATGCAAAAGAACCGGTCCAGCCATCTTCGACATCAGAGAACAGACAGTCTAGAAACCTTCGCAAAGACTTAGCACAACGGTCGTTGAAGCTGAGATGTGTAACAGGAGGCACAGTTGTTCGAGCATTCCAGTTCAGGCTTCATGGCTGTACCTATATATATGCTGCTTAAATCTTGTGAGGTCCTGTTTGAGGTAGGTGTTGCCCTCTAGTCTGTAGCCTGTGCCAGATCTTGGAAGTCAAAACATGCAGTGCAGGCATGCTGCAATCCGGTCCTGGTAGGTTTGGTGTTTTGTTCTCAGTGCCTTTTATATTGAACTTTTATTCCTCTTCATATTGAGGTTAGATGTGCATTTGGAATTATATATATGATATGTTATATATACATACATAGCATATGTACATATATCATAACTTTGAGTGGAGATGACCAAGAAAAAAATAGAAATACTTTAAAAGCAGACCATGGCAGTCACAAGTCTGACCTCACCACGTGGAGTATGACATTACAGGCACTAGGAATACAATGGGTAATTTGGTCATCAGAGATAAATATTTTCCTAGGGGTGCTTTTTAATAACTGGCTTGTTTCATCTTTAACTCTAAGCATTCTTACATAGGCAGGAGTCACAATGGAGCGGAAATGTTAGTGCCACACTCTGTTTTAGCTATCCATCACATGTAAGTCATGACCAGCTAGTTACCTGGTTGGGTGGTTTTAATTTGTTCCTTCAGATGGTAGAAATGATTTTCTAATGTCCTCCTTTGATCCCAAAGATCCGTTTAGAAGGAGAAGTACTTGGTAAACCATTCCTGGTGTGGAGAGCCTTGCTTCTGTGTGGCTTCTTTGGGTTGGGCCGGTTCTTCATCTTGGGCCCTTAAAAAAAGGAAATTTTTATATGGTTATGAAACTTATTCAGTAAAAATACGATAGTGTACCACCTTTCCTGGAGAAGCTATACACTTGTTATCCTTTCAAAGGATTCTAGACTGACTGGCGACATTGGCAGCTGGAAACCAGTTGTGAAGGATGAGTGGGAAGGAGTGCCTAGTTCTTGTTTTAACCACCATGGACTCCTCAATCACCAATCAATTGGTGGTTATGATACTGATGAGATGCATTTTGTAGCATTCATTATCCATTTTAGGCACAAATCAGACAGACAGTAAAGTATAAAAATAATACACGATGTTCCGATTTGAGTCTTCTGTAGAATATTACTGTGAGCATTGTAATGGGGCTCTGAAATTTGCCTAATAGATCAAAAGAAGAAAGAGCAGGCAGTGAAGCTGTCACCTAGTCACTCTGCATTTGTGAGGCTTCGCATCAAATAGCAGCCTGCCAAGCCTGAGGCCCTGAATTTGGCCCATGGAACGCACGTGATAAAAGAAGTTGTCCTTTGACCTTAAATTAACAAGAGTGCTATGACAGATGCCATGCCCCCAGTAAATACTGTGATTGGGGTTTTTGTTTGTTTGGCTTTGGTTTTTTTTTGGGGGGGGGCAGGTTGAGACAGGGTCTCACTTTGTTGCTCTGACTGTTCTAGAATGTACTATGCAGAGTGCTGGCCTAGAAATCATAGATTCACCTGCCTCAGCTTCCAGAGTGCTGGGATAAAAGGCATGCACCTGACCCATACATACTGTAAAACAAGCAAACGAAAGTGAATAGCTTGAACCAGAGGTGCTGCCTATCGGTGAGAGTCAGGAGCTGGTGAACCAGTGTGCTTTGCTCTAGACCTTCTTCCACGGGCAGGACCCAAGGGGGCTACGTTCATTCAGGGTGGCAAGTGATTGCTTCTGGCTCAACAGTCAAGATCGCTGCAATGGGCAGGTTGGTATCCAGAGAGCTCAAATTAGAACACTTTGAGGAGGCCCTTTCTAAATGCAAACCTCAGACTCAGCCTGACTCACTGAGGGGGTCTAACTGCTTCAATGATGCCAAATGACACTGAAAAGTAACCTTAGCTATAACACGTCTGTGTCAGGTCTGAGGGTAGGAATAACTTACAGGTTAATTTCTTTAGTCCCACCAATCTGATCAGGTTCCTACTTTATTCGTTTAAGATAGCAATACCGGGAACTTTACAGGTCACTTGCCTAAGACCACACAGCCAAGAAAAGTGCATTTTAAATACAGATCTTAAATTAAGTGATGCCATTAAAATTAGTCCTTCTAAAGACTAGCACCAAAATTCTCAAGAACAAGACAGTTTCTTTCATCAGTGGTCGCATTCCGCTAGGCTGTCACTGTTTCCGAGGCTGGACTCCTACTGTTTAGATCAGATGTCAGAGGCTTTAGCAGGTGCCAAGGAGACCCAAATTTCGTTCCTGTCCTTGGAGAAGGAGAGACACATTGCCCTGCCCGACACATACCTTGTGGCAGTTTTCCCATCTAGTAACTGGGTGGGTTTGTAAGGCTGGCCACAGCCGGGGCTTGGGTCCAGGCTGGGCGACTTAGTTATGGGAGGGGCACTGATCCTGGAGCTCAGGTCTCCGCTCAGAAAGTTCTTTGCATAGGAGGCAAGGTTTGGCACACTGACCACTCGGCTGGGCACTTCCTCCATCTTCTTCTTCTGTTTGTGTTAGAAGAAGGTGTTAGTGCTTACCCCAGAGTAGCATTATTGTTCACGAAAACAGGCTCACCCGGCATAAATAACAAGGAAAAGAAGTAACATTCCTACTTATATACTAAAATATTGTCTTAATATTAGGGGAGGTAGGGACAAGCATAATATCACACGTCTTTAATATCAACGTTCAGGAAGCAGAGGCAGGAAGATCTCTGTGAGTTCAAGCCTAGCCTGATTTACACAGTGAGCTCTAAGCCAGCCAGGCTTCCATAGTGAGACCATGTCTCAATTGTGTTGTTGTAAAATTAAAATAAGGCTTTCTTTTATCCTGCACTAGGTCTGTCACTGTAGTGCCCTAAGACATCTGGTAGACATCTTCATCTCAGTCAGCAAAGCCTCTCACCTGCTTTGCTCCATCCCATATCACACTGCTGAGGGCTTCTCTCTGTGCCTGCAACGATCTCTCTACTCATCCAGTTCCCAAGGCAGGTTGCCACCATGCCAGACATCACATCCCAACTCCGTGGTGGCCCAATGTCTCCAGCCACCACACACTCTCTTGAATTGAATTAAATCGCCACATGAAAGAACACACAACACAATAACCTCTGACCCAATTGATAAGATATAATTGCCCACCTAGACATACAAAGCCCTGTACACGTCCATCCCTTAACAACCTGTAAATGTGCAGAGAGGAATCTTAACACCAACTGCCATGTTCTCCCTGCTGCGTCTCCTCCTCTTACTCCAGTCCTCCTCCTCTCTAAAACTTTTCTCCCGCCCATCCTTCCTTCTCGTCCAATGACAGGCCTCGTTCTATCTTGTACCTGCCTTCACCTGCATAATGACATCATCCTACATAATAGCTGCAATTTTTTAATTGATAATTTTATCGCAGTGCTAGGAATGGGGTCCTGCTTCAAGCATGCAGACAATTGTTCTTCCACCTGCCCTTCAAACCATTTTTCCTCCCATCTTTATTTTGCAACCAAAAACAAAACATCAATGGTTTCTAGCCAAGACTTGGGGAAAAATATGTCTTATAACTTCAATATTTTAGAGGCCATATAATAGCAGGACTGGCCTTGCCTCATCTCTAACTCTAGAGTGCAAGTTACACTGCTACAATAGAGGGATAAATTAAAAACCACGAATGAGATCTTGTCAGGTTCATTCAGTCTCAGTGTGTTACTTTGCGAGCGATGAAAGACTGACTCTTTTCAACTTTAGGGATCTGGTGACAGGAGATGAGAGAGTTGTTATAAATATGCTTGTTATCATTATGAAGTCCATAAGTATTGTGGAAAAAAAGGGGAAGACGTAGGTGTTCTCTCCTGTCATCTAGACGAAGGGATATTAATAGCAACACATATTTGCTACAGATAAATGATAGACAAGTCACACGTACTCTCTCAGTACTGTTTGCTAGCACTGTAGACTACGTCTCTTGGGTTTTCCCAGTGGCTATTCCACTGAATGTCCACAGCTACGTTCAGAAGAAGAGAAGCACGCAGACTGTATGATGCGCTAAAATTGATTTACCTTCATGGAAGGGGTCAAGTATCCTGGATGAGGATTGAAAGAGAAGGACCGATTCCGATGGGACACTGCACTGGGGAAGGCTGCGTAGTGAAATCTTCTCTCTTCCTGGAAAACCAAGGCAACAAGGTCTTAAAGAGCTTAGGCGTGGGCCACTGGCTTTGTCTAGATGATGGACGACAGGAGACAGAAGGAAAACCCTGGAGAAGGAGGGTAGGTGAGTGGCAGTCGAGCAGCCAGTCACTGGAGCCCCTAGGAAGGACCTTCATCTCTGGGAAGGAAAGGGCATGGTGCCTTAGCAAGTAAAAACATCTAACTACCCTGAGCACCTAGAAGGAAAATCTAGTACAAAAGTTAAAATAATTAATCAAAGGAAACTCTTCCCATATTCAACCACTTCAACCTTCCTCTCCCTTGCCTTTGTTTGATACAGGGTCTCATATATTCCAAGCTGGCCTCAAACACACTATTTAGCCAAGAATGAGTGTGGCCTTGAACTTCTGAACTGTTTCTGACTCCCGAGTACTGGGATTTCAAGCATGTGCTACCACACTTGATTTGTGTGGTGCTAAGGACTGAACCACCATGTGGGCACCTGGAACCGAATCTGGACCCTCTGTAAGAGCAGCAAGTATTCTTTTTCTTTTCTTTTTTCTTTTCTTTTTTTCGGAGCTGGGGACTGAACCCAGGGCCTTGCGCTTGCTAGGCAAGCGCTCTACCACTGAGCTAAATCTCCAACCCCGAGCAATTATTTTTTAAGATAATCATAACTGGGGCTGGAGATAGCACAGTTGTTAGAGCATTCATTGCTCTTCCAAGAAGACCCAGGTTGAATTCCTAGTGCAGTGCATAAATGCCTGAAACTCTCCAGCTCCAGGGGATCTGACAATATATTCAGGCCTCCAAAGGCACCTGTATACACAGGTACACACACACACACACACACAGGCACACACACATACACACATATGCACACACACACATATACACACATACACACACACACTTAGAAATATACATTTTAAAAAAGACGATCATAACTATAATATCTTCCTGTACTTACTAAGGGAGCAGTTATTTCTTGTCATAATTCTGTGAGTCAAAGACAGACCAAGGGGAGAGATATCCCTAAGGAAGAGCTTCAAGACTTGATGGTTTTGAGGTACAGAATTAAAGGAGTTGGAAATAATTCTTCAAGGGATCTAGGGACTGGCTATGCTAACTAGAAAATGAATGGTTAATCTTACAAAAGGAAGATCAACCATGGTAAATTTGAATAGTTCTATTAAAATTCCAAGGTAAGTAAATAGATTTTTATCAAATTGTGTAGGTTGAAAAACAGAATCAACGTCAAACAAATGCTGTTAAACCTACAAACAGGACGGCTTCTTGCTTGTATTAAAAAAAAATTGGTATGAGTACTTCTTAATAATAGGGGGAAATAACGAAGGATTGACAGGCAACATTTTAGGGAGCTGTAGAAATGCCAGGTTCAAAGGCAGCACCCCTACTGTGAGTGCTGGGCAGTATCTCCCCAGTGCACCCTGGCCTCACCGTGAGCTGCCTGATGATGTCCTCTCTTTCCTTCAGGCGTGTCTGCAGGCGGCCTATGAGCTGCAGATCCTCAGGCCGTGAAGTTCCTTTTCCTGCCTTCTCTCCGGAATCTTTCAGCCTGTTTAAAAGTATGCAGTCAGTCCCGCAGAGGTTCTCAATAGGCAGGGGGGAGACTGTGTGCTTAGGATGGCCACCCAAGCCCCTACCCCTGGTCTGCCTCCTGTCAGTTCTCTCATTCCTTCAAAACTACGGAGTGTGAACATAGATTATGCATGCAGCCTCGCTTCTGGGGCACGGTATGAATCTGAAACAAGAGCCATAGGCCTTCAGGACCCCCTGATGCCCATGAGGTTCTAGCCCCATCTGGTGGGGACATAGAGTACAGCATGAGTTTGTCGTTTGTCTTTCAGGGGCAGCCAAGCAAGACTAAGGCAGGATGGTGATGGTGGGCGGGGCTATGGCTATTGATTGATAGCAAGGGAGGACTTTGAAATGAGAAAACTCCACCCCACTTCTAATACGAGCTCTACTGCCCTTTAGTTATTTGCCTCATTTATTACATCATTTCTCCTGGAGCCAAAGTTCTTCATTTGCGGGAGGGGCGGGTGGGGAGTGGAGAGGAGAGTGATGGTGCAAGTGAGACAGCACCTCACTAAGTAGCTCAGGCTGGCTTTGTTATTAACCAGCCTAGCCTGAACTCACAGAAATCCACCTGCTTCTGCCTCCATGCCACCACTCCCATTCCTTCCTGTATAAAGTGAGCACAAAATGGTGGTTGGTTGTGAATCAATGAGGTAAGGGTTGACTGGCACAAGACTGAGAGGCACGTGGCAAGTGCCCACTGGGTGGTGCTTGCCTAATGCATTTCCCTGCAGCTTTGTGTCAGTGCTAGGGATTGAATGTCATGAGCAGGTGCTCTACCACTGAGCTATCTCCATAGGCTTAAAAAAAAAAACTTTATTCTGAGATATGATTTCACTACTCTGCCCACGAACTCTTTGACAGCCCTTTCTGGCTTTGGACTTGCAATCCTCCTGTCTCATCTCCCTCTTACGGATTATTTGCCTGTGGTTCTGGGCAGGACACACTACAACTGTTGGGGGTCAAGACTGTGTTTTAAGAGCATAGCTCTTAAATTCACTTCCTACTGTATAACCATGGGAAAGAGGTTTTACCTTCCAGCATGGATCACGACATCATCTCCTAACTGGTCTCCCTGTCAATCCCTTTTTCTAGTTTCATTGCTACCCAGCAACCAGAAGAAAGCTGCTTCTGGCCCTCTACAAACATCCACATAAATAAAAATAAATCAGTGCACCCCTCAGTTCATACTCGAGAAGATTCTATTTGCAGTAAATGGTAATTAACACAGAAACCACAACTGGTCAAAGCACAGAGAATACGAGACTGCTATAGTTGCTCTCCACAAATGGACGGCCAAGCCCCACTGCTGAAGACATCTACACAACTCACTGAACACGGAGATGTTGAGTGGGTGTCTACACAGAGCCTTCACTCTACATGCTACTGTGTTTGGCACTCTGCCTGCTACCAAAGGAGAAACAAGCATCAAACCCAGTCACAAACTCTTTGATCTACAATGGTGTCCTGTCCATAAGACACACTAGTGCAGTGGTGGTACAAGCTCATCGGAGTAACCAACCGATATACGATTTACAAGATGGAACCCATAACCAACACTGCTTGGATGCCTAAAACCTAAGACATAGCCCAGAAGCAAAAAGAATAAAATGACTCCTAACGACATTTTGTTATACCCATCAATCCGTGCCTCATTCAGCCACCATCAGAGAAGCCTCCCATTTCCTACAGCATAAAGAACTAAACATGGAGAGGCACAGCCAGATATGCAGAGGGCGACCGACCTTTGAACACTCAGCCCTAACTGGGATGTCTCCATCAAATCCCCTGCAGGCTCAGGGAGCCCTGCAGAAGAGAAGGATGAAAGATTACAAGAGCTAGAGGAGATGGAGGACACAGGAAAACAAGGTCCTCTATACCAACAGCACTGGTGCACATATGACCTCACAGAGACCGAGTCAGCATGCACAGGGCCTGCCCCACTCTGCACCAGATGGTGTCCTAAAGCCGAGAGGAGACGTGGGCACATGCTCCAGTTCCTAACCCAGAAGCTATCTCCAATTGGTAACCACTTGCAAGTGAAATTTTAGTTTTTTTTCCAAGGGAGTCTCACTGGGGTAAAAAAAAGACTCACAAGAGTAGGATGCATGGCCAGCAATAGACAGACAACAGAACATGCACTCAACAGAACATGAATTGTCTCATACTGTTGTGTTAAAACTTTCCCTTTCCCACCTTCTCTCTCCCCCCTTCCCCTCCACAGGTCCTCTGCATATATATTCTGGCTTCCATTTTGGTGTTTTTATAGCATTCAAGTGGGTCTCTGTGTCTATCCATTCCTTGTGCTGTTACTTGGTTTCTTTTCCTTCTGTTTGTTTTGTGCAAATTTGTAGTGTTATATTTTGTTTCTTCTTATTGCACTATATTATAATTTGCCATTATTCCTTAGAAGCTGATTTGTTTTCCAATGAGAGATAGAAAGGAGATGGATCTGGACGGGAGAGGATGTCGGGAGAAGCTGGGAGGAGCCAAGGGAGAGGAAACCATAACCATGCATATTATGCAAGAAAAAATTTTTTTCTTTTTTCTTTCTTTCGGAGCTGGGGACCGAACCCAGGGCCTTGCGCTTGCTAGGCAAGTGCTCTACCACTGAGCTAAATCCCCAACCCCTGAAAAATATTTTAATTAAAGAGGGGATACTGTGATATTCCCTCCTCAGGAATCATTGCAGAAGAGGGGCAGGAAGATTGAAGTAACCAGAGGTGGTGGCTGGCTGCAAGGAAAAACTGTTTATCATCCAGCAGGACAATTGCACGCATAAACTCACAGTGGTGGTGGCAGAACTCAAGAGACCTGTTCCAGCTCAAGGTGCACAAAATCCCAGCATGCAGAGGGAGGTGGACACCACACCCGCCCCTAGCTGAGGGGCTATTGGCCAGTGATAATTGCTGGAATAGGAGGTCAGTTTTCTTAAGAACATAGATCCTGTTCTTACGGGTGTAGTTACCCACACCCCTCCAGTGGATGGCCACATATTCAAGAATATATGGGCAGCACACCTTAGACTCACTGTGTTTTTTTTTTTTGTTTTTTTTTTTTTTTTAAAAAACAAGGACACAAAGTTGGGTGGGAAAGGAAGGGGGGTGGATGTGGAAGGAGATGAGGGAGGGGCGTGAATATGATCAACACATTTATGGCATTTTCAAGTAACTAGAGAGGGAGGAAGAAGGAGAGAGGGAGGGAAATAAAATGAGGAATAGCCACCCCTCCTCATTTGTCTGGAAATGAAGAACTTCTAAACTCAGAGGACTTCTAAGTTTTAAAACCATTAAAGTCTAGGGATACTAGGTCACTTCCCAAAAGGACACATTGCTAAACCCTCCCAACCCAGGCCCAAGGCCAACCCAGGCCGAGGCCTTGCTCACTCTGCTTCCAGAGCGGCCATGCGGGCCTGCAGTCGGGCCTGGGCACCGCTGAAGTCTGCCACCATGGCCTGCATCTCCTTCCGATGCTCCTGGCGGAGTGCCTCCACCTCCATGGCTCTTTGGGCTTTCTGGTCCTCCAGCAACCTGTGAAGGATAGAAACACATTCAGGATTACCCGGGCTCTGAGCCTGGGCCCTGCGACTTTGGGGGCTTATTTCACAGCAATTTGAGTACACGGGGTGGGGAGGGTGCTGTGAATATCCCCTCTTGCTGTAGTCAGCTCTCCTTACCACCAAGGACATTATGACTACCTCAGAGAAGAGTTGTTAAACATGGCTCTCTCTTGTGTGGGAATCTCTGACTGGGAAACCAGTGTCCAGGGCTATTCCCACTAAAGGACATCCTCTCTTGGCTGTTTTTGTATTGTTTGAGACAATTATCTGGAGGTCAGCGTCCGTTCTAGGTGCTGACATTAGAGGCCTGTGCCACTGTGGTCGGCTTCTTTTGGTTGAACTGACTTAGATGCTCTGCCTGGAGGAGGCGGGTTCCTTTATCACCTGTGTGAACGTTCTCTCACCTTGACTGTTACAGCAGCAAGGGTAAGGTGGAATCTTAGAGTGGAGCTACAGTTTCACCTGCCAACTCCAGCATCTTCTCCTGGGGAATTTCAGAAAGGCAGATTCTAACTAATTCTAATTCTGAGGCTCCATTTTGGGTCCATCAAATCTGACTTGTGGGGGATGGATTTAGTAAAGTGTTCAGTGAAACTTGTAGGGGAGTGTGTGTGTGTGTGTGTGTGTGTGTGTGTGTGTGTGTGTGTGTGTGTGTGTGTGTGTGTTCAAATGCAGGTTTTTTCCCATGGTAGAAAAGTACTCTACCACTAGCTACATTCCCAGCCTCCATGTTTAAGCTCAATTTTATGAATTTTAACAACTGACTTTTGTCAGTGCCATGTGCCTAATCTTGTTCAAAATACTTGGTTGAAGTCTTTTGGGGGTGGGGATGGGGCAGAGTAGGGCCGGAAAGGTGTGTACTTTATTGGACTCAAGATTCCTCTATTTCAGCCTTCTAAGTGCTACGGTTAGAGTAATGCCTCTACATGTGGCATCTCTTTTCTTTTAATTTTCTCCACCATTTGCATGCTGGGCTTTGCCATGCCTGATGGTCTGGGAAACTGAGGCCTGGGGAGATTAAGAAACTTGGTTGGGGTCATGCATAAGAGAAAAAGTTACAATTGTTGACCAAAGTGCAAACCCCAGCCTTGCTCACACCTGCAGGCTGTATGAACCCCCGAAGGCATCTCCCCTCGTATAAGAAAAGGGCTTTAAAGTTAAACGACCAAATAGAACCACAGCTAAAAGTAGTGTACAGCTGGTCCAGCAGGGCTCACAACACCCAAGTGAAAATAATCAGGGGAAAGAAGATCCTGTGCTTATTAAGATGACAAAAGAAAAAAAAGTGACTGACTTAACTCTGGGAGTGAAACACTCAAAACCAGATGAAGCACACAAATTCCTTGACAGAAACAAACTGGTAAATCTTATTCCAGAAAAAAAGCAGATACCCTAAGAAGTCCTATTCAAGACATTGAATTCGTATTGAAAACCTTCCAAGAAAGGAGGAAACTCACACCATGTTTGGGAAGGGGGATACCTCTTGCATGCATAACTTTATTATCCTATAACAGCCCAGAGTCCTGAAGCGGTGGTGTTATTGTCCCTTCGTCAGGATGCAACCATCGCTAGTTACAGCACAGCACTGTGAACTATTCCATCTCATCATCTCGTCTGGGTCTGACTCTAGGCCTTAGGAGTGGGGAGAGAAGAGTCTGATTTAGATCTCAGAGGCTCCAAGCAATGACAGAGGAAAGGAGAGGCAGGAGAGAGGAGAGAGGGAGGTGAGGAAGGGAGACAGCCAGTGGAAGCTGAGCTGCTGACTCACCGATGCTGCTCACGCAGCTGCAGCGCCTCCTGCAGGTGCTGGTCCACCTCTGCACGCAGGCGGAGTACAGTGTCTTGGAGCTGAGCATTCTCCTCCAGGAGGCCTTTCTCTGCAGCACAGGGCAGGGACCCAGGAAGCCCTGTAACACCCACATCCTGAGGAAGGGCAGCAGGTAGAGACTTTTACATTTTATTTAGTTAATTATTAGTTTATTTCTTTATTCCAGTAGGTGCCAAGGCCAACTCAACATCAGGGACTTGGAGGTGCTGCTGACCAAGCTTCTGATGAAGGGCTACCATGCCGTCTCTTCTAGAGGTGTCCCACTGAGGGTAATGACCCTCAGAGAGTTTAATAAGATTCTCTGAGGGTAATAAGACATCTGATAATCCACACACCCCACCACCTGCTTAAGCTGCCATGTCTTTAACTATGTTACTGTATGCCATGGTAGCTAATAGTGGGGATCAATAGTGTCAGCTGTGCTGTATTAACAGCTGGGCCCCAGGAGGTCTGAGGGTAGAAGAGCTGAGAGAGCAGAGGCCCCAGTGTGGAGCTGTGCTGGACACCAAGCAGGGAGAGTATCACAAGAAAGTAGAGGCCGGATGCAGGTGCCAGGAGACTAAGAGAGAACAGGGTTGCAGATGCAGTTGGAAGCCAGTGGTCAAGGAGGCTCTGCAGTGATGCATAGCTGGCATCTACAGCTTATTCCAGTGAGAGCACAAAGTCATGCTGTGCGTTACCCTAATGCCTGAAGCTTGAGACCCAGATTGTAATAAGGTGATACCAACTAGGGTAGGAATTAGGGATGCACAGGAGGGGGCTGACGGCCAAAGCCTGAGCAGGAGAATGAAGGAGAGTTTCCTGGACTACTGAGAGTAAGATCAGTTTAGACTGAGGGCTAAACAGGGAGTTTGTCTGGGGAGTGCTCAGAGATAATTTTCCCCACAGGCTGGAAGAGTGACCTGGACTAGCTACCTGGAGGCTAAGGGGTACAAGCAAGTATCTGAACTATAGGTAACTTACAACACTTCGGATTTGTTTTCTGCTGTTCAAAGATGGGAGCCTGCAGCTCACCAAGTGCCTCTAGGGTGAGGAATGGGAGCAGCTGGAGAGAGATCTAGGCCCCAGATCCATCTATACAGGCCTGTTGTTCTGTGGTCCGAGTGTTGTATGGACATGGGAAAGGCACTGACCTCTGTAATAAAGGTGTGGTCTCTGCTGTCCCCTGAACACCGATTGATGGCCTGTGGCTTCCCCAAGGGGCCCACGGCCCTGAGCTCATTCTGTAGCTCCTCCAGGGCCTTCTGATGCTCACAGCAGGCAACTCGCTGCACTGTCAGCTCCTGCCTCAGGGACTCTGGAAGGAAGAAGTGAGAGATCATTCCTAAACTCATTCCAGGATCGCAGAAGCAACAGGAGGATGTAAGGGCCATTCGATACATCCTGAAACCAGGCTAGATGTAAGTATGATCCTCTCCCCTTGCCATTCCTCCCGCTTTTACCTTCCCAGTTCCATTTTATTACAAGCGACAGCAGAGGTAAGCAAGGCAGAGCCACACAGCTATTAAATGGTGGACTGGGGACTCAAAGTTGTGAGCATTTCTTCTTTGATTTGAACCACCTGTGTGGCTACTGCTGGCTACTTAGCAGGAATAGCAGGTTCGACCAGAGGCAACACAAAGGACGTACAAGGAACTGTCCAATGGGTGGAGGACATCTTCCAAAGTCTTGGTCTCAAGCCAGGAATCTTGACATTTATGTCAACTTTTTGTTGTGGTAAATATTAAAAAAAAAAAAAGTGGAACCTTCTATCCCATGCTAGTGCCAGCACTCATAGAGTCACAGGACACTGACGGGTATCTTTATCTCAGTGATTCCATGCTGCCCCCAAGTACTCTCAGACCCAGGCAGTCCTCGAGCTGTTCCAGCGTGGCACCTTGCCACACTGGTCCCTAGAGTTCCAGCACCAGAGGTCTATGTGGAACTAACCATTATTTATCTCTTGTTAGTATCCCTCCCGGTAGCTCTCTACTAGCTGTGAACTCTCTGGTTCCAGCTACCCAGTAAAATCAAGACTCAACAAACTGTAACCCAACAATCAGATTTATATGTTAAATTCTCAATCCACAATACATCCACACAATAAACTCACAACCAATTGATAAAGAAATAAACCAGCCACTTAGATAAGATAAATTGACCAATGGAAATCCATCCCTTAGGAAATATTCATAACAACCTGTATCTATGTAGACATGCACGGTGAGGATCCTTTATGCCTGCCTCCATGCTGTCTCTCCCTTCCTCTCTGCTCCTATAGTTCCTCCTAAAAGCCTGTTCCCGCCTCCCTTCCTTCTCGTCCAATGACAGGCCTTGTTTTATCTTGTGTCTGCCTTCACCTGCATGAATACATCACCCTACAGCTTTTAGGTTTTTAAAACATTCATAAGTTCTCCTAGCCATGGGCCTAGGATCTTGGCTGGATCACGATGAGGAGAGGGAGCAGTAGAAGATTTTTTATCCAGCAGGATTTGGCCAAAAGCGAGAATGAGTCAGGAGATGTTTACTCACAGAAGACATTATAGCCCGATGAGGTGAACACTATCATTGCCCTCATTGGACAGATGGTAGACCTCCCAAGCCACATGGCTAGTGAGTGTTGGAGTTAAGTGTGAAACTTAGTCTAATTCCAGAGATCTTAACCGCCTCCACTAACTTCTGGGACACCGAGAGAGTAGGTTCGATGCTGAAATGGAAACATATTTCATGCTAGGGACAGTAGGCAGAAGAAAGTCAGGTAGAGCTCAGGGGCCTGAGTCCCCCAGTTTGCAGACATCACTGGAATGGAAAGTCCACAGAATTGAGGCATTCCAATGAAACTCTAGCCAAGGCTTGTATCTGTGTTCTATTGAATGGTAGCCATAGTGTTCATGGTCACTGGACTCACGTTTGCTACACATGTTATATTTCACATTCCACTCAGTCCACATAAGGACCCTGTGAAGCAGACAATTACGGATCCATTTTGATAGAACAGGAAAATGCAGTCCAGATGGCCCCTCCCCCCACTCTCCCGGAGAGTTGGAAATGGAGCTGGGATGGTTGCTGTAGTCTATGCGCCCTGCTTGCCACTGCTTCCCATGGGTAAAGCACACAGCGGCTGGACCCTCCCAGGTGGACAGCGAGATATTTACCAAGCAGCCCAGGCTGCCCGGCTTGCATCTGCTCGCAGTCCTCTTGCAGCTCTTCTCTGGCCTTCTCCTCCAGGGCCCTGAGCTCCAGCAGGTGTGCCTGGAGGCTGTCAGGGGCTTCCTTGGTCAGACACTCCTCCGCAGCCTGTGGGCGGAAGCAGAAGGTACCGAGGCATGAAACTGCAGGGCTGGTTTATGGCGGCTTGTAGTTAGCAGATAGAGTTATGGCTTTCTTCATGGCGTGCTTGCTCATTATACCCCTCCAGGATCGGCAGCGCAGGCTGGCCTAGAATTCACTCTGTAGCTGAGGATGACCCCGAATCATTCATCTTCCTGTCTCCATCTTTTAAATGGATTCTAGGCATGCGCCATCACACACCCTGGTAATGTAGTGCTGGGGATTGAACCCAGGGCCTTTGGGCTACATCTCCAGTCCCGTGTATATTGTTCTGTTTTCCCCTCTCCACTGCTCCACTCATCCCTACCACCTCATCTCCCCACCCCGTCTTGCTGGTTCCTTTCCTGCACTTCAATACTTCCCTTTTCTGATCTCACGTCACCTGCACTCCATTTCCCTGCTTCATCTCCATTTGCTCCTCCTTGGAAGGCTTCTTCCCTTCTTCCTGCTTTTGTGTCCTACCTTGTGTATCTGACAGGGAACAGAGCAATGGACAGGACACCTTCATGCTGTCTGTTATAAAGGCATTTATATCTCATCTTGCGGAATCGACACACACACGTTACTAACTGCTTAGCACATACACACTGTTGAAAGTTTGTTCAGATGTGAGGCTCGTCAGCTGGCCAGAGGGGCCAGGCTGAGTCCTGGAATGATTATCCTGCCTTCTTCTCCCATGGGATCTGCTGGCTGAGGGTGAGACGTAAGCCTGCGACCTTCCTGGATTACCGGCTTTCTGAATAAAGTGAGAATTCCCAAATTCAGTTCTGTCTGGTTACTGGCTCGACAGCTGGGCTCTCTGACATGTCACTGAGCTAACAAGGAATCACAGTTGCTGCTGGGGTTTGGTTTCAGGATGAGGAACTCCAGGATGGTGAGTATTTTAACTTGGGGATTTCCCCTCCCTCCTCAGCTCCTGGCACTCTCTGCAGCTTTTGCCCAACAGATTGAATTGCTATACTTTTTGGGTTGGTTTCCTTGTTTTGGCCTCTTTTGTAGCCTGCTCTGTTTTTATGCCCGATTTCATGCCTCTGATTTCAAAGTATCTCTCCGTCCTGTTCCATCTGGTTTACCTCAGAGCTGTGACTGAGAATCAGCAGCAGTGCCTCTATTTCTGGCAACGGTCCCCGGGGGCATTTTCTGGCAAAAATACTCTGCCTGAGCTTAGTCATCTGTGGTCAAAAGGTTGCTGTTTTTCCCCCAAGTTCAGAATGGAGTAAATGCCTTTTGCAGACCAAATTGCAATTGTGAGGTTAAATCATGCATTTTATCTTCTGTCTTTGTACTGTTCTTGCAAGATAATTCCATGTCCAAGGCTACCAGAAGTTGTTATCTTGGACAGCTCTTGATGGAATGTGACATTCTGTCACTGACAAATACTTAGAGGAAACCTTTTTAACAGATACATGTAGCAATGATAACCACTTAGGACTTGCAAAAAAAAAAAAAAAGAACTTTACAATTTAACAGTGTGGACAGGTGACATTAATTTATTACATTATGTCCAAAATATAATTAGAGTTAAACTTTCTTTAGAGTTAAACTAAAAGTGAAAGCCTAGCTTGATGCCAGGCCTCTAATTTCAGCACACCCAAAGCAGAGGCAAGAAGATCTCTGAGTTTCAGGTTAGCCTGTTCTACAAATGAATTCCAGGGCAGCCAGGGCTACACAGAGAAAACTCTGTCTAAAAAAACCAACCAACCAACCAACCAAACAAACAAAATAATAATAAAATAAATTAAGTTGATAAATAACATTTTGTTTCAACTTTTTTTAATTTTTTCTTTTTTTATTGGGTATTTTTTATTTACATTTCAAATGTTATTCCCTTTTCCATTTTCCCTGGACATAAGCCCCCTATCCCATTCCCCTTCCCTTCTTCTATAAGGGCGTTCCCCCTTCCCAACCACTCCCCCTTCCCCCCTGACATTTCCCTAAACTAGGAGGGGGGCATCCAGCCTTGGCAGGACCAAGGGCTTCTCCTCCCATTGATGCCCAACAAGGCCATCCTCTGCTACATATGCAGCTGGACTCACGGGTCTGCCCATGTGTACTCTTTGGGTAGTGGTTTAGTCCCTGGGAGCTCTGGTTTGTTGGTATTGTTGTTCTAATGGGGTTGCAAGCCCCTTCAGCTCCTTCGATTCTTTCTCTAACTCCTCCAACAGGGGGACTCTGTTCTCAGTTCAATGGTTTGCTGCTAGCATTTGCCTCTGTATTTGTCATGCTCTGGCTAAGCCTCTCAGGAGACAGCTATATAAGGCTCCTGTCAGCATGAACTTCTTGGCTTCATCAATATTGTCTACGTTTGGTGGCTCATAATGTTAAAAAAGGAAATTAAAAAGAAATCAGTAGGAATGAAAGAAATTGAGAAAATGTAAACATCTGGATATATTTTTGATAAGAAAAGCTAAGACAATATATTCTTGAGAAAAGCCTTTTGTATGGCAAAATGAGGGTTTGTCCTAAGCTAAAAGACTGAACTTTTCCCATATGGAGGAAGAGAGATGAGGACAAAACCAGAATGTTTAAGTACATCCTAGATTGTTCCAGTAAATCATGTAAGGTTTGATATATGTCTGATGATTGCAGGTTATTAAAATTCCTAAGGTCACCATTCAGGACATGGATATAAAACTAAAATCTAGTTCTCTGCTTTAAACAATGAGGGTTTCTTAAGACAGGTCTGTTTTTGATAACATTTATAAAATTCAGCTTAACAAACACAGATATGGGATTGCAGAGGTGACTGTGGTTAAGAACACTGGCTTCTCTGCCAAAGGCCTCAAATTCAGTTCCCAGCACCTAGTTCTCGCAGCTTCTTGTAATTGCAATTGCGGGGTACCCCATGCCCGCTCCTGTCCTCCATGGCACAGGCATACACGTGGCATTCACACAGACCTTGTGTGATTGCTGTCATCCCTGGACACAGTGGATAAAAGGCACAGCAAAGCCTGACTTTCACAGCTCCCAGAATCTTAGGTGATTTTCACACATTTCAGACCTTATGTTGGTGTGACCATGTGAGAGTCTGAACTGTATATCATGCAAAAGTTTGCAATTCAAAGTATGCAAAGTGAACAATAAGGACTCTTCTTATACAACATGCATTGTGGCCAATGAAATTACTTTGACTTCTGCCTTTTTTAATCAATATCACTCAAACCAAACCACACAAAATCCCATGCCATCCAAACCTACAAATTGGGTGGCCCTGTTATTTGAAACTCTGATCTACCTCTATGGCACTGAAAAAAAGAAGTATTTTGTTATTGCATATATGATACACTTTATTTTTTAAAAATCAGTCTATTTTGGAAAATAAGTCTTCTAACACCATTCCCTAAATTTGAAAGACAACTAAAGTTTTTATTTTTTCAGTGCTCTAGACTTATTATTGACCCAAACATCCTAAATTTTGATTCATAAATAGGAGCTAAATTACTATTTACCTAATTGACTAGAACTTTGGTCTAGCCCTTCTGTGCCATAATGCTGTCACCCGTTCCTTTCTATGTTAAATGCCTTCTAAGACAGAAAGGGTAGGAGAGAGCTTGCTCTACCATGGCACTGTCCTGTGAACTAGAATGATACTGATGCTAAACTTTTTATAGCTTGCCTTAATATTGCACACTCTGACCAGTGTCTCCTACGATTTGATAGTATTGTAAATATGCAACTAAGAGCTTACAGCACCATGGGGCAAGTGGAACCGTGTCACCAGGCAGAAGAACTGGTATGGTCCAGCAGATTCAGGAACCCTGGCAATTCTCATCATTGCAACCAGGTTCCTGTCCTGGAGCAGGTGACCACGACATCCCACTAAAGGACCATGATACCTGGTCATGTAGCATAGAAACCCAGAGTTCTCCATGCTAATGAGGTATCTAGATGGGCCCTGAGGTTTAGCCAGTAAGCCTCCCTTCTTGGGCTTCCCCTTCTGCAAAAGGTATTTAATCTCCAATTTACCCTGTGTAAATCATATGCATCCTCTTCCACTATGTGCCACACCAGCCCCAGTAGATTCTGTGTGACAAGTTCCACAGACTGAGGCGTTTGACTCCAAAGGGCAGAGGTCTCCTGGAACCAGTTGTGGAACTCTCTAGCTAGAGAAAAACATTGAGCCGTAGTTCTCATGGCAGTCTGTCTGTTTTATCTTCTTTTATTCCTTTTTCTATATTTATGAGATGTTCCTGATAGGCTGGGCTGAGATTTTAAGAGAGAAAATTGGATAAGAAGCCACCCCTTGAGATGGGGGTCACTGGCCATGACCTTTTCTCCAAGAGATCCAGCACTGCTTCATAATCATTTACATGATTACAAAACAATACTTTGATGCAAACCCTCCCGACAATGTATGAACTTGTATGTCTATGCATGCGTAATTGAGGTGGGTTCTGACATTTTGGTGTAGGGTTTATTGTTTTTAAGTACAGTTTTCAATTGAACTCTGAGGGTTTTTAGTAAGACAGAAGCTAGGTGTTAGACAAAGATTACCCATGGAAATTTATTAACTTGTTCAGGACCTAGGGATCATAACCAAGTGCCCCTTAAGATCTTTTGAACCCATTCCTGGAAGTTTGCTATTAACTATCAGTAATGTTTTGTACTTTGTTCTGTTAAGTGATAATGATATTATCTATTTCGTTTGTAATTGATTCTTTGGACCCACTCTTTGGAAATTGTAATACCTGAATGATTTTATATTTCCTTGTGTGGGATGATTATGATAATTGTTCTTTGTAACTGCTTCAGTGAACACATCTTTTAGGACTGTAATACCTGTTTCTCCAGCATAAAAACCCCTGTTTGAAAGCTGCAAAATACACTCAGATTGAAACTGCCTGTGTGTTTGTTTCTGTTTGTCACTGCCTAACCCTTACCCACCTAGTCTTCAAGGACCCACATCCCAGAAAACCCCACACCTGGCTGGGTGGTTCGTGGTAGGTGGCACCCAAGTGCAGGGCTTGAAGTAGGTAAGCTTTCTCTCCTCTTTCCTTATTTAATATTTTCCAGGCAAGGATAGGACCTCATCAGGGTGCTGCAGACTCCTCGATAGATATACATCGAGTTAAGACTGCGAGAAGGTAAGAATCATGGGGCATTCACAGTCCAAGAACAGAGGCCTGTTCCTGGCAGTATTTAGTCATATGTTAGAAAGCAGAGGTGTTAAGACCTCAAATAAGAGTTTGGCACCATTTTATGATTTTTGTACTGAGTGTCAGTGGTTCCCAGAGGAAGGAAGCCTGTCTTTAGAAAACTGGGAAAAAGTAGGACAAGGAAGTTTTATAAAAGCCAGGGCCATAAACAGGTCCAGGTTCAGGCATTTTTGTTATGGGTACAAATCAGAGACCTTCTTTCTGAAAAACCAGAAATGGAATTCTTTGCAGAACAAGCGCCTTCAGAGGATGAGGTAGCTCCTCTGAGGACAGAAACTAAGTCATATAATAGGTCCCCATCAGAAGCTAACCTCCGCAAGGCACAGCCAGGGGATGATTGGTTAAGTAATGAGAAACAGCGAGAACTGGACCATGAAGCAGAGGAGTGTGATCAATATGGAGGAGGGGATCGTTTTTATGATAAAAATTCTCCTAGGACAGAAATTGAAATAAAGATAGACATTTCTTTTGCTTTGGCTACTGCTCCTCCTGTTTCCAAAACAAATACAGCCAAGCTTGACAGGAAAGTGCCAATTAATAGGGGTTTTTTTAGGGGCTGTAAGAGAAGCTAGGCAAAATGGGGACTTGCATTTTTGTTTTTCAGTCACTGTTTTGGAGGGAGTGACACCCCAGTGGGAAACTCTTCCTCTGAAAACTCTTAGAGAACTACAGCGTTCTGTTAAGAGCACTGGGCCAAGTGCTCCATACTCTGCAGACTGTGGACATGTTGGGTTGCATGTGGCTAACTCCTTATGATTGGCATCAGACTGCAAAGTCTGCTCTTAGCCCAGGACAGTTCGTAGTATGGAGGACTGAATATGAGGATAGAGCAGGGGAAGTGATTCTGAATTTAGTCTGCAAGAGAAGAGTAGATAAACCTACTTAGTCAATGCTCTTGGGTAGAGAGGACTATGCCTCCCCTCAAGCACAAGTGAGTCTAAAAAAGGAGGTACAGGAAGAAGTCTCCATGGTAGCAGTAGCTGCTTGGAAAAGGCTCCCTCCCGCTGATGGTAAAACAACTGTATTATCAGGAATTAAACAAAAATGAACCCTATGAAGATTTTATTGCTAGATTGGAAGAAGCCCTCTGAGGGCTCGGACATGTTATTAAAACAACTCGCATGGGAGAATGCCAACACTCTGCCAGGAACTGATTAGACACATCAGAGAAACAGGGACTGTGCAAGACTGCATCAGAGCATGTATAGATGCCTCACTAGCAGCAGTCCAGGGCATGACCTATGCTGCCCGCGATGCATGGGCACCATTTTCACGTCCATGAAACTTGAAAGGAGAAAGGAAACAGAAGGGCTTATGCTTTCCTTGTGGGAAACCAGGACGTATGAGCTGTGACTGTTAAAAGGAAGAGCAGACCTCAAGGAATAAAGATAAGAAAAACCAGCGCCCCCAGGGTCATGTCCTTGGTGTAGGAAAGGAAAGCATTAGACAAATGAGTGTAAATCAAAGTTTCATGAGGATGGAACCCCTCTGAAAGAAGAGGAGACAAAAAACGGGGTGAGGGGCTCGCCCTCCGCCCCAAAGTAAAAAAGGATTTAAGGAGACAGAGGAAGGTATAAGCAAACTGAATCCTCTGGCCCCTTAGTTTAATATTTTAAGTTTACTGAGGGCAACACCAGGAAGTGAGGGATTAGATTTGCAGTAAATAAAGATTATATACTCTCTCTTTATGGGGGGGGGTGCAATTGGCAGATACAGGATTTAAAGGGCCACTGTCACCTGGCACCTTTGGTCTTATAATAGGGAGAAGTTCAAATTATAAGAAAAATTTAGAAGTAATTCCAGGAGTAATTGAATATTGCGACTTCCAGGGAAAGGTAAAAATTATGATCAGGCCATTAAAAGAAACAATACAATTGCATAAAAGCCAACAGGTAGCTCAGATAATATTATTTCCTTATATATATAGCTACCCAAACCAATATTAAAACAAACTAGAGGGGGAAAGGGGTTTGGCTCCACAAAAGTGGCAGCTTAGACTCAGGAAATTACTTTACAAAGACCTTTAAAAACTGTAAGAGTAGAAGGGAAAATATTCAAGGATTATTGGACACAGAAGCAGATAGGTCCTGCATTGCAGGGAAGGACTTGCCTGGGACATGGCCTGTGGTTCATGCCACCTCTACTTTGGTGGGATTGGGACAAGCTTCTAATACAGTCCAATGTTCAAAGCTTCTCTCATGGAAATGTGAAGGCAAAGTGGGTACCTTTCAACCTTACATTATTTCTTCTTTGCCATTTTCCTTATGGAGGAAGAGATATCTTGGGGGAAATGAAAGTAAAATTAACAATGGATGAAAAATGGAATGATCAACATTTTTTATAGGGGTCACTGATGAGTTAGACATAAAATGTCATGGATCAATGATGAATGAGCCTGTTTGGCTGAATCAATGGCCCCTAACTCAAGAAAAGACACAGGCTTTAGAACAATTGGTGGAGGAACAGCTGCAATTAGGACATATTGAAGAATCCAATAGTCCACGGAATACTCCTGTGTTTGTCATTAAGAAAAGTCAGGTAAATGGAGACTTTTACAAGATCTTAGGGCTGTTAACAAGACAATTACAGCCAGGACTTCCGTCCCCAGTAGCTGTCCCAGAGATATGTTATAGTTATAGATTTAAAGGATTGATTTTTTTCACTATAAAATTACAACCAGAAGACACACAGAGGTTTGCCTTCAGTGTTCCTTCTGCTAATTTTCAAAGGCCATTTCAAAGGTATCAATGGAAGGTTCGCCCCCCATAAGGTATGAAAAATAGTCCCACTCTTTGTCAGAAATTTCTTGAATCAGGCTTTAAAAGATCTATTAGGGCTAAATATAAAGAGGCTTTTATACTAATTATGTGGATGATATTTTAATAGAAAAACAAAGGATTTAACTGAATTAATTTAATTAACTGCATCATTTGTTTGAAATTCTTTTTTTTTTTTTTTCGGAGCTGGGGACCGAACCCAGGGCCTTGCACTTGCTAGGCAAGTGCTCTACCACTGAGCTAAATCCCCAACCCCTTATTTGAAATTCTTAAAGGAGGTCCTGATCTCAAATCTGAAAGACAGCTTACACAAGAAGCTTTAGAACAATTAGAATTGATAGAGCAAAAGATGTAAGATGCAAAAGTAAAACAAATAAATTATTTAAAAACATGGTCTCTTATTTTACTTAAAACATCCTACACCCCTACTGCATGTTTGTGGCAAGAAGGTGTATTTACCTCCCTCATATTCAGGTAAAAATGATATCTTCTTATCATGTGTAGCCAATTAATTATCAAAGGAAGGTTAAGATCCAGAGAATTATTTGGTAAAGAAATGCAGGAAATTATCATTCCCTATAATAAGGAACAATTAGAGTATTTACTTCAAACTACAGATGATTGGGGAGTTGCATTAGCTCATTATATGGGACAAATTAAATATCATGTACCTCAACACCCTATATTAAAATTTGTGGAAGAGACAGAGAAAATTTGTCCCTCTGAAATATCATTGGAACCTATTTCCAATGCCCTCTTGGTATTTACAGATGGGTCATCCAATGGAACTTTAGCTGTTTATATAAAAAAATAGACCTGTAATTATTAAAAGAGCAAGAGAAATTTCTACACAGCAGGCAGAAATTATTGCAGTTATTACTGCCCTTGAACATATATATGTGAAGAGTTTAACCTTTATACAGACTCAAAATATGTGGTTCATTTGTTTCCTGATATAGAGATAGCTCTTATATCTGGAAGTTCCAAAATTATATCACTCTTGCTCCAACTGAAAAATATAATTCAATCAAGAAAAAGAAAAATTTTTATAGGACATATCAGAGGACATACTGGCCTGCCAGTATGCTTTAGGAAATGCTATGGCAGAGTTATTAACAAAGGAACACTTGATGCTAGTGTGGTTAAACAAGCATTAGAAAGGCATGCTTTACATCATCAGAATGCATTGGCCTTGAGAAGGATGTTTAATCTAACAAGAGAACAGGCTAGGAAATTGTGAAGGACTGTCAACATTGTCCTGATGTATATCGTCCATTAAAAATGGGAGTCAATCCAAGAGGCCTTGAGGCACAGATTTTGTGGCAAATGTATGTGACTCATATCCCAGAATTTGGAAAAATGACCTATGTACATGTTACTGTAGAGGCCCAAATGCTTGAATTATCCTAGATGCACAGAACACACGAAACTCAAGAGGGATGACCAAAATATGTAAAATGGGAACAAGAATGGGAGGAATAGGGAGGCAAAAGTTTAGAACAGAGGCAGAAGGAACACCCATTCAGAGCCTGCCCCACATGTGGCCCATACATATACAGCCACCCAATTAGACAAGATGGATGAAGCAAAGAACCAACAGGAGCAGGATCTCTCCTGAGAGACACAGCCAGAATACAGCAAATACATAGGCGAATGCCATCAAAACCATGATTATGACATCAAGAACTTAAAGATGTCAAACATCTATCTGCTTCTCCTTCTTGGGTGTGCCAAAAAGAATTAGAACTGATGATGCTCCAGCTTATGCTTCTCAAGCTTTTGCAAAGTTTTGCCTTCCATGGGGTATAGAACATACAATGGGAATTCCATATAAACCCCAAGGTCAAGCTATTATAGAAAGGACTCATCAGAATCTTAAAGTACAACTTCAAAGATTAAGACCTAGTGGTCATTACTATTCACCTCATCAATTATTAAGCCATGCTTTATTTGCTATCAATCTCCTTAATACAGATGATAAAGGTTTTATTCCTATGCAAAAGCATTGGGCTCCCATACACCATACTGTTACTCCTTCAGTAATGTGGGAAGATCTTTTGACAGGCATTTGGAAAGGGCCAGATGTGTTTATTACCTCAGGAAGAGGATATGCATGTGTTTTTCCATAGAAAGAGGGAATTCCGGATTCCAGGCAGACTCATTCGACCTTTCTACTAAAGAACCTCTGTTGAGAACCCAGGAAAGAAGGAAGAAACAGAAGGCAAAAGAAGCACTGAAGAACATGAGGAAGCTGCTCTCTCTTCTTTACAGGCGTCTTCAACTCCACCTGCCTCATCGTCCATCATGAGGACAGATCCACTCACTTGGGGCCAACTGAAGAAACTCACCCAGAAAGCACAGCAAGTGGTCTCTGATGCCGGAACACCAGCATCAGCTGAGAACATGCTATGCTTGCTGTGGTTGCTAGGCAGGTATATCCTGCCTCTGCAGCCTCATTTGGGGCTTATGTTCCCCATCCTCCCCTTCTTCATCCCACGGGTTGGAGAGTTGTTGTGAACATCAGGTCATGACTAATGACACTGGGCTGATGGGGGGGACATGTTGAATTTTCCTTCCATTTGACCTCCACTACAATCGAACACGAGGGAAGGTCTGATTCTGCTCTGATTTGTGTTACTATAAAGGGAACACCTCCCATGGGTTGTCTTCCTATTGCTTATAAGACCTTCCTTTCTGACGCTCCAGATGGGTTGGCTCCAGAGAAGTTGCCACCACATCATAGAAGGTTTATGTGGGAAGATTTTGGGGAATATTTACCATAATGACACTATGATAAGACTATCAGAAACTACGCCTCTGGGCCCGTGTCTAAGAGAATATCGGGATAAAGATAAGTGGTGGGAAACTGTGCTCAGAGATGTAAGGCCAAGTTGGCTTAAATGTGGGTTTGACTATTGGGCTTCAGTACATAATCCTTGGAAGACTCAAGAAACGATTTATGACTATTCTATCATTTTACCATTTAATAATTATAGAGCATATTTACATTTTCATGGATATAAGCCTGAGGTGTTTACAAATGAGCCTATCAATAGATGGTTCACAATAGGGTGGGTGGAGCCTACTTATGTTAGTCATTCTCCTTCAGCTGAGATTTTGGAAAATTTTCAAGGATTGTTTAGAGTTTTTGCTGCAACTAGGGAGGCTTATTTAAAGAGGCCTCAGGAATCTAAGAGCACTCCTGTGGCAATCAGAGCTCTCCTATGCTATTCTTATGGTATATACTTGCTACATGATCTTCAGATTTAAAAGCTATTAAATTAGAACAATCTTATCGGGTTAGCTGCTCCAGATGTATTTTAACTAATTGTGTTGATCCTGATTCAGCCAAAACATATTCAGTCACTTTGATATTACAAAGACCTTTCTATGTTATGCTTCCTATAGATTTGAAAGATGATGCTTGGTTTGACAATGAAGCCTTACAAACACTTAAAAGAGTTAATGAGCTTATTAGTCCAAAACGTTTTTGTGGCAGCTTTGACTTTGGGCATTAGTGCTGTAATAGCTATTATGACTTCACTTACACTCTCATCAGTCGCTCTAGGCTCTGAGATGAAGACTGCACATTGTGTTAATGATTTAAATAAAAACGTTTCTTTGGTATTTGCAAGGCAACAAATTATAGATAAAAACTAGAAGCAAAGCTTGGTGCTTTAGAGGATATAGTTTTAGAATTAGGACAAGAGATAGAAATTATTAAAGTTCAGCTTTCTGCCAGGTGCCGTGCCAGCTTTCGGTACACATGTGTAACACCATTATCATATAATAAAAATCATAATTGGAATCTTACTAAAAATCATTCATCAGGAATTTGGAAAGACAATGATATTACTCATGATATGGCTCAATTACAAACTCAAATATCAGCTAGGAGCAAAGCCATGCTGAATCTATTGGTTTAGAGGATTCGGCTCAGTCTATTAGCTCTGGTTTGCAGTCACTGCACCCTGTAAGTGGGCTACGTTGGATGATTGTTGTCGCCATGGTTACAGGAATAATTCTTCTTCTCCTTATGTTCCCACTCATTTTCAGACTAGCCTTCACCCCCATTTCCACTGCCAAAAGAGATATTTACGAGCTTCAATTAAAAAATAAAAAAGGGATAGATGCCACACCAGCCCCAGTATATTCTGTGTGACAAGTTCCTCAGACTTGACTCCAAAGGGCGGAGGTCTCCTGGAACCAGTTGTGGAACTCTCTAGCCAGAGAAAAACATTGAGCCGTAGTTCTCATGGCAGTCTGTCTGTTTTATCTTCTTCTATTCCTCTTCTGTATTTATGAGATGTTCCTGATAGCCCGGGCTGAGATTTTAAGAGAGAAAATTGGATAAGAAGCCACCCCTTGAGATGGGGGTCACTGGCCATGACCTTTTCTCCAAGAGACCCAGCTCTTTGCTTCATAATCATTTACATAATTACAAAACAATACTTTGATGGAAACCCTCCCGACAATGTATGAACTTGTATGTCTATGCCTGTGTAACTGAGGTAGGCTCTGATGTTTTGGTATAGGAAGCAGTGTTTTTAAGTATAGTTTTCAATTGAACTCTGAGGATTTTTAGTAAGACAGAAAGCTAAGTGTTAGACAAAGATTACCCATGGAAATTTATTAACTTGTTCAGGACCTAGGGATCATAACCAAGTGCCCCTGAAGATCTTTTGAACCCATTCCTGGAAGTTTGCTATTAACTATCAGTAATGTTTTGTACTTTGTTCTGTTAAGTGATAATGATATTATCTATTTCATTTGTAATTGATTCTTTGGACCCATTCTTTGGAAATTGTTATACCTGAATGATTTTATATTTCCTTGTGTGGGATGATTATGAAAATTGTTCTTTGTAGCTGCTTCAGTGAACACATCTTTTAGGAGTGTAATACCTGTTTCTCCAGCATAAAAACCCCTGTTTGAAAGCTGCAAGATACACTCAGATTCAAACTGCCTGTGTGTTTGTTTCTGTTTGTCACCACCTAATCCTTACCCATCAAGGATGGTGGGGGTGGGAGGATGGGGGTGGGGGGTGGAAGGGTTAGGGGAGTTGGGGAGTTGGAGAGTGCAGAGGTAGGAGGGTAAGGTGTGTGCTAAGTCTCCTGCAGGAGGCTGCTCCTCACTTCTGGCACTCACCCTGAGGTAAGCTGGATCCCCTCCAACACACACACACCCTAGGCTCATCTCAGCGCCTTTCCCAACTCTTCATAGTACAGTGTCTGGGTGCATGGGAGTTTGAGAACTCTGCCTCCATCCCAGTCCCTACCTTCTCATCCAGAGAAACAAGGGCTGGGACCCCTATGCTAGGATGCATTTTGTTTTACCTGAGTGGCATGTTGGTGTCCCATGAGCCTGGCACTCCAGCAGCAAGAAAGGAATGTAGCTTAGCACCTCTGTGTTTCACCTCCATGAGGAGCATTCCGACACTGAAGTAGTGAGGCAGAAACACACAACCACATAGCACTGATATCACTAAAGGTGCAGTAGGGGCATTTGGGTCTTGATGGTAACCAGTGCCATGGACTTAAGACCCAGTCAACAGGAGAAAAATGACATTATATCCAGGGCTAGTGACGTCATGGATCTTAGAAGAGAACCTACTACCACCACTTTACTGTACCAGCATAATTTCTAATTGCACTGTAAAACACATCCTTAAACCCTTAAGATAGCCCTTGCCCCTCAACAAAGAAGCCTCTCTTAACAGCAGATGGAAACTATTACAGAGGAACACAACTAGATACAATTCAGAGAAAATGGATGGTGGGGAGACTACCCCAGTGGCTACATCTTTATAACACAACGCCCATACCTAAGGCTCAGGAAATATCACAGAAGAGGAAGTGGGAAGATTCTAAGAGCCAGCGGACCAGGAAATCTGCCATGAGACTGTGTCTTCTAGAAATGGCTGCCCAAACAAAGCCTGAAAAATGATAATATCAATACATAGGCTCTTGCTAATCTCACAGGATCCTACCCCTAAAGAACGACAGGCCACTAATGACTGCTGAGAGAGGAAAATTAGTCTTTCTTAGGGACAAGGCCCCTAGTTGGTTATCCAATACAAAGAATGTCCAGAAACCATATTTACACAAACAAAAATGGACGCGCGCGCACACACACACACACACACACACACACACACACACACACACACACACACACACCCTAAAAACCCAGGAACCAAAACCACACACACATGTATATGTAACAGTGATAAAGAATAAAAAGACTATTTGAAAGGGAGATGGGGGTGTGTGGGAGGAACTGGAAGAGGGACATGGGAGGGATTGGAGGAGGAAAGGACAGAGAAAGTGATATAGTTACATTTCAAGTAAAATGTGTTTTTAAAAATTCATAAGCGAGTATCTAATTTTAAAGTGGCTTCCCTGAAGTGCTCACTCTTGTTGCTTTCATGACACCTTTTCTTTGAGACAGGTTCTTAATATGTAGTCCAGGTGCTCTTAGTTTCATGGTGATCCCCTCCTTCATCCTCGGGAGGAGCACTAGATAATAGGCATGTGCCATCGCGATGCCTGATAGAAGTTGTTCTTATGTTGTTAAAAGTAAACAAAAATAAGAAAAAGCAAACAAGGTGTCCAAATGGACTGGTCTGTGGCTGGCAAACTACTGAGTGTCCTGAGCCTTTTTTTCATGTGGAGATGGGTACTAGAATAATGACATACCTATGGTTGTTGTAATCCTTGGAAAGTATTGAGCAGTGAACAACAGAGCCTATCAGGGCCTGGTAGGGTAGGTGCCCAGCAAACTGTCCACTTCACTAGGTCACCATACCTTGAGCTCCTGGGCCTTGGCTTTCCTGAGCATGCATAAGGTTCAATGGTAAACAACCTCAAGTGGACCTTGATGTTCTAGCTGTGTTACAGCTTCAACTTGAGACCCTGCTGCAGCTTCTCCCTATCACTGTCTGACAGCTGCTTGCACACCTGCAGGTCCTCCTGTAGCCATGGCACATTGCTGCAGAGCCTGCTGTGCCGGGACAGACATTCAGCCTCAAGACAGGGCTACTGAACTTAAAGGAAATCTTCCCAGGGCTAACTCATCCTGCAGAACCTCCTTCATCTGTGTAAGTGTTGAGAAGTTAGGGAGCACGTAAGACTTCATATGTTTTGGCAGCAAGTGCTCCAGAGGACTCTTCAGGCAGAGCACAGAATGTTGGGAAAGAGGAGATTGTGGGCAGAGAGCAATGAAACCTTGCAGAGGTTCCCAGGGTAGCCTCCCACACCGTGGATCTCATCTTTTCTGAGACTTTCCTTACTCAACCTCTCCTAATGTATTATGTTTACTATGTATTATGTTACCACCTCTTCTGAAAGACAGGAAATATGGCTGCCTCTCTATAGCTGCAGAGGACTGGTTTCAGGACCATTTACAACAGCATAATATCTGTATGTCATGTATACACACTGTCCTATATGCATTAAAGCCTTCCTACATTCTTCATAATACCAATTGCTATATAAATCATCATTAAGCTGTTTGTTTAGGAAATTAGGAAAACAAAAAGGTATGCACACATTCAGGACAGATGTACTTTCCACCAATTATATTCAACCTGAAGGCGGCTGAATCTACAGATGTGGAAACCAAGAACAGACTGCTTATTGTCTGCTTGACCCTTGCTGCACATGTAAAACCCCTATGTATAAAACACAAGGATTTTTATCTGAAGTTTTAAATGGCTAAGCAAAACCAAGAAGTCTACTTTGCCCTGGATCTACAACATCCTCCCCAGGGGCTGGAAACAGGCCCTGCGAGTTTTCCATGGGTGTCTGTAGGAGTTACAGTTGCCCTTTGGGATGGGTGAGACATTTATTATCCCGAGCTCTCCTACCTGTGTTTGTAGTTTAGTCTTTTGGCTTTGCCAGTCCTCTGGTCGACGTCCAATCTCTATTGCTTTCTCCTTCATCACAGACTCCAATAGAGGTGGTAGGTTACTTCCTTCCTTGAGTGTTTCCCCAGTCCTTTAAAGACATGAATGACATAATGAGTAAAGGTTGTAGATGTTTCACCTGCCCCTCCCTGGGAGAATGGAGCCCCTGGAGGAGTTACTAGGGTAGGAAACCTTTTTGTCTTTCAAAGGGTGTCAATCACTATTTGCAGATGGTATGATAGTATATGAAAGTGACCCCAAAAATTCTACCAGAGAACTTCTCCAGATGTTAAACAACTTCCGAAAAGTGGATGAATATAAAATTAACTCAAATAACTCAGTATACAAATGATAAACAGGCTGAGAAAGAAATTAGGGAAACAATTCCCTTTACAATAGCCACAGATAATATAAAATATCTTGGGGTAACTCTAATCAAGCAAGTGAAAGACCTCTATGATAAGAACTTCAAGTCTCTCAAGAAATAAATTGAAGATCTCAGAAAATGGAGAGATCTCCCATGCTCATGGATTGGCAGAATTAACTTAGTAAAAATGGCCATCTTATCAAACACAAACTATAGATTCCATCAAAATCCCAGCACAGTTCTTCAAAGACATGGAAAAGCAATTCTCAAATTCATCCGGAAAGGAAAAAAAAAACCAGAATAGTGAAAACAATTCTTAACACTAAAAGAAAGGCTGGGAGAATCACCATCCCTGACCTCAAGCTCTACTACAGAGCAATAGTGATAACAACTACATGGTATTGGTACAGACACAGACAGGTTGATCAGTGGAATAGAATTGAAGACCCAGAAATAAAACCACACAGGCATGCACACTTGATCTTTGACAAAGTAGCCAAAAATATACAATGGAAAAAAGAAAGCATATTTGATAAATGGTGCTGTCTAACTGGATGTCTGTATGTAGGAAAATGAAAATAGACCCATATTTGTCACCATGCACCAAGCTCAAGTCCAAGTGGATCAAGGATCTCAACATAAAACCAGATACACTGAATCCAATAGAAGAGAACGTGGTAAGGAGCCTTGAACTCACTGACACAGGCAGAAATGTCCTAAACAGAACTCCAATGGCTCACGCTATAAGATCAAGAATTGATAAATGGAACCTCAAGAGATTAGAAAGCTTCTGTAAGGCAAAGGGCATAGTCAATAAGACAAATTGGCATCCTACAGGTTGGGAAAAAAATCTTCACTAACCCCACATCTGATAGAGGGCTAATATCCAAAATATATAAAGAACTCAAGGAGCTAACCACCAAAAAACCAAACAACCCAATCAAAAAACGGGGTATAGAACTAAACCGAGAATTCACAACAGAGGAATCTCGAATGGCTGAGAAGCACCTAGAGAAATGTTCAAAGCCCTTAGTGATCAGAGAAATGCAAATCAAAAGGACCCTGAGATTCCACCTTACACCACTCAGAATGGCTAAGAGCAAAACCTCAGGTGACATTGCTGGTGGGATTGCAAACTGGTACAACCACTCTGGAAACCAATTTGGAGGTTCCTCAGAAAATTGGAAATAGATCTACCTAAAGATCCAGAAATACCAGTCTTGGGAATATACCCCAAAGACGCCTGACATGCCACAGGGGCACATGGTCCACTATGTTCACAGCAGCCTTATTTGTGTAAGCCAGAAGCTGGAAAGAACCCAGATGTCCTATGACAGAAGAATGGATACAGAAATTGTGGTTCATTTACACAATGGAATAATACTCAGCTATTAAGAACAAGGACATCCTGAGGTTTGGAGGCAAATAGATGAAACTAGAAAATGTCATCCTGGGCAAGGTAACTCAGTAACTCAGACCCAAAAGGACATGCACAGTATATTCTCACTAATAAGTGGATGTTACCCCCCACCCCCCAAAAAAAGTACAGAATACCCAAGATACAGTCCACAGAACTCAAAAAGGTCAACAAGCTGAAGGGACCAAGTGAGGACGACGCCTCAGTTCCACTTGGGAGGGAAAAGAAAGCAACCACAAGTGGGGGAGGGAGGGAGGAACAGGGGAGGGAAAGGGGTTGGGGTGGGGGGAGAGGGGAACATGATTTGGTATCGGGTTGGGGAAAAAGACTGAAGTCCTGAGGCCCAGCAGAAAGAATGGAAAGAGGAGGTAGGAGGTTGGGAGGACCCTCTAGAATATACCAGAGACCCGGGAAGTGAGAGACTCTCAGGACTCAAAGGCAGGGGAATTCTAGATGAAAGGCACTACAATGGGGAGGGTGAACTTATTGAATCCACCTCCAGCAGAAAGACAGGGCATCAAGTGAGGGATGGGGTTGCTATCCCACAGCCAAAGCTCCGACCCATAATTCTTCCTGTCTGAAAGAAATGCAGGGATGGAAATGAAGAAGACCCTGAGGAAAAGAAGGTCTGGTGACAGGCCCAAGGTAGGATCCAGCTCAAGGGGAGGCCCCAAGGCCTGACACCATTACTGAGGCTATGGGGTACTCACAAAAAGGGCCCCATCACGACTGCCTTCCAAAAGACCCAACAAGCAGCTGAAAGAGTCAGGTGCAGATATGTGCACCCTACCAATGGAGCTGCTGACTCTTCTCACTGAATTAGGGAAAAGCTGGAAGGAGCTGAGGAGGAGGGCAACCCTGTAGGAGGAGCAGCAGTCTCAGTTAATCTGGACCCCTGAGATCTTTTAGACACTGGATCACCAACCGGGCAGTGTACACCAGCTGAGATGAGGCCCCCAACACATATACAGCAGAGGACTCCCAGGTCTGGGTTCAGTCAGAGAAGATGCACCTAACCCTCAAGAGACTGGCGACCCCAGGAAGTTTAGAGGTCTGGTGGGGTGGGTGGGGTGGAGACATCCTCGTGGAGATAGGGTGGGGGGAGTGCAGGGGAGTAGGGAGGAGGTATGGGATGTGGAACCCTGGGTAGGGGCAGGGTGGACCAGGAGGAGAATAAAATCTGGAGTGTAAAAAAAAAAAAAAAAAGCAACCTAACTGAAGTTCTAAGTTTTACTGTACAAGGTTTTACTGATTTTAATATGTGCTTTAAAAGGAGACTGTGAGTTTAGAGTTTTTCTGAAGGTACTGGGAAGCTCCAAAAACTAGGTCTCTCTAACCAAGTTTCATAATTTTTCCTATATATGGATAAAAAGAAAGAAAAGAAACATTTTGCACAGCCCTCCACACTTTTTAAAGCACACTCATAATTTTTACTGGCTATCCTAGGTATAAACTGGGAGATTATAAATAGGTTTCTCCTTACTGAAAAGATGGCCAAAAGCTTAAATAGTTTCTCATCTGAGATAAAATGCTGACAAATGTCTTTTAGGGATATTCTTCCTCACTCTGACTTTAGAAGTTGCTGAGAAATTAAAATGGTTTACATTGGGATGTTATGTGTTTGCCTTAACAATGGGGAGTAATGTCCCATGAAGGCCTTAAATTTCTCTTGACAAGAACATTGGGCTAGAGGACCAGAGGTTAGGGGTAAAAGCCCCTAGGAAAACGGGCATGAGGATGGGGGTTCTGCTTTGCAGAGAAAAGAAGGTCCCGACACACAGGCATAAGATATGTATATATAGAAATGGAGGTTTCTCTGCTGTTAGGGGCATGTGGTGTTCTTGCAGAGGACCTGGGTTCAGTTCCCAATACCCACATGGTAGCATACAACCATCTGTAACTCCAGATGCAGGAAATCTGATTTTCTTTTTTTTTTTTTTTTAACTTGAATATTTCTTATTTACATTTCGAGTTTTTTTCGCTTCCCCGTTTTCCGGGCAAACATCCCCCTCCCCTCCCCTTCCTTATGGGGTGTTCCCTCCCCACCCTTCCCCATTGCCGCCTCCCCCAACAGTCTAGTTCACTGGGGTTCAGTCTTAGCAGGACCCAGGGCTTCCCTTCCACTGGTGCTCTTACTAGGATATTCATTGCTACCTATGAGGTCAGAGTCCAGGGTCAGTCCATGTATAGTCTTTAGGTAGTGGCTTAGTCCTGAAGCTCTGGTTGCTTGGCATTGTTGTACATATGGGGTCTCAGCCCTTCAAGCTCTTCCAGTTCTTTCTCTGATTCCTTCAACGGGGTCCTATTCTCAGTTCAGTGGTTTGCTGCTGGCATTCCTCTGTATTTGCTGTATTCTGGCTGTGTCTCTCAGGAGCGATCTACACTTCTGCACTTCTTTGCTTCATCCATCTTGTCTAATTGGGTGGCTGTATATATATGGGCCACATGTGGGGCAGGCTCTGAATGGGTGTCCTTCAGTCTCTGTTTTAATCTTTGCCTCTCTCTTCCCTGCCAAGGGTATTCTTGTTCCCCTTTTAAAGAAGGAGTGAAGCATTCACATTTTGATCATCCGTCTTGAGTTTCATTTGTTCTAGGCATCTAGGGTAATTCAAGCATTTGGGCTAATAGCCACTTATCAATGAGTGCATACCATGTATGTCTTTCTGTGATTGGGTTAGCTCACTCAGGATGATATAGGAAATATGACTTTCTATACTGGCTTCTACAGGTGTATATACATGCATACAGGCAAATATTCATACATATAAAATAAAAATTCAAATCTTTAAAAAAACATACCCTATGAAAATAAAATAATTAAATCCAACATAATGTCATGTTACCATGACAACAACACATCCTAATTAGGGACTACTTCTTTAGCTTTGATCTCAGCATGGAAAAGCATGAAGAAGAAACTTAAACTCTATCATGGCAGAGCAGTAACATCTCGCCCTTGGCTCGGAGCCAAACATATGTAAACGCAACAAAGCATGGGGGAGCCAAGCACAAGGGTAGCTCCCCATGAGGTGAACATCCTCATATTTTGAGGATGACTGATCAAGCAGTAGCAGCGAATCCAGATGGAATAGATGGGGACTTCTGGTAAGAGAGTACACTTTTCTTCCCTAATAACAAGAGAAGGTGGTAACTGCTTCTGATGGCTACTCCTGGTTGTCAACTTGACCACACCTACAATGAACTATGATTCAGAAATGGAGGGCACACCTGTGATCCAGATGTTGAGGCTGGAAGAGAGGTTTCTGACCTGGATGTTGACATGGAGATATTGGAAGGATTGAGCAACTACCAGATTCTTGGACTTCCCCTCCATACCTTCCCATTGCTGGGTTAGTTGGACTACAGACCGTAAGTTATTACAATAAGTTTCCTTAATATATAGAGACATTCCATAAGGTCTGTGATTCTAGAAAACCCTGATGAATGCACCCCTCTAGGCTTAAATCTTGGGCAGAATTATTAATATGTTTGAGCTTCAAGTTCTTTATAAAATGTTGTCTATGTTGTAAGAGTTAAATGAGGTAGTTTATGTAAAGTCATAGCTATGTGGAAGACCATTCACGATAAAGAGAAAACAAGTCTGTTCTCTCTCTGAGCATCAGGGCAAGACCATAAGCACTCAAGGACAGAAGGAATGAACAACCAGATGCTTCCCATCCGAGTCTTCCGGCTCGGCACACTCGGAGGCTGCCACCCTGCCTGTACCTCTCTTCCTCGTCGCTGCTGGTTTCCTCTCCATCTGTCAGCTTCTCTGGGCTCTCTTCTCTGGGTGGTGTCTGAGAAGGTTTCTTTGGCCTTGAGCATGGATTCTAGGGCAAACACAATGATAAGATGAGACTACCTGAAGTTCCCGGATTTAACCTGGCTTGTTAAACCCAGAAAGCAGAGGTGAAAGGGCCTACAGAGATCTACTGTGAACCCCTCTGGCAGGTGCAGGAGGCTTGGGATGGTGAAGAACCTAGAACACAGCCAGGTATATGACTAGCGTGGGCTCTGATCCTTGTTAGATTTACAGCCTGCAATGTGATTCACATGGTTGTAAAACAAACCCAAGAAAGAGAGGGTGCCTTGCCTAATCCTCACTGTCAGTGAGTTGTGTAATGAGATAAGCAATGGAGCCTTCCCACATCAGGTCTGAACTTTTCACCACCTTATGAGATAGTCCTGACTAAACCACTACCCGAAGTGTACACGTGGACAGACCCATGGCTCCGGCCACGTATGTAGCAGAGGAAGGCCTTGTTGGGCACCAATGGGAGTAGAAGCCTTTGGTCCTACCAAGGCTGGACCCCTCAGTGTAGGGGAATATCAGGGCAGGGAGGCGGGAAGTGGGGTGGTTGGGGAGGGGAATACCCTTATAGAAGAAGGGGAGGATGGGATAGGGGGCTTATGGATGGGAAACTGGGAAAGGGAATAACATTTGAAATATAAATAAAACACTATCTAATTAAAAAAAAAGGGGGGGGAAAAATGAGATAGTCCCGAGTGGGTCACATAGATGGTCCTTATTGGGCCTGACCAGGGAGTCACAGGGAAGGTCAAAGGGCAGTCCTAGAACTCAGTCAGTGGTTAGTGAAGGTAACTGTATTCATCGCTATTGCTATATGCATGCCCTAGACTGTAGCATGCTCCCTTCTCATGATGCAGGGTTAGGAAACACGGAACTCTACACATGACTTGAAGTCCTGACAGACGGGCAATGGGAAGAGTGTGGAAACTATTTCTCACAGTGAGGTCACAGAGTATTTAAATCAATTCATTTCAATTAAGTTTGTCCGTGTTATCTTTCTCTCCTTTCCACAGAAACATAAGAGGGAAAAGACCTTTTTCATTTTTTCTGTTTATTATGAAAACCACTGTCCTTGAAGAACATGAGAGGCTGGACAGATTTATTCTCAAGAGTTATCAAATGGTGGCAAATTGAAACCTGATTGTTTTTCCCCTGTGATAGTTGTATGGCCTTGAGTCAGGGTACCCTTTGTGAACCTGTTGTTGTTATTGTTGTTGTTGTTGTTATTATTATTATTATTATTATTATTATTATTTAATTTAGACAAGCATGTTGGCTTACACCTGTGGTTTTCAAACTGTTCTTGAAATCCTAGGAGTTGTGAAGAGCCTAGGATAGGAAAGACAGAGGGAGCTGGAGGGTGGGTCCTTGGGCTCGAATCCACAACTAAACCTGGAACAAAACTATCTTCTGCGTTTTCATGTACTGTAATGCCTATTAAGTCCACCATGTAAAGGTGGATCACTTTCACATGGAAAACACATGTTCTCAGGGCTTGGCTAACTGGATGTCAGTAGGATGTGAACTATCCAACCCCTTTTTCTTTCATGCAAGAGCCTACATATGGCTGGCCAGCCTAAACACACATGCCCCACTAGTTAGTGCAGGCCAAGGAACTGTAATCCTTTCCTGAGCTTTCTCTGCTCCACCGTGCACCAGCTGCCCTGGCCCAGTCTCCTCCGTTTCTGCGCCAGACCTTCCTTTTCTAGACTTCGAGTCTCATCTCGTCTCATTGCATTAAATGCCATATGGATCCTGATGCCATGGAAATACATGAAGTCCACTCATTCGGGAAACAAAAAGCGGTCAAGTTAATCAAGTTAGACAGTGGAATGATGCTTCCTCGGGCTCTGGTGCTGCAATGGAAGAGGAGAGTTTCATGCAGGTAAGATGGCTGTCAGCTAGAGATCTGCTGTACAAGACAGTGCCTTTGGTCAACAATGATGCGCAGTACATGAAAGTGTTCTTACTACAACACCAGACAGTTCAGCCTGAGAGATGAAGGGTGCTTAGTTTCCTCACTGAACATGAAACTCAGAAGGGCGTTCTGCTTCCACTCATTGATGTCCAGCCTCATGAACACAGGAGAGAGATTTCTATTGTTGTTTGGGTGTGGTTTGCCTGAAGGGGCCCTATGTTGGAGGCTGTCCACAGTTAGAGGGCATAGGGACTCATGGGACCTTTCAAAGGTACAGCCTAGCAAACAGTTCTAGGTCACTGACAGATAGGACTACTCTGAGAAGGGAATGCTGGTCTCATTAAGTGAGTTTTGGAAAGGGCCCCAAACTGTTTCGCTCTGGATTTCTGTTTTGTGGGTGAGTTCTTGTTTCTGTACATGCCTGGTACCTCTCTCATAGACTTTCACTGTGACTGAGTCACATGCCAAAATGGGCTAAATAAAACTCTTTACAAGGCCATAAAGATGACTAAGGTATTTCATGTGACACAAAACAGATGAACACAGCATCTTTCTCAAAGGGAGAAAAGACCATTCCTTCAACACCAGTGATTAAAAAAAAAAGACCCAAGGGTTCCTCTAAAACAAAGGTGTGTTTTAGGAGTTTCCTAACCTAACTTTTTAATTATTGGAACTAACAAATGACATTGTCTGTTCCAATCATTCTACTGTCATGCCAAGTACAAGTTTACTTGAAAGGTGTTGAACGTCAGCCACTTGCAGGTCCATTAGGTACTGAAGGAATAACCAGCATTATTGTCCCCACAAACATGTGGTCCAGTGTGGGGAAGGGACACACAGCTCGACAATTCTAAAAGACCATAAAATAATCTCCCCTTGCCCTGACCTTGTGCACATCAAACACATCATTCTAAAGGTGGTGCAGGGTGGGCGGGGGAGATGGCTCCACTGTTAAGAGCACAAGTTTCTGTTTTAGAGGACCCAGGTTTGATCCCAAGCACCCACATGGTGGCTCACACCCATCAGTTGCTCCAGTTCCAGTGAATCTGACACCCTCTTCCGGACTGTGCAGGCACCAGGCACACACGGCCTACACAGACATACAAACACACATATGCATGCAGATAACATAATTGTGCCAGGCTAACTAACACTTGAATATTATACAAATGAACTTTACTGTGGGGAGCAATAAGGGGTGACTGAAGAGCCCTTCCAAGCCTAGAGACGCTGTTAGAATAGTGCAGGTGTCGGAACCCCGGGCGAGGACGGCAGTTTCAGCTGTCCCCTTTTCTGAACTCCAACCAGAATAGACTCTCACTATTCGGTAGTTGTTACTAATTTGGCATCCTCGCAAGGCCCCTTGGCAGGAACAGTATTCCTGCCATATGGGACTGAGGCTATCACATGTTACTTGCCCCTGGATCGCTCGCTCCTGCTCTCCACTCTCTCCACTGCTACAGGGGCCTGAGTACAAACAGTGAACACAGAAAAACAAACAACTCCAACTCCATTTCTCCTCCAAAATGTCCACCAGAGAGCTTCTTCCCAAGCAGGGGTGGCTGTTTTAAAAACCCTTCTGTTATTTAACCTCAGCTAGATTTTTTTTTCCATTTTAAAGAAAAACTTACTACCAGGAAAACTGGACAGGAACATTCAAAGTCATTTTAAAGTTCAGCTGGCAATCTTTCAAAGGTAGCATTCTGTTCATCTTAAAATAGAACACCTAATGTAATTGTGTTTGCTGAAATGATTGCTGGGGATTGTAATAGATACTGTAAAGTCACCTTACATTTATCGAATGCCTAATGGTTTCAAGAAATGCTGTCATATGGTTTTCGCTGTCTATTACCGCAAGTCTCTGGGGCATGGTGGATAGGGTTATTGCTGCCATTTCACTTTAAGAAGTAGCATAGGCATTATTTTTTATGTATAAAATGAAGAGAACACTTGTATGTGCCGGAGGTTGTGCTAGGGCCTGTAGACGCCCAGTCAGGTCTCTGTGTTTACCATCGTGATATACGTTGGAACCTATCTTGAGGTATTCAGACTTGCTTGTTCTCCTGAGCAGGGCAGGGGAAGAGCTGGCAGGACCTTTATCTAAGTCCCAGATGGGAGCTGCTGCCCTGCCCCATGCTGTCTTCCGAGGTTCTAGAGCATCTCCACTGATGCCAGGACTCTCTCCAACAGGTGGAATCAGCCCGCCTTGCTCCTGATGTGGTGGAAGTAGACCCCTGGAGTAACACCAGATGGACAGTGCCAGCCCCTGGCAGCCTGCGGATACTTAAGACATTGTAGTTGTTTTCCTTTTGGATAGCTTATGGCTTCGATAAATATAACCCTTCGGGTATGTGCCCAGCAAGTCACACAGGGCTTCCAGTGAGCAAAGGATGCTTCCTAGGCCTACGTTACCCCCTTCCCCATTTCCACAGCCCCTGGGGGATCTCATCTTGTGCTTTTTCCTGGAATAACTCTTTCTGGTGACATCATGCCCAAATCCCAGAGTCAGCACGTGTCAGCAGAAGTTGCTCTTCTGAAATACCTTCCCAAATCCTCCCAGAGAGCTGTGCTTTCTCGCTCTCTCCTCCCTCTGTCTCTTTTCCCCTCTTTCTTACTCACTTAAGGGCCATGCAAGAGCTTGTGTGCCATTGTAGGACTAATCACGCCATGCTACTCTTTAAATAAATATCTATTTTTACCCTCTTTGCATTTGAGCCCTCCCAGGAGGAACCTGGGCCTCATTCAGCTCGGCATCCAGCCCTATGTCTCGGACAGTGAAAGTACCCACACACTCTTGGGAGCGGAATGACTTCAGTAATAGTGACCACAGCAGTTCTTTCCTCCGGCTGAGAATGAAGACATGGGCCGCTATAAAAGTCTCTTCCCCTTTTTGTCCCTAGTTTAGGATCCATGTACCAAGAGGCTTCTAGAATAAAGTTTTCAAAATTGCAAAGACTACACTGGTTTTGTGGAGACCAATGAATGACACCATGGGCCTAAGAGAATCACAGTACTGGACATGAGAAACAAGGAAAAAGACTTAGTTGAACATTAACTAGCCTTGGTGGGGACACACCCCAGAGCCACACCCAGGTCTGGCAATCTTCTCTGCATGCTTGGGGAGGGAAAATTCTGGTCTCAATTAACGTTGTTATTTTTATCACGCTTGACTCACAAAGATACTTTAGCCGGACAACCAACCGCCTAAATTTAAACCCTTGACTCTTGAATTTTATAGACCCCAATCTAGCAAGAATATTACTGGGGAGGCTGGCATTTAGCATCCCTGTGCCACCAGCCTCTAAGGCTCTTTAGTGTGACCTGCCTGCCCCCTGTATCATGCATGTTGCTATAGGTTTGGATGCGGTACAGCACGTTGATGTTGGGCACATCATCTAGACATTGGCAAAGTTTCTTGTTGGGCTCTCATGAAAATATTTAACTAAATACTAAAGCTCTGGTTGGCAATGTTAAGAAAGTTTTGGAAATCATCACATTGACATAATGTGTTAAAATAGTCACTTACACATGCTGCTGATGGTAGATACACTGGACAAATAGCAGTGGGAAAACGCATGGTAAAGTTAATCATCCATACACCACAGGAATGAGTGCGAGTCCTATAGCATGCAAGTCCTATAGCATGCAGAGTGCTGTTTCCAGTACTGGTCATATACTACTTCATTTGGCTGTCACAAAGCCCTCTGAGGTAGATGGTGGCATCGACTTTATTTTATACATGAGAAAGAAAAGCAAACAGCTAAATATCTGCCCAGGAATATCCAGTCAGTAAGGACCCAGGCAGCCGCTTTGTCTGTGAGCTTGTCTATGTCCTGCAGATACTATGCACCTTTACAGTGCTAGCCCCTGAGGAGTGTTCTTACAATCAAGGTCCATCATGAGAAAAAGACTACATATACTGTGGTTTCTTTTATAAAGGAGATCTAAACAACTTGCTTTTAAAAAACGAAGCTGTAACAGGAGTGTATTGATGTTCATAAACTCCAGGTATTTAAAGAAAAAAAAAAAAAGGAGGCCAACAAAAATATGCTAGGGTTGGTGAAAAATATATTCACAGTTAAGTGCACACGCATACACTTCATCACAAGAAAGATATATAAGGAGAGATAAAACAAGTAGTTATCCTGGGGTAAAAAAACATGGGGTTGAAGAAAAATTTTCAATCATATAGAGGATTCTATACCATGTACAGATTGCATTTTGAAAAAGAAAACATTATTTGAAAGAGAATATAACACCTTCAAGGTGCAAAATATTTGCCTAATAGAATGCATAATGATGAGATTCTTAATTCTATTACTAAGGGGCTATATCACTTTAAAGGTATTTGTTTTACACACGTCTCTGCTACACCATCCAGTGCAGGAGCCAGCACTTCCTAGATATTTCACAAAGAAGAAGAGATTGACATACGCAATGAATTAAATCAAATAAAACTGACAATTGTGGAGGTCTGTCCCGCATCTCCATGTCAGAGAGGACTGGACCTCCACCTAGAAGCCGAGCTGAGTCCAGGACAATGCTCTAGATTAGTGAGGTCAGGCTGGGTTTTATGGCGAGCTAACTCAATCTCTTTCCACGCACTTGTACTTTTAACTTCTCTAGCATTTGCTAAAGAAGCTGTATCAGTAGTTCTCAGCTGGGTCAGTTTTGTTCCTAGTGGACATCTGGTGGTGTCTGGAGACATTTTGTCTAGGAGGGTAGACCGCTCTTACTTGGTGAGTAGATCTAGAATCATCTGGCAGTACATAGCTCATCCCCACATCAAAATATTTCTAGCACAAAAAAGCCAATTAGCGAAGTAGAGACATCTTCAAGTGCAATGACAGTACTAGCTTATGTGCAGGTGACTGAGACTAGATTCTTATCACACTGATTATGTGCTGACACCCATGTGCTCGCCTTTTCTCTGAAAAATACAGCCTGCTACACTGTCTTCCTAAACTGTATCTGTGTTTCATCTTTAGATTATCTGCCTTATTTAAAATTCAATCTCATCAATGAGGAACCCAGACAATTCCGTTCTACCTTCCTGTAGCAATCACCTCAGATGAGCTGAGAAATACTAGAATATTTGAGGGGCAATTGTTCTTAGGAACTCTCAATAGAGCCTGCGAAAAGATCAGCTGTTTGGGGAATTATTCTCTTGAATGCTGGGTAATAAGGCTAGTTGCTAAGGAACTGAGGAAGAATAAGAACATCTCCAGGTTTCTCAGGCAGCGTTGATGAGGACAGCCTGAGGGCAGGAAATACCCACTCTGGGGAAGAAGTAGTCTCTGGTTCTTCAGGCTTCTCTTCTAGCATGACATGTGACAAAATGGCTGTTGTAAGGTTCTGTGCCAGTCTAGTATCAGAGGCAACAGAGGAAGTCCCGCTCACTTAAATCCTAAGAGAGTTGCCCACTTTCCCCGCAAGGTCTGGGGGTATGTTATACACTATGAACACAACAGGGTCAAGGCCAGTGGTTGCATCCTGGCTCGGCTGCCAGGGATAGGGGAATCACCGAGCTACTCTCACCTCCATTTTCCTTCTCTACAAAATGGATCGATTAAGACTCTAAAGATTTATTTATTCATGTATTTTATATATGTGAGCACCCTGTCTGCATGTATGCCTGAAGAGGGAGTCAGATCTCATTACAGATGGTTGTGAGTCACCATGTGGTTGCTGGGAATTGAACTCAGGACCTCTGGAAGAGCAGCCAATATTCTTAACCACTGAGCCATCTCTCCAACCCCTCGATTAAGACTCTAGTGGAGTCAAAGATGGAATCAGGACATTATAATTGACCAGTTCCAGTCCAAGTGTTACTCAACCCCCATTCACTTGATTCCTGGCTTATGTTTTCTCTGGTAAATCTATGTTTAACTAAGGCTCGCTCTGTTACAGTAGCATTGGAGACCCATTTGGGGAGAACACTGTTACCTACTTGCTGACTGAATGGAAGCTGTCTCTGGGTAGATTAACTCTTTCAAGAATAATCCTATTAGGTAGGTCAATCACCTGGCCAAGGGAAATGACTCTACTGATCTAGTATAGAGATTTATTTAGATAATTTGAGAAGAAAATGCATAGTGCCATCCACTGCCTCATCTTTTTCTAGGACCAAGTGAGTTGCTAATTGGTAATGGCTTTTGCCTGATTAGAATGTGTCTAACTGACCAGGGGAACTGAGTCTCAGATTAATGATCACATCCAGGAAGCTTTGTTTCATTATCTAGATTTTCTTATCTTCTGTTTCAGATTTTAAGGCTAGAGGAATTTATTCAATAACATAAGGTACCTCTACGGGGAACTGAGGCACAGCCCCAGAATTTAAGTTGCCAGCTCTGTGGTATGGTAGAGAGCCAGATAACTTTTATAGTTTTGCCCATTAATTAGGGATATTTCTTTTCTTTTCCAGCCTGTCTACATCCCTAGTGACACATGCTGACATTAACAGTCTTTTTTATGTGCCCCCCTCAGCAATGCCAAATGCTTAGGGAGAAGAAAATCAGCACGAAATCCATTTGCAAAAACCAATAAGGAAATGGAGTTCTGAGGAATTATCCTTGTGGCTTCAAAAAGAAAAAAGCTTGTCAGATTACTCTCCTTCTGACAAGGCCGCCTAGCAGAGGAAAAATTTGTCAGGGAGGGAGCCTTGAATCTGTCCAGCACTAACCACAGCAATAACAGCCCCCAGCCCTCCCTGCACATCCTTGTCCCTATTTCCTGTCACAACAGTCCTACTTTCGTCCCTTGCATGTACAGCTAAGGGTGGAGACTGGGTCCTGAGTGTTGCATTTGCAATCAGCTTATTATTTGCTTAGGACTGCAGGGATGAATTTCCACTGGTTCTTGGCTTAAACAACAGAAATGTATTCTCTTCTAGCTCTGGAGACCGGACGTCTGAAGGCAAAGTGCTGGCTGGACCGGTTCCCTTTCCAAGCTCTAAGGACGAACCTGCCCCCAGTCTATACATCATCTAAGCTGCTGGCAATCCTAGCTTTTCTTTGGTTTACCAGACACATTATTCTAATACTGCAGTGGCCAGCTGGCTTCCTTCCCTGAGCGTTCGTCTCCACATAGCCTTCTTCTAAGGCAGTGGTTCTCAGACACATTATTCTACTATCTGCCAGTGGCCAGCTGGCCTCCCTCTCTAAGCATTTGTCTTCACATAGCCTTCTTCTGAGGCAGTGCTCCTCCACCTTCCTAATGCTCAGACCCATCATAAAGTTACTTTCAATGCTACCTCATAACTTCAAAAGTTTTGCTACTTTTATGAATCACAATGTAAATATATCTGGAGATAGAGGTTTGCCAAAGGGATCTCAACCTCAGGTTGAGAACCACTGTTCTGAGGACAATAGTCATTGAACGTAGGACCCACTCTAATCCAACGTGACCTCAGCAGATTGCTTCTACCCAGCCTATATTTCCATCTTCTCTGGAATTAGGATTAAGATTTCAACTCGCCTTCCCCGGACACAATGTTAACCCATAGAACAGGCACAAGGTGGCATTCCATTAACATCTGCATATAATTCACAGGCAGAAGTAAATCAAGAAGCTACATGTAGTTGGCTAGTGATGGCTACCACAATTCAAGCTTTATAACTGGATAGTGCCTTCTGAATACTTTTCTCCCAGTTCAACTGTCACTTCTTCTATGCTGTCAATTTTACCCCATACACTTTTTTCTGAAAAAGAAATGAAGGAACCAGATACTTACATGCCTTAGGCCTGTGATAATTTTTGTCTCTCCTTTTCTTCATTAGCCAAAGAGAATGAAATAAACTAGTGCAGGTTGGGCTTTCCCTTGGAGTTGGTGAATGAGATCCTGACTAGAATAACTCACTATTCCTATTTTGGCAGCAGGAACCATAGAAAGCCACACCTTTGCTGTTACTTACTTAATTACTGCTTGGGTTTTTAGCACACTTCAGACTCCAGGTGGGAGCGCGTCATACAACAGAGCCTGAGTCTTAACCGCTGGCCTACCCAGACTCCCCTTCACCTATTTATGTGTACCTTGGTGTCCAGCCCAGTCTTCCAAGCACCAGTCCTGTCAGCAGTTCTCAGGGGAGGCCTTGCTAAGGTATGACTGGGAGCCCTACCTAGGGTACCACATGTTAACTGGAAAATTGGGGGCCCTCCTAGGGATTCTGAATCTCATTAATGGAAGAATTCAAGAACAGACAGAGAAAGCTTGAGGACATTTTCATTGGAGTTTAAAGGAAGAAATCCAGGGCGGCCAACCTAAATCTACGCAGCTATCCATAAGCAGGAGGGGGAAAGGGGCCGAGTTAAAGCCGTGCCACTCTCAAGCAGCCACGTGGCAGGAGGAGGAAGTGATAGCTTAGAAAAATAATGAGAAAACCCTCCATGTCTGGGAACATCTTGGAAGGCCCGTTTTATTTCATTCTCTTTTTCTAATAAAGAAAGAAAGGAAGAGACAAAAGTTATCACACGCCTAAGGCACATAAGTATTAGATTCCTTAATTTCTTTTCAAAAAGAAAATTAGTGGGTAAAATAAGAGAATTGAAGAAGTGCATAGCTGAATTGGAAGAAGAGTGTCTAGAAGGCACTATTAAATTATAAAGCTTTAATTGTGGTGATAATCACCAGCCAACTAATTGTTACTTGTCAATTAAGCAGATTGTTTTTCCCTGCAGACTCTCAGGAAAATGAGGCCAATTGTCACAAGGGAAGGCTAGCAAACACGAGTAGCTCTCATATTTGTCATACGCCACCGTGGACACAAGAAGGGAAGGGAAGGAATAGAGTAGGGGACAGACTATATGATAATGAAAATGGTTGCTGTCTTTAAGCCTCTCATTTTGAGGGAGATACAGGCTTATAACCATAGCAACACTCGGTAGAGACATGTAGGCAACAGTATACCACCATTAACAGTGTATTTATGCCTGTACTGTATGAAAATATTTATGGTGGTTTAAATGAGAATGGTCCCTATAGTCTTATGTATTGGAATACTCGGTCCCACGTTGGTAGAACTGTTTGGGAAGGATTAGGAGATATGGCCTTGTTGGAGGAGATGTGCCACTAGGGTGGGCTTTGAGGTTTTAAAAGCCCACACCTTTCCTAATTCATTCTTTGTGTCTTGTGCTTGTGGATCAACGTGTAAGGTCTCAGCTCCTGCTCTTGCCATGACTGCATGCCTCCTGTCGTGATCCCCAGCATGGCCACCACTGATTGTAACCCCGTAACTCTACACCCTAGATAACCACTGTCTTTTATAAGTTGTATTGGTCATGTTGTCTTATCACAGCAAGATAAAAGTAACTAAGGCAGTATTTTTGTTATATTAAATCTTTCCCTCCTCATGACCTGCAATCCACAGCGATGGAGGCAGGACTTTATAGAGTTTGAGGCAATAAATTCTGGTCTGGGGAGGCTAGGAACTTTAAGGCTAAGCAAGGCTGGGTAGGAGTCTGCCAGGAGCAAGAGTAGGAAAGACAATTCTAAGAAACAAGATTAGCAAGAAGAATAGGAGAACGGTAGGTAGTGTTAGAGTAATAATAAAATCCTATTAAGGACTCTCTGGCTCAGGTGAAGGCCTAACATTCCAGTTGTGTTAGGTCAGTTGCCTGGCCAAAGGACCGCCCCTTAGGAAGGGAGGCTTACATTAAGTCATACTAAAGAGATAAATAGAATAATTTTTCCTATGAGATACTGTTCTTTTCTTTCCCAGAATTCCTGCTCAGCCTGTCCCAGGACACAGTCTCTCCAAGAGGCCACAACCTTTGGCTAGCTCACTCCACCTGTCTGAGGCCTGAACCCGAAAGGTGCGACTGCTCTCTTTTTGTGTCTTTCAGATGCAGGCCAGGATGGTAAGTGTCCTTGCTGATACTTTGAGCTTCTTTACTTTGTTTAAAGCACCATTCCCTGCCGTGTATGGCTGCTTCCCCACCATGCATCCACCAGCTTAACTGGCATGGCTGTTTTCCTTCTCTCTTTAGTTTTTCCTCTCCGGGCAGCTTCTGTGGTTTGCAGCTTGCCTGTCCTGGGTTTTTTTCTCTTTTAAACTTTAATAAAGTTGTTCTTCAGGTTCCATTTGCGTTTATTTTAAATTTGTTTTATTAATGAGAATGAGAACCTAAATAGTAGACCCCAATCCTCCCTGTGTAATTTGTCAACCATGAAGAAACACCAAATTTCCAGTGACGGACGTGACAGTAGGTGGGATGTGAGACATAAGGCTCCATCTGGAGGGTGAACACATGACAGAGACAGGGTAAGGAGTGTCTAGGGAGTAGTAGTAGTGAGTTCAGTTGAGCCAAGATTAGAAAAAAAAAGGGATTGCAGATTCAGAAGGAGGAATCTGCCATCTTATTGCAGAAACGCTTGAGAGTATATCTTTCTAAGCTTATATGAAATATAAAATAGTTCTTTTTCTTTTATTTTTTTATTTTTTGGAGTATTTTTAATTTTTTCTCCATCTTTATTAACTTGAGTATTTCTTATTTACATTTCCATTGTTATTCCCCTTCCCGGTTTCTGGGCCAACATCCCCATAACCCCTCTCCTTCTTTATGGGTGTTCCCCTCCCCATCCTTCCCCCATTACCGCCCTCCCCCCAACAATCACGTTCACTGGGGGTTCAGTCTTGGCAGGACCAAGGGCTTCCCCTTCCACTGGTGCCCTTACAAGGCTATTCATTGCTACATGTGCGTTTGGAGCCCAGGGTCAGTCCATGTATAGTCTTTGGGTAGTGGCTTAGTCCCTGGAAGCTCTGGTTGCTTGGCATTGTTGTTCATAAAATAGTTCTTTTTTTATTGTTGTTGTTTTGTCTTTTCATATTTTAATTTAAGAATCAGGGTGTTAACTATATTGCCCAGGTTGTCCTTAAACTCCAGGGCTTAAGCAATCACTACACCTTAGCCTCCAAGGAGCTGGCACCATGGCATGGGCCACAATGCATACATAGCCTGTAACACCTCTGAGTAATCTACTGATGTGAGCAGTTCCAAGAGGCTTGCCCAAGACGTGTAGAAAGCAGGAAGGTGATAGCCAGGCTTGAGCCATAGGACCCATGTGATTTGACATGAGTGGCTGTGAGAGTGGGGTTAGGAAGGGACTGGGGCTGAGAATGGGCGATCTGGGAGATGTTAAACTGGCCCAAGATGGAGTCACCGAAGATGCCAAGATGGACAACCCATGTGGGAATGGGCCCTTTAGGGAAATGGAAACTGAATGTTCTGTACCTCTCGGAAATCATGTGACCCTTATCTCAGCAGGGCAGTTTGATCACAACATCCTGATATCTTAATGACCAAAAGTTCCCTCAAAAAGATTTGGCTCACAATAGTGAAACCAGCTTTGCTATCATCATCATCATTAGTATGAGCAGCCCTCATATCACTTACAGCAGTTCCTTTACCTTAATGCTCTCCTGCCATTCTCCCATCTAACTAAATTCAGCCAATAAAATCTAACACTCCCCTCTCGGTGGGACTGCTCTCCGTGTTCTTGGAGACAGCATGTGTGTGAAGTCAGGAGAACTGGTGTGCTCCAAGGGATGTCTCCATCCCCAGCCCTGAAGAGTGCTTAGTTCAGAGCACCATTAGTATAACAGAAAAAGTTGAAGCCACACTAACAGAGATCAGCTCTGCCTATGGTCATGGCTTATGACTGCTAGTCATTCAGATCCCGAATGATCCTCAGTCATCAGAGGTGACACAGAGCTGTAGCCCTGACCTACAGATGAGGAGTAGAGAGCAACATTGCCAGAATCTCATGTCTGCTAATTTTAATGATGCATTTAGGGGGAAGTAGATTCACCTTCTCTTTCTGTCTCTTTCACCTCAGTTTCAAATTGGAGGTGATAATAATAGCATCTATGATATAAGATGGTTGGGGGTGGAAAGAGTTAAAACATGCAAAAGTTTCCTGGTTAAAGAAGCAGTTCCATTAGGTAAACCATTTCTTTTATGGTGCCTGCTGGTGTCTCACACATAAATAAAGCCAATTTAAACTCTGCAGAGCACAGGAGTCACAGGAACACTAAGAAGATGGGGGACACTGAGGCAGGGAGAAACAGAAGGAACAGGGGAGAAAGAAGGGGAGAAATGGGGAGATAGAGGCCTCACAATTCATCTCTGCAGAGATCCTTTCACAGGCAACTCTAGATCCTGAAATGATGGGGCTTAGGCAGGGCACACAGTCTCGGAGTTTTGGAAGTGCTTCAGAGTTATTAGGCGTGTAGCTCCATAGTTTGGCTCCTGACTCCCCAAAGCCACAGGCTTGCTCCCTAGAGGCTGTGGTGCGTGGGCAGGGCTGTAGAGCTAGCTGCGGTGCTCCCTGAGGGCAGAACAGGTTTCTTCCAGGTTTGATGGATGGCAAGGGAAAAGAGACCTCTTTATACATTTTGGTCTAACCAGGTTCTAAAATGTCTCTTAGAGCCTGTGCTAGTCTCTTCCACTAATTCTTAGTACTGGTAAGAGCCTGTGCTTTAATTTCATTTAAAACCAGGAGAAAAATCCTTAGCTTGGGTTGCATTACTCAATGCAGCCATACAATTTGAATATACTTGTAATAAGAGGAGGGGCCCGGGAAGGCAAGGGTGCCTTGGACCCGCAAAGGTGACAATGCATCTTAGAGCACAAGGACAGGAACGGTCACCACTCCTGCAGTCACTTAGCTCCAGAGTCAGGGCAGCCTCCTGCTTCCTGCCTTTATGCGAGGCCCTAAAGGCCTCTTTGTCTAAGATCCTATAAATCAGCCTCTGTTACTTGCAGCTAAATTTATGCGCCACCTCCCTTCACCCCCAGATGGCCTTCCTGCCTGGCTGGATGCCCTTTATTTTCTTCAGAGGACACAGGGAGGTGGTGAACCTCCGGATCCCATTTAGCCAGAAACTCCCAGAGGTCACAACCTCCATTCCCAAGCAGTGAGTTTTTTAAGATTTACCTCAAGTAGAGAATTCTGAAGCTTCGCACTGAGGGCAGCTTTCTCATCTTCTAGCTGCTTTATTTCCCTTTGGGATTTTGTCTTCACTTCTTCCAATTGAGCTTCAACTTCCTAAGTGAGGATCAGAAGGATTAGCCACACACGGTAGGACCAACAGGCCACCTATGCATTCATACCTTGCCTTATTCCCGAAGGGGATCAAAGAAACTAATAGAATAAAACACTGTGAGAACACATGAATTCAAAGTACACAGCCAATCAAGAGAAAACAAGTGTTAAATCCCTAACGCATAGCCTGGAGCACATACAGATGGGGTAGATGTGGCAAATGGAGCCTTTGCCCTAAAAATTTCTGGCATCAAATAAGAAAAGGAATGTTCCAATTGTCCCATATATAAAAACCAAGACAAACAAACAAAAACCACCCAACTACGTTTTCATGGCATCGCCCTATCTCAACAGGACCCATACTGTAGCCAGAATGATATCTCCTTCACAGTGCCTCCCACAGCCTTCCAGTATCAGTATGAAGCAGTTACATCTGTGGAGAGCACGTGAGAAACAGGGCAGCACCTTAGCTGTCCTATTGAGCACGTTTCCTCCTGTGTGTGCTGCGTTACATGCTCAGCACAGCAAGAGCTCAGTAAACAATAAGCACATAATTGTTCCTAGGGATGCCCGGCTTGTCCAGTATGACTTAGTTTATGGACAAAGTGTCGAAGTACTAAGAGGAGAGGAAAAGGCAGTCTAAGCAGGCTCTCGGCTGGCCTTTAGATAGTGTTCATTCGTTCATCCAATCAATCTTTACTGAGCTGTACTACCTGCTGGGCGCTATTCTCAGAGCTAGAGTGAAAAAAAGAAAGAGTCCTTACATGCTCAAACTTGTGAAAAACAAGCAAACAAAAACATTCATAAGTACAGTGTGATAAATACTATATGAGACAGGGAAATAATAAGGAAGAAAAAGACTGAGCATGGGTAGAGGGAGGATTCAATATGCTGGGGACTTCAGCCAAAGAAATGCTATATGAGAAGGTGGCTTTTGACTGAGATTGGGAGGCAGGTGGGCCCATGGTGGCAATGTGGCTGGATAGGAGGGTAGCTATGTAGACTTGTTTAGAATGTTGGCTGGTAGGACTTATTGAAAGGAGATGGCTCAGTGGTTAAGAACACTTGGATGTTCTTAGAACCACAGTTCAATTTCCAGCACCCATATGGTGGCTCACAGCTGTCTGTAACTTCAGTCCCAAAGGATCCGACACCCTCTTCTGGCCTCTGCGCTCTCACACACAGAGACCCATACATAAAAATGAACAAAACTAGAACAAGTATAGGAGGTCCAACCCAAGCCCTGGGTTCCTCCAGCCTTTCCTGTAAATACAAGGCTGTAGTATCTGAAAGGAATGTGGCAGGCAGAAAATCTATGCTGGTTATGGGCCCTTTCTGGTCTCACACAGCATGGATGGCCTAATAAATATGGATGATGTTTACCAAGTAATTAGCATTTGTGCACACCCTTCCAGATGCGTTCTCCAAGTTTTATGAAAGCCTTCTGGGCTAGGTTCTACTACTAAAGCTTATTATATAGAAAAAGGAAATAAGGCTTAGAGATGTGCGAAGACTTGCATGAGGTCATTCCTGTGGTAAGTGGGCATGACAAGGTTGGAACCAGGAAAGCAGGGATGGGTTGGTGCATCTCATGGGGAATATGACTCTCGATTCAGACACCTGCTTGTCAGGGAGTTTCTCTCTGCTGCAGAGAAGCTGAGAGAATCCCAGGCCTACCCAAAGCAGGGTAGAAAAGCTGCACAAGCTAGAGCTGACTTTTTACAGGAGAGACAACACCGGAACCTGTGGACAGAGGCTTGTCCTGGGGCAACTCGGGGTGCCAGATGGAATGCTGTCATTTATCCATTTACCCAAACAGAACAAGAGTGACTGAGCAGCTGCAATGTGCTAATTATTAAGATAAGGAGTTACAGATACAGTCAGTGCATGTTGGTAAATGTTTAACAAGTGAGTTTCCAAATATGTATATTAACCGATAATAACACATTCATGGTAGTATTTCTTGATTTCCATGGTATAAGTACTTCTGTGGGGTGTGTGTGTGTGTGTGTGTGTGTGTGTGTGTGTGTGTGTGTGTGTGTGTTGTCAAGGCAGGATTTCTCTGGATAGCTTTGTCTGTCCTAGAACTCAGTCTGTAGACCAAGGCTGGCCTTGAGCTCAGAGATACTCCTGCCTCTAAAGGCATGTACTACCGCCTCCCAGGGGTATAACCACTTTTACTGTGGCCAATGTTGAATTATTACAGTGATGTATGAAACTGCAAAGAGGTGTGACAACTGCCTCCTGAGCCAGTCTGAACTGGCTGCAACACATTCAGGTGTTAGAAAACCAGATGGTGTAGTGAGTTATAAGTGTTATCTTCTGGTAAACACTAATATAGGGATAGTGGGGTGTGTGTGTGTGTGTGTGTGTGTGTGTGTAGTATCACAGAGCCAGAGCCAGGCAGGGAAGGCTTGAGGGAAGATAAACATTTAAGCCAGGATGGCTAAGATCAGTAAGGACTAGGAGGGTTGATTCCAGAGTGAGGAGGGGATTATTCTCCACCAAGGGAAAAGGATGCACAAAGGCCCAAAGAGAAGGAACACAGAAACCATGAAGAGATAAAATGCCTAGAAGGCAGAGTGAACAGAGGCAGGAGAAGGAGACAGAAGTGTGTCTCTGTGAGATTTGAGGAACTGTGGGAGAGAACTTGAAGTTCGCTGTGAATAGCTGACAGCCAAGGCTGAACAGGCACGAGATCCCATTAGAGTGGACGGGATGAGGTGAGGCAGATGGCAGCAGACAGCTTATGACACGGTTCATCAAATCACAGAGGTTGACTGGAACCATCAAGGACACAAAAGGATATGCAGATATTCTCGGGCTATCAGAATAGAACAGAATTCACACACTTGTATATTGAGTATAAGAGGCTGAGAGAAGTCCCTATTGTTTCCTAGGTTTCTAATTCGAACGCCTAAAAGCATGTGCTACTGATCACCTGCATGACATCTTTACATTCTCTGGAGGACCAAGCCTAGACTAGACCAGCCAGTGGCTCTGGGCTAGCCTTAGCACTGTCCCTTGGTGGTCAATCATTTTTAAAAAGTCTTTAAGAACTTGTAATTAGATTATTAGAGCTGAATGATCTGCCAACTTGGCATATTGTCTCTCTTCAGTCGACCCATGCTATCTTCTTTGGGATTTCCTGTTTGGGATCGTTTGTTTCTTAAGGACAATATATAAATTATTCTTAAATTGAAATAAATTGAGGTGTCATCTGAATCCCTTAGCGCGCGTGCTCAATCTCTCTCTCTCTCTCTCTCTCTCTCTCTCTCTCTCTCTCTCTGACACATAATAATTTCACTAATTAGCTTCTCTTCCACAGAAGCTTTTATTGAACAAATTCCAGGTTATCATGCTTACTGGTCTTGAAACTAAGTCTGCCAAGACACCGCTCACACTGTGCTGCCAGTGACAATGACTTTTGGCATAGAGGAAAAGCACGTTTTAATGTCATGCAGCATACCTTTCTGGTACGTATAATCTATCATAGTTTCAGCTGGTGCCTTGAGATGGCCCTAGAGTGAAAACTAAAACCCCTGCAGGTGGAGATGTCAACTGATGTCAGCAGGAACTTTTAGCATTAATAAACTTCCTCATAGATTCAGGTTCTTGTGGGCTACTGTGAGAAAATAGCTGAGTCACCAGAGGGCAGGAGGACAGGAGGGCAGGAGGGCAGGAGGCAGGAGGGCAGGAGGCAGGAGGGCAGGGGGCAGGAGGGCAGAAAACAATATGTTCTGCTCGGTTCAAAGTGACCTTGGGGGATTTCAGCAGAAGAACATCTCAGGTAAAGGGGAAAGCAACCACAGGGTCAAGAATACAAGTAAAGAAAACAATGCTTTTAAATACATGGGTCAAATCACCCCTGAGAAGGGTAGTCCATGCACTTGAAGGGATTCGTCAACCTCAGAGTGCTTTCCTGAATTCAATTTTCACAGAACTCTTATATATCCAGCAGTAGGTTTTACAGGGGGCAAATCCCACAGCTAATAGGAGCAGAACACAAGGAGGACTGAGTCTTTTTTCCTGTTTGCTTGGGGTTTTTTTTGTTGTTGTTGTTTTTTGGTTTATTTTTTTGGTCAACGCTGTCCAGAGTTATTTGGTAATTTAAGGAAAGAAACAGCTGGGAGCTGTGCACATGCCTGAAAGCATAGGAAGCTAAGGCAGGAGTTGGAGGGCACCCTGGGCTACATGGCATAACCTCCTCCACTTCAAATAAACAGAATGGGGAAGGCAGGCATAAAGGAAGGGAAGACAGATGAAGAAGCCACTCTGTCCTAAGTCAGTTTTCTGTTGCGAATAACAAATGCCAATGACTGAGTTATAAAGGAAAGAGGCTTATTTTGATCCAAAGTCAAGGGGCAGAATCTCTTGATCACAAATTCAAGGCCCTCCTTGGCTACAGAGTGAATTCAAAACCAGCCTGGCAACAAAACGAGATGCTATTTCTAAATACAGAGTAAAAATAAAACTAAGGGTTCAGCTTTGTGAGCGTGTTCTGGGCCCTAGGCTTCATTCCTGGAATAGCATACAAGTGTGTACAGGCAAACACACTCTAAATGTTAAAACATATTTTAAATGGGCTGGAGAGACAGCTCAATGGTTCTGAGCATGCACTGCTCTTACAAAGCACCAGAATTCTGTTCCCAGAACCCTCATTGAGAGGCTCACCACTGCCTGTAACTCAACTCAAGGGAGTCAGAACCTGTCCTCTGTAGGACAGCACGGTGACACACACCTTTAATTCCAGCACTTGAGTGGAAGAGGAAGGCAGAGCTCTGTGAGTTTGACTAGCCTGGTCTATATCACAAATTCCAGGGCAGCCAAGATGACGTAGTAAGACCCTGTCACGAAAAATTATTTTAATGCAAAAGTAATGCACCATGGGATTTATAGTATAAAGTAAAATGTATGAAAACCAACATCCAGAGGTCAGGGAAGAAGACATGGAAAATACTACTACGTGCTTTTCATATGTTAAAAAACACATTATTTGAAAAAGACTGTGATAAATTTAAAGATGCACATTATTATTATTAGTGCAAACATGAGATCTCCACCAGCCAAAAAAAAAAAAAAAAAAAAAGGCATAAGAAGGCAAAAGTGGAGATAAAATAAAATACCAAAAATACTTAATATATCAAAAATAAATAATAAAAGTGGGAACAGTCAACACATGATAGGAAGATAAAAATGTCAACGTTGTAGGCTTAAGCATTAAATAAAATATAAGTGCTGTATATTTATGTATTATAAATACAGATATTCAAAGTGAACACACCAGAAGAACATAGCTGTGTCACTTAGGTCGTTCAGTGGATTTTGGACGTTAGCACTTGTTTGCTGGCTGCCAAGCGCATCCCCTGAACTTACAGAACAGTATCTACTGCCCCATACTAAGTTCCTGCTAGACTGTCCAAAGGATCCGTGAGCCTCAGGACGAGCCTTAACTAGTACAAATGAGACGGGAAATGCAGGCCTGTTAATCAGATCTTGGGAGAGTTCTGTAAATCGGCTTCCGTTCCTTTCCAAACAACCACTGTGTGCAAATGTTAATTACAACACATGCGCTAAGTTCCAGCTGCCAAGATAGCATAGACTTGTGGCCAGGAAAGCTAATTAAGTCTTCCAGGCCAATCTAGCCCACATCCTGCCCTTTGCTCCTTTAGGTAAGGGTAGTATTTCAGATGTGCACTCTACCCATGCCATAGGCTCAGAGAAATAAAGCAATTCTAACGCTACAGGCGCAACTGTGTCTAATTTTAGCTTGTAAACCCTAGACGCCTCTTCAAGGCTTTGCCTCTCCCTAACCCATGTTGCCTCATTTAGAGTATCTATATTCCCCAATTCAAATATGAACAAGGAGTAAAACAATGCCAGGAACCAAACGTGGTTTATTTCTGTGTGACTTATTTCCCAAATAGACTTGTGACCTGATTAATGCTGAAGCAAGATGGGCACGCTGAGAGTCAGATTTTCCCATCGGGTTACCAGGGCAACCTGCAGCTTGAAAAAGTGATTGTGCCTCCTAATGATGTGGGTGCAGGATGGAGTGTTAGTCTGTTTGTCTGAAGATCGGATATATATAGCTCACAGAAGCTCGTACATGAAGAAACGCCTTCAAAGTGATTATCTTCTCCTTGGGGAGGCAGGGAGCCACAGGCCTTGGTGACAGGCTGTTGGGTTTGAACCAAAGCTCTTGTACCCACTATCTGACGGAAAGGTACACTGTGTCTCTGGACTCTGCTTCTAACACTGGAAAGATTCAATGTGATTTGAGCACTCAATATAAAATATAATAGGTACTCTATACTATTTTTATTTCACATGCTGTCCAAAACACTTGGTAGTCAACACTAACGGCTATCTGTTGAACCGTGCCTGCACACTATACACCGGCAAAGGGTTCACATGAAACACCATATTTAAATGTGCACAACAAACGCTGTTTTAGATTTCAGCCTCCAGAGAGGTTAAGGCTCACAGTCACAGAGCTTTAGGAAGAGCCAAATCCTAGGCCCAGGGATAGATTGGGTGATTCGATTGGTCATATTTATTTATTCAATATATATGTATTGAATACTTAACTGTTTTTAACTAATAATGCATAGCACTGACACACAGCGATATCTGATTATCTTTCAGTGAACACTCAATACTGGTACTTCTCAAATCAAAAGATATCTATTTCATAATCAAATGACATCTTTACCCATGTTCATAATAATATTGATTGATATGGCATCCTTTTTTGATGCAGGATTCTCCATGTATAGCCTAGTTTGGCCTTGAACTCATGATCCTCCTGCTTCAGCTTTCTGAGTTCTGAGTACTCTTTCCTACAGGCCTCATGCATGTGACATGCTCTTCCCAGCTAAGGGGAGAGAGGAGGCTCCCTCCCACGCTTTCGCTGAGGAAAGGTGTCTCATCTGTGTGAGGTCAGCGCACAGACACCACAGCACGGAGCTAGCAGATGCTTTGCTTCTCCATAGGATTCCCTTCTTTAATCCTCAAAAGAGGTTCTGTTACCACTATCCATTTTATGGATATTTCTGATATGTGGAGTTTCTGAGAATAGGTGGGAGGGGCCAGGTAAATAACTTCCGGTGGGCAACAGAGTCGGAATTAGGGTCTAGGAAGTATTGGAGCCCCGAGTTTTCAGTTAGTGGAGTTTCTTTGGTTTTTGTCCTGTAAGCTGAGTCGAATTTCTGTAAGTAAAATGTCACATGATATGATCCTGCTCCCCAGAAGCTAGTGTTCCTGTCAGGTGTTTCCTGTGATCGCCCCCAAGAGACCTATGTATGCTCCCTGTAGGTAGAGACTGTTTTCTTTACCTGTCGTAAGAGATCCAGCCGAACTGTGCAAGAGTAGGAGCACAGTAAATATTTGGGAAACAAAAGAGGAAGGGAAACGGGAAGGAGGTGGGAGAAAGCAGAACCCAGAATGGTTTCTGCAAACACTGCTCACTTTCAGCTTCTTTCTTTCCACCTCCACAGAGGAGCGCGCCGACTTCATTTCCATGGTGTGCTTCTTCACCAGGTCTTCCAGGCACTTTCCCAGCTGCTCTCGGAGCTGCTGCTTCTCCTCTTCAGTCTGATGTCTGACTTTCCGAAGGTCTTCTTCATACTGCTGCCTCATGTGTTCCATCCCACCGCTCGCCTCCTCTTTCTTGTTCTATTAAGAGAAATAAAGCTTCATGAGACTGCTGGGGAGAATTGAGGTCCATTTCTCTCTTACACATTCATAATCTGACTTCATAGCAGGTGTCAGGAGGTGTGAAGCATTTTACGAGGCTGTGTATGTTTGATATTTTGAGAGATTTCACTGTGTATAGCATTGGAAAAGAGATCTATACAATACTGTAGCTGTCACAGGATCGAATGCCCTAGCACAGACTATAGTTTCTAAGGAACACGTTGCTTGTTTTGATTGGAAATAGGAGCTGAGCAATGCCTATTTTCCTTGGTAAATACAAACAGGAGAAATTTCTGCTTCATTCTTGTTCTCCTAAATTTGAATAACCTGTCAAGAAACCGGTGGTGGTGGTGGTGGTGGTGGTGGTGGTGGTGGTGGTGGTGGTGGTGGTGGTGGTGGTGGTGGTGGTGGTAGTGATGGTGAGATCTGGAGAGATCGCTCAGTGGTTAAGAGCAGTAGCTGCTTTTCCAGAGAACCCAGATTTGATTCCCAGTATCCACATGATGTCTCACAATTATCTGTAACTCCAGTTCAGGGAGACCTCAATGTCCTTTTCTGGACTCTGCAGGTATTTGGCACGAAAGTGGTATACAGACATAAACATAAACACAAACACAGGCACAGCATCCTTACACATAAAACAAAAAAGGAAAAAGGAAACAAACTAGTAAGACCTCTAATCTTGCTTTGTTTATCTCTGAATAGTGGGGCTGGAGGTTCCAAGTGGCTCTACCGTGCTTACGGGAGGACCTGAAGCTCATGCCAGCCTCCTATGAATTCACCTTCGGTATTCACCAGGCACTACCTGTGTTTCCGAGCCTCCTTTCCTGCAGTGACACAGCTTGGCAAAGCCTTGCTCCTGTGGAGGGTGGAGACTGCAGGCTTCCGGGTCATCTCTTTTCCCCAGGACTCCATCCTCAGTCTTCATGTCGTCTGCAAGTGTAAGTTTCAACATCAGCCGAGATGTTCACTTCACATAAAGGACTCTATATGTAGTGCCTGCCAAAAGGCCTATAGCCCTCAAGTGTGCTCAATTCTTATATTTATTCAAAGCAGTATCCTGAACTTAAATAATGGCCACATTCACCTTTCCTGAATAAAAACTATCATTTCATTTTCTATGAGTTAAAAAGTTGAGAATGATGTAGCAGAAGATGGGCTTATCTGGCATCAATGGGAAGAGAGGCCCTGGCTCGATGCCCCAGTGAAGGGGATGCTAGGGTAGTAAGGTGGGAGTGGGGGTGGGAGGGTGGATGAGCACCATCACAGAAGCAGGAGGAGTGGGGGATGGGATAGGGGTTTGCGGAGGGGAAACTGGGAAGGGAAATAACATTTGAAATGTAAATAAATAAAATAAGCGATGAAAATTTTAAGAAGTTGAGCATGCTCTCCAGTATATGTATATTTATGACATATGTTTTACAATTATTTATGGAAATTTTAAGGGAGAGAAATAATAGATAAATTATAATTGCTATCTTTTTTCTCTGTTCCCTGTGCCCTATTTCTAAACCCTCGACACTCCTCTGTTTCCTCTTCTTCACCCTTCCAGCCTAGAGATTTTTTTTCTCCTTTTCCTGACATCTTGGCCCTCTGCTTCCTGGGTCAAATCCCTATCCCAACACATGTGTGGACTGCAATGGAACAGTCTCTCAAGCTTCTCAAAGGCAGAGCCCATGTTCCCCGCCTTTCTCACCAAGCCTGTCATAGCTCCAGCATTCCAGAACGCTTGGTTGTGGAATCCTAGTGAAAGACCCTTAGAGTCAGAGATCTTTACATCTAAACACTAGCTTTTATCACCAGACACTTAGTTGACCTTGAATCAGTCAACGTTCCCCTCTCTGCCTCTCTTCATCATTTGTAACATGGGAGAATGACAACACCTATTTCACAAATTCATTGGGAAGACCCAGTGATGGAACTGTGAGAAAAGCTGTTAAAAATACAAAACCCTGATCTGTCATGAATAAGAAAAAGTGGAAATGCAGTCATCATGGGAGCATTATGAGGGTAAGGAACCCTTTGCATCAAAATTTTATACACCAGGCCTGTGCACCTCCATGTGAGGAGCTGGGGTGGGTTCATCTGTGCCCCAGACAGCTTCGATTCATCTACCTAGCCGGGCAGACGGGATGGTCCTATTTCTGGTCCCTTGGTCTTGAGAGTGTCCCTGGAAGCCAGACCAAACCTGGCCACTAATCCTGCATCTTAAATGAATGAATCCGGGGCATCTCACCAGTTTTCTGTGTCACATGACCCTCCTGTAGCATCAGTCTGTCTTTGGCAATAGCCAACTTCTCGCCAAGTTTTCTCGCTGTGTTCTTCAACTCCGAATTCTCCTGTCGCGCCTCCCTCAGCTGCACATCGAGATCCTAAATGAAGGGAAGATCTTACTTTTCTGGACGGATATGCCGAGTGCACAGAACAGCCATTAGATTAGAGGGGTGACGGAGAGGGCATAGCAGGGGTTCTGAGGCTCTAGAACGAGCAGTTGGTGGTGGGGGGGATCAGCAATCACTATTTACCTTCTAAGGGCAGTGAGGCCCTGGGAGAGTTATTTAACCCTTCTCCAGCTAGGACAGGCTAACATAGAAAATGAAAATACTTGGGAGTATCACAAATGCTAACTGTAGCTTCAAGAGATAGGTTTCTGTACTTCTGTGGGACTTACAAAAGCTGGCCCATCAATGTGTCTGCTCTCTTTGAACTCAAATATCCTCAGTGTTTTAGGAGAGTCAAGTTACTAGAGAATGAACATAGAGAATAAAAATAATTTAGAATTAGACTAGCCAGAGTTGAAAATTTTACTTTTTGCCACCTGGGTCAGGCATTATTTCACAAATTCATTAAGGGGCATTAAGTCCCTCAGGGTTATCATCTCATCTGTAACCTCTAGGGCTTTGTGCTCTCTGAGGCTAGGGACAGTTTAGCTCACTGTGCATCCCCTAACCATAAACCTAGCCCTAGCCCAAAATAAATAGTCAATAAACACTTGTTGAATGAATGTGGGAGGACTGATGCCAGAAATCAAACTGCCCTTAGTGGAAGTGGAGTGTTTAGCTAGTGGTGGGTGTGAGACGCAGCAACTTTGCTATTATCCCCTGGGGAGGAAGAAGAGGCCTTTACCTGGATTCTTTCTTTTAACTTCTGGGCATACTTCTTCAGGTCACTTATCTTGCGGCCTCGGTGCTCCAGGTCCCCTTCCAACTTCCTGACCTGAGCTTGCAGGGCCGATTCCTGGACCTGGAAGTTCTTTCGAAGACCTGACTCTTTCTCCTGCCACTGCCACAGGGCCTCGCTGACTGACTGCTGCATGGCCTGCCGGATGGCCTCATTTTCCCTCTCATAAGTGGCCTGTAGCTCCTCCGCCTTGCGGGCATAATCCTGACTTAGCTGCTTATTCTCAGCTCGCAATCGCTCCACCTCCAGCAGGACCTGGTGCATCTCTGGGCGCTGGCCAGACTCTGCTGTGGCATCAGGGCTCTCCTGGGATAGCTGGCCCCACTGGGGACCCTCGTGATTAGTCAGCAGCTGGAGTCTCTTCTCATAATCAGCCTTGAGCTCCAGCATCTCCTTGGAAAGTATCAGGACTCGTTCAGCATGCTCAGCCTCTACCCGCAGCTCCCTCTCTTTGGTCTCCAATTTACAGGAGGCTGACTCAGCCAGGGCCTCCTGTGTCAGCCTCTTCTGCAGCTCCAGGGCATTTTCCAGGGTCTGGATGCGCTTTAGAAGGGCCTCTGCATCTTCACTGGTGCGGGCCTGGGCCTGTTCCTGCAGGAGCCTGGTCCTGGTTTCAGCCGCTGTGTCCTGGAGCTCCTCCTGGTGGGCTTCCCTTAGTGACTCAGTGCTGGCCTCTACCTCATCCTGGCGGGTATTAAGGGCATAAATCACCTGCAGGACCGCAGACAGAGCACAGTTAGGGCAAGGTGGTACCCGGGACCTGGTGCTGTGACCAGAGATGCTTCACCTTGACACTGAGATCTTTTCCCATGCGCTGTGTCTGAAAAAAGTTTTCAAGGTGGCAATGATGACATATTGGGAATGGTTCCCAGGAGAAGCTAGTGAGAAAGCAGGGGAGTCAAACAGCCTGGGAGTGCGACCAAGGTGAAGGAGTAACAATGAACAAAGATTTGGGAGAGAAACTTTGGTGGAACTCTGTAAAGGATATCCTGAGTACAGTAGGAATCTAAGGAAGGGTTTTAAACGAAAGAAGTGATGTGATCTCTTTGTTAAAAAACAATGATCTGGGATGCAAAAATCTAGTAAAATATTAGAGGACGGAACCCAGCAATATACTTAATAGATATAGGAAAAACATTTGAGAAAAACCAGCATTGTGTCTTCCCCACCTTCCCCCTCCTAACACCTCCTACCCCAAAAGAAAGTACACTGCAAAGTATAAATTGAAGGGAAACTGCCCAACTTGACCGAGCACATAAAAATCCTTAGTTAATAATCCTACTCAATACGAAGACTGAACGCTTTCCGCAGAAGATCAGGAACAAGGCAAGGATATCTGTTGAGTGTAGAATGGGTCTTAGAACCCAGTGCAAAGCCCAGGAATTGAAAATGAGGCACAGGAGGATCATCTGGGAAACAGGTAGCTGTTTACTGAAATGGCTTGAGGCCAACCTGGTCTACATGAGTTCCAGACTATCCAGGCCTACATAGTGATATTCTGCCTCAAAATGATGATGATGATATAACAACAACAACAACAACAACAACAACAAATAATAATAATAATAATAATAATAATAATAATTAAAAACCTGAAGATACTGAAGGCAGTATGGGTATGGTATAGAAAATTAGAAATTGTGTTGAGCAGTATTTACATGCCTCTAGACATACTAATGAAGGCACCAAAGCAAGAGTTCAGAAGAGAAAGTCTGAGCTAGAGACAAAGGCTACACAGCCAAAAATATGCAGTTACTGCTGTTTGCTTTGGGAGAGTCTAGAATACATCTCTGTGTAAAGGGAGATCGACTGACAGAGAACACCAAAGCAAAGCTCCAGGAATAAAGGCAACAACTGATCAAATTCCCTGAAGAGGATGTCTCACAGAGATGGGTCTTCCACAAGAGTCAGAAGGGGGAGATGGACGCAGCTTCATGGCACTAATGACAAGAGGATAAAAAGCTACCACAGCACAGTGGTGAGAAGGCAGCATCCACATTCTCAGCCAAGAAAAAGCCAAGGTTACCAGATAGTACTGCTAGGTTGGACAAGAAGGAACACATGGGAGGTTTGAAGAGTGGGAAGTTGTGAATTGTTTTTTCTTGTCAATTATTTATATGGCATTTACATTATATTGGGTATAATGCATGACATGGACTTAATTCAGGTTATGCAGGAGAATTTATATGCATAAGGGAATAAACCAGTTTTTGTAAGGGTCCAGGCATCCTTAGATTTTAGTATCTTTGGTACCCTGGAACCCGACAGTTTATATTTAACATTCTAAGAGTATTACTCTTTTTTTCCCCATCTTTATTAACTTGGGTATTTCTTATTTACATTTTGATTGTTATTCCCCTTCCCGGTTTCCGGGCCAATATTCCCCTAACCCCTCTCCTCCCCTTCTCTATGGGTGTTCCCCTTCCCATCCTCCCCCCATTACTGTCCTCCCCCCGACAATCACATTCACTGGGGGTTGAGTCTTGGCAGGAACAAGGGCTTCCCCTTCCACTGGTGCTCTTACTAGGATATTCATTGCTACCTATGAGGTTGGAGCCCAGGGTCAGTCCATGTATAGTCTTTGGGTAGTGGCTTAGTCCCTGGAAACTCTGGTTGGTTGGCATTGTTGTTCATATGGGGTCTCGAGCCCCTTCAAGCTCTTTCAGTCCTTTTTCTGATTCCTTCAACGGGGGTCCTGTTCTCAGTTCAGTGGTTTGCTGCTGGCATTCACCTATGTATTTGCTGTATTCTGGCTGTGTCTCTCAGGAGAGATGTACATTCGGTTCCTGTCGGCCTGCACTTCTTTGCTTCATCCATCTAATCTAATTTGGTGGCTGTATATGTATGGGCCACATGTGGGGCAGGCTCTGAATGGGTGTTCCTTCTGCCTCTGTTCTAAACTTTGCCTCCCTATTCCCTCCCAAGGGTATTCTTGTTCCCCTTTTAAAGAAGGAATGAGGCATTTGAATTTTGGTCATCCTTCTTGAGTTTCATGTGTTCTGTGCATCTAGGGTAATTCAAGCATTTGGGCTAATAGCCACTTATCAATGAGTACATGCCATGTGTGTTTTTCTGTGATTGGGTTACCTCACTCAGGATGACATTTTCCAGTTCCATCCATTTGCCTATGAATTTCATAAAGTCGTTGTTTTTGATAGCTGAGTAATATTCCATTGTGTAAATGTACCACATTTTCTGTATCCATTCCTCTGTTGAAGGGCATCTGGGTTCTTTCCAGCTTCTGGCTATTATAAATAAGGCTGCTATGAACATAGTGGAGCATGTGTCTTTGTTATATGTTGGGGTATCTTTTGGGTATATGCCCAAGAGAGGTATAGCTGGGTCCTCAGGTAGTTCAATGTCCAATTTTCTGAGGAACCTCCAGACTGATTTCCAGAATGGTTGTACCAATCTGCAATCCCACCAACAATGGGGGAGTGTTCCTCTTTCTCCACATCCTCGCCAGCATTTTTTGATCTACCTGAGTTTTTGGTCTTAGCCAAAGAGGTGGCTCAGTGGTTAAGAGCACTGACTGCTTTCCAGAGCAGTCAGTCCTGAGTTCAATTCCCAGCAGCCACACAGTGACTCACATCTGTAATGGTATCCGATGCCCTCTTCTTGTGTGTGTCTGAAGACAGCTACAGTGTACTTACATATATACAAATAAATACATCTAAAAAAGGGGTTGGGGACTAAGCTCAGTGGTAGAGCACTCGCCTAGCAAGCGCAAGGCCCTAGGTTCGGTCCCCAGCTCTGAAAAAAAAGAAAAAAGAAAAAAAATCTTAGCCATTCTCACTGGTGTGAGGTGAAATCTCAGGGTTGTTTTGATTTGCATTTCCCTTATGACTAAAGATGTTGAAGATTTCTTTAGGTGTTTCTCAGCCATTTGGCATTCCTCAGCTATGAATTCTTTCTTTAGCTCTGAATCCCATTTTTTAATAGGGTTATTTGTCTCCCTGCAGTCTAACTTCTTGAGTTCTTTGTATATTTTGGATATAAGCCCTCTATCAGTTGTAGGATTGGTAAAGGTCTTTTGTGAATTGTTTTTTAGAAGAATGAAGCAAGTAGTCTACCTGGCAGAGAAACGAGGCATTAATATTTGATTAAAATTCTGATTTTCATCAGCTGTGTTTATCAAAGTGAATGCAAGGATGAGATGGATTGGTCATGAAGAGCTGGGTTTCGCTTGTTATGTCACAGGAGAGAAGATCAAGTTAGTGGGAGTATTTCAAAACTTGATGAACTGGATGGAGCAGAGTCAGGTTTTTTTGTTATTGAGAACAAGGTCAAGGGCTTGGTAAAGACAACTTGTGACTTAGGAAAGAGGAAATGATCACTGGCAATGAGTGACCAAGAGAAGGGAAAATCAAGAGTCTGGGCAAGAGCCACTTGTAATGTTCTTATTGATATCAGTTTAAAGGAGGCTTCTGTGGGATTTAAGACAAGTTCTCCTTGAGGATCCCCACCACACTCTTTGAAACATATCTGCTTTAGCTTCAGTGAGTTGTTAGTGTTTCCTTATGGGTTGGTCTATAGAACTAGATTCTCTGCTTCACTCCTTCTTTAAAAGGGGAACAAGAATACCCTTGGCAAGGAAGAGAGAGGCAAAGATTAAAACAGAGACTGAAGGGACACCCATTCAGAGCCTGCCCCACATGTGGCCCATACATATACAGCCACCCAATTAGACAAGATGGATGAAGCAAAGAAGTGCAGACCGACAGGAGCCGGATGTAGATCGAACCTGAGAGACACAGCCAGAATACAGCAAATACAGAGGCGAATGCCAGCAGCAAACCACTGAACTGAGAACGGGACCCCCGTTGAAGGAATCAGAGAATGAACTGGAAGAGCTTGAAGGGGCTTGAGACTCCATATGTACAACAATGCCAAGCAACCAGAGCTTCCAGGGACTAAGCCACTACCTAAAGACTATACATGGACTGACCCTGGACTCTGACCTCATAGGTAGCAATGAATATCCTAGTAAGAGCACCAGTGGAAGGAGAAGCCCTGGGTCCTGCTAAGACTGAACCCCCAGTGAACTAGACTGTCGGGGGGAGGGCGGCAATGGGAGGAGGGTGGGGAGGGGAACACCCATAAGGAAGGGGCGAGGGAAGGGGATGTTTGCCCGGAAACCGGGAAAGGAATAACACTCGAAATGTACATAAGAAATACTCAAGTTAATAAAAAAAAAAAAAAAAAAAAAAAAGAACTAGATTCTCATGCCATAATCAGAGTCCTACTAACGCTTCACCTAAGCTTTGCAAACTGTGGCCTTATTCTCTTGACTTCTTTGGAGGCTGATGTCATTTCAGGGTGCTTGGTATAGGCAAAGCAGGTGGGGACCCTTTCTTCAGCCAGAGAAGAGTAACATTTACACTAGAGATTCCCTTTTATGTACTTTAGGGGAAAAAAAACCAAAAGGTTTCCATTGCTTCCTTTCTTTTAAAGTTGAAATACCTAGATAGTAATTAAACTGAGAAGAATTAGAAAGGGTCTGTGAGAGGAAGTTGTGGCTACCCGGACTCTGTGTGTATACATATTCATAATTACAAGATAATTCATAAACAAGGCCAAATGCACCACCAAAGTTGGTCAGCTTATTTCCCTTTGATAAGCATTTACTAGAGACCACAGACCTTGAAGAAAGAGTAAATACCCAGGATACAGTTAAGATCTGATTTTTTGTTGTGTTCATATGATATTGCTGTTGACTTACTTCTTGCCTTTGCTAGCAAAATGCAGGCTCCATTAAAGAATAGTTTGGTTTCTTGTTCATCATGTCCATGCCCAGTGCCTGGTTCCAAGTAGATATTCTCAAAACATTCTCAGTGGGTGAGAGTGAAGCAAACAGATTGAATCACAAAATCTTGAAAAACCAGTTCCATCTTAAAAACCAAGAATCCAGCATCCCATGTGTTTGTTCTTGTTCCAGTCCTCTCTCCCTATCTTCTTCTCCCTGCCTCTCAAGGTTAATGGCTCCATGACAATCAAAGACAGCATGAGTCCTGGCAGTGAGGGTGTTTAATGTCTTAGCAAAATGGTAGAACACTGTAACCGTCAGGACAGCTCTTAAGGCTGTGGGAAAGAACTATGAATCCAAAAATATATAATTTCTCAACTATGTTAAACAGAAGAATGCAATATGAACTATTGCATTTCCAGGGGCTTCTCAGACCTCGTAAAACAGGGGCAACTGCACTTTGAGCCAGATTGTCAGAAAGATACTGAGCGAGGAGATAAAGAGACTTAGGGAATGGTGGTAGTAGGGCAAGATCCTACCCGGCTAAGTATTTTTTATTTATAGTGACAAAGACAGGCAGATTCCTGAGTTTAAGGTCAGCCTAGGACAGAAGGAGTTTAGGTCCAGGCCCAGGCACGGTAGGAATGGTAATTTTAGGGTGGGGTCCCACCCAGCCATCTTATTGTCTGTGCTTGTACTCGCTGTCTCTTTCTAAAAAGACAGAGGGCTGTGGTCACGGGATGCTAAATCATGGGATCATCAAAAGGGAACCTGTGGTAATGACTGAATTGATATATCAATAAAAGACTGGGCTTTTGCTCTGCAAGTGTTCAGCTATCCAGAGAGATTTTAGAATAGCAAGAAAAATCTGTCTGGAGCAGAATACACACACACACAGACACACACACACACACACACACACACACACACACATATACAGACACAACACACAGAGAGAGAGAGAGAGAGAGAGAGAGAGAGAGAGAGAGAGAGAGAGAGAGAGAGAGAAATGATTTGGAAAGGCATCTTGAGCAGAACATAGGCCATCAGCTTGGACCCTCGGTTTAACTTCTAGTTGTTTGTTTCTCTGCTCCCAGACACCCCTTCCTCAGAATCCCTCTCTAAACCAAGAAACCAAGGCTTGTTCTTGGCATCAGATGCCCCCTCACTGTATACCATGTACATGTATTTAGCCACTTCTGGTAGTTTCTATGGTTTCCTAATGACTTTATGTTAGACATAAAGATATGTCTAACAGCATGTCTTCAGTAAGTAAAGTTGAAGTTGATAGTCCACTGGCTGTGATTTGTGTTCATAATAAAGATTATTGTGTGCTTACCACATGATTAGGTACTAGATAGTGTTCTCATTTCGGGAAATTCCACTGGCAACTCTACCAAGATGGTACTTTTCTTCTTGTTCTACTCCTGAGAATTGAGACACAGAAAAGTTCCCCAACGTTTAGAAAGCCTAAAAAGCTCAGGCATATACACTTGCTGCCCAAGATTGCAGTGTGTCTCACTCATTCTTTTAGTCATTTAATTATTTATGGATTTTTTCTCCATACCTGGGAAGAGCTACATTCCATAGACAGTGGGAATATATAGAATTGAATTTACAACTTAAAAATAAAACTGAGGGGACTGTGGAAATGAATTAGTTGGTAAAGTACTTGGACTTAAATTGGCTCTCCCTTACCCACATAAAAGCTGGGCTTGATAGATATCTGTAATCCCAGCAAAGGAGACATAAACCTACGTTCCGAGGATCCTTGGGTCTTGCTGGCTAGTCTAGCTTAATGAGTAAACTCCAGATTCAATGACAGATCCTATATTAAAGAATAAATAAAACCTAGCTGAGATTCTACCAGCAGGGGATATGGAGATTCTCGTAGCCAGGTGGGACTTCCAGTAGAGGACTAGGGATCAACCCACCCACAAAACCTTCAACCCCAGCCTTGTCCTTCTACAAGATACCCAGGAATAAAGAAGAATAAGAGGAATAAAGAGATTGAGGGGACGGCAACCAATGATGTCCCAACTTGACACCCATCCTATGTGAGAGAGCCAACCTCTGACACTATTAGTGATGCTCAGTTATGCTTGCTGACAGGAATCTAGCATAACTGTCTCCTGAGAGGCTTCATTCAACAGCTGATGGAAACAGATGTAGAGATCCACAGTCAGGAGCTTGGGGAGTCTTGTGCAAGAGTGGAGGATAGAAGTGAGCAAGATGGAGGGGACAAGGACAGCACAAGACTGCCTATGGAATCAAATAATCTGGGCCCATGGGAGATCACAGAGACTGAACCACCGAAGAGCATGTAGGGGCTGGATCTAGGTCTCCTACACATTTGTAGCAGATATGCAGCTTGGTCTTTACGTGGGTGTCCTAGCAATTACAGCAGGGACTGTGTTTAACACTGTTGCCTGCCATTGGATCCACTTTTCCCTATCTGACTGCCTGGTTACGCCTTAGTGGAAAAGGATGTACTTAGTCATGCTGGAACTAGATGTCCCAGGGTAGGGTGGAACCCAAGGGGAGTTTCCCCTTCTCTAAAGACAAAGGGAGGGGGTAGTGGGGAGAGAGTTTTTTAAAAACGTGGTACTGGAAGGGGATTACTATTGAGATATAAAGTGAATAAAATTATTTTAAAAGAATGAATAAATAAATAAATAAATGGTTGAGTCAGGTCAGCATTTAGCTCTCTTTGGATTCAAGGCCATC